>NC_086445.1:755094719-755402219 GCF_028390025.1 Pseudophryne corroboree | reverse complement strand
CTGAGTGCCAGCTGTCACCGCCGGCCACACGTGGGGAACAGACAGACGTCACTTGGATGCGCCGCTGTGAGCCGCGCTCCGGTCATGACGTCAGAGGACTGGCGTGCCCTCACCTCCCTACATGCAAGGTGCCGGGCAGCGTCACACTGCCACTCCCCTTGGAGAGTCGAATCCCACCAGGTCCTCCCATGGATGACACCCCCCAGCGCGTCACATGATGCGCAGAAGGCGGCGCCCTTCCAAGGCAGGCTAGCTGTCACGGACAACCCGGGACATGAAAGCCCGTCTCACAGTGGCCGGAGGGAACAAAGGCACACAAGCACAACAAATCCACATCTAATAATAAACAAAAATAATGATGAACAAAAAGCTAATATAACATCCCAATCAGTGACTTCTGCATCTAGATGAGGCCATATACATAATACTATATTAACCCTTAATTGTGCCCATATTAGGGCCAAATTGGCGGATGGCCAATGTTTTAAACAACTTCGTTTTGACCCAACGGATAACTTCAAACGTGAGGTTGATTCGATTATTGGATTGGGACTTTCCAGTAATTGGATAGATGAACAGACAGCGGGTTTCCTTACACAGGAATTTCCTTGAATACCTTTGATTTATACCTTGCCGAAAGTCCATAAGTGCATGCATAAACCCCCGGGGAGACTTATTATCTCCTCGAGGGGTTCATTGTGTCAAACATTATCACAGTTTGTAGATTTCCATTTGCAGCCTGTTGTACAATCTACACCTTATTTTATTAGGGATACTACAGATTTCCTTAATAAGTTGAATTCCATCGGTCCACTGCCTGATGATTGCATTCTGGTGACCATTGATGTCACCAGTTTGTATACTAATATTAATCATGTTGAGGGCATAGAGGCCACGAGAGATGCTGTTGTCTCCAGTCCACAGTATGACAGCTAGCCTGTCTTGGACGGGCGCCGCCTTCTGCACGTCATGTGACGCGCTGGGGGGCGTTATCCATGGTAGGACCTGGTGGGCTTCGACTCTCCAGGGGGGAGTGGCGGTGTGACGCTGCCCGGCACCTTGCGTGTAGGGAGGTGCGGGCATGCCAGTCCTCTGACGTCATGACCGGAGCGTGGCTCACAGCTGCGCATCAGGGGTGACGTCTGTCTGTTCCCCACGTGTGGCCGGCGGTGACAGCTGGCACTCAGGTAATTATGCACTGGGTTTAAATAGGCTGCGGGTGCAATGCAGCTTTTGGGCACTTGGCACTTTATTCTGTTGCACTGCAGGACGAGCAGTGCTTTGGCAAATATGTTGATCTTATTATTCCCCTGATGAAGGCATACAAAACGGCTGTTGGGATGTTGAGTATACTATTGCATATGACACTTTGCTGCTGAATTACTTGTGCTGCATGTTTGCATTGATTTTTTTGCACTTTATGGATACAAAAATATAGAAAGATTTTCTCATGATTGAATAGTGTGCTGGTCTATCCTGAGCTTGGTTCTAGTTTATGGACAGTACTATATATATATATATATATATATATATATATATATATATATATATATAAAAGGGAAATTAAGACCCCTTAATTGCGCTATTGTCTGATAGCTCAAACCACTGAGAAATACCCCCTGTCAGAAGGAGTACTGCACATACAATGGACAAAAACAAAGGTTCTCTTGGGAGCTTGACCACCACAGATATCTTATATTATAAAATCATTTATTAAAAAGTATGTCACATATATACTTCCATAACATGAATCACAGATTCACACATGTCACTTGAGTAATACATTCATTTCTGATAATCTATTATAAGGTGTTTTCAATCATTAGGTGAAATACTTATTCCTCAGCATGAGAAAGCATGTATGATCTGTTCACCGATTTGAGGAAACGCACAATCGTTGAAACCCAACGCGTTTCGTCCCTTAGGACTTCATCAGGGGTGCAAATCTGGGTGGTTTAAAAAAATATATATATCAAATAACATCCCTTATAATAACATCAAACACATACATTTACTTGTCCCTAATTCACATATATTTCATATTCATGAAACCACTTCACTATTTAATATTATTTTACATGCTTTTTATGAAAACGGATATATCACATAAAAATGCAAAAGGAGGGATACAAAGAAAGAAAACGAGGAGAACATCGGAGGAGGAGAGAACATAAGAAGATGAAAGCAAGGATCAAAACCCTACTAAGCAGGTCAAACTCAAGTGCCAAATTAAAGACCAATAAGCTAATATTCACTTGTATTTTTTACCATGTAGTTTTTTATCATGTATCATATAGCTATACAGTTCAGTCAACATAGATTAATAAAGGTTTACATAATGACTGTGAAAATAGCATCTAGTTCAAGTAATATTTCGTTGGTTAAATGAAGTAATTGTACATACCAAATAATGGCTTCACCAAAAGAAATACAAACAGAGCATGAATTCGCTGAGAGTGTATTCCTACAAATTAGAATTATACTCCCATTAGAATGAAAAAACATCTAAAATATGGAACATCGTTCTATTAGTAATGATTCTTAACAAATACAATGATGGCCCCAATAAGTAGACTAATATTGTGGTGTTCATCAGGAGTTTGGTATAGTCTTAAACATTTGTTAGACATATCACTAGTCTATACATACATATGAAGGTTTATAAAGGACCATGCTGAAAGGGTAGACTGTTCCCAATTTAAATTCTACTATGACAGTTCATATGTGGCCAAAATAGATGACAGGCTTTTCTACTACATACATAAAAGACCTTAATTTTTAGGGTGTGTGCTCTCATTTATGAGGATATTAATCAACCCAAAATTATTAATTTAGACAGCTTATGCTCACTTGTAGATACTAACAGACCATCAAATTATGGATGTTGGCCGAAGTAAATCAGTAGTGCATCCGTGTGTTTCCTAGAGGATTGTGGAATGCTTAATTAGGAAGGGATACTGGTGATAGGCCACCTCCAATATAACAGCAACTTAAAATAAGAGATGTGGCAACCAGATTTATTTAACAAAAAAAGATCATAATAACAATATTGATTATTTAAGAATCCAGCTCACCTTCCAAAAACTCCTGTTTGGATTTCACAAATATAAAAGGGCAATTCGGATGGAATCAGAAGATTCTATCTGATCAAACCCTATAAAAATGGGATGTCTTAGTTGTAAATAGAACATGTCTAAATCAATAAGAGACTAGATGGAATAAGGTATTTACCTGGCATGTTGTCTCAAGGTCCACCTCACAGCTATAAGTGAGAGTGAACTCCTTACTCCTATATATACCCCCTGTGTGATTGACATCATTTCCTGTCAAGCTAATTATGTCCCTCAATTAGGTTAATTGAAATTGCCTAAAAAGACTTTAGCAGATTTCATAGCTTATAGAACATTCAATTGGGGATGTGTATCATTTAGAAGAGTCACTAATGATGCTTTATATATCGTGTTTACTGTACACTCCGCTCTAGACAGGTTAAGGAGCGCATTATTGCGTTCCACTCCTGTCGAGCGGTATGCGTTCCACAGCCGTAACTTCCGGTTCCGACGGAAACGCGTCATGGGTTCCACGGACACCGGTAGTGCGTCCCATGGTGTCTAATGCTGTGTTCTGGTAAAACAGTATCATTGTGCATTCCATGGATGTTATTCATGCGTTCCACGGATGCTAATCTTGTACTGCACATATATCTATATCTCTAATATATTCCGCTGACATAACAATTTTTAAATAGCTCCAACAGTACCGCTGATATTAATGGGTAATTCCCTATACCAAACCCTATGAATTCACACATATATTATCTGTGTTAACTATTTTTCGAATACTACATGAACCCAAATGGGCTATATAATGATGAATATAATAATATAGTGATAATAAACTGTGCTCAGCTTCCTAACATTTAACCCGTAATCAGTACCTATTGCTAATGATATATTATATTTAACTAATATGGTGCATTAAATCATTATATGTGAGTGTGGATTAATAACCAATTTAACATTTAGAAAGAATTTGTTAGTCCCATACCTAATCTACGGGATTAGAGTCATTTTAGTCAATGATTATAGTAATTTATTATTAATTAGTATATTAATTAGTGATACTAATCAATATATTAATTGGTGGTATTTTAAACGGGTGCTCCTAAAAAACTAACCTACCCCTTTTAAATTACAATTAATTCCCACTAAAACGTGAATTGACAGTGATAGGAGATATATCTATCGATCAACCTATTCTCTATTATCCATCACAACGTTTTCCCCACCCCAAAGATAATAAATCAGACACTCAGATCAACCCGCACTATTGGGTATCAAGAAATGTGAAAAACAGTGATTTGTGCAGACTAGTGAGTGAGTCCTACTATAGGGATGCTATAAAAATAAAAAATAATATGTAAAAGAAATCCATCATTTTCTCAATTCATCGGTGGGATCGCATAATTGCCATGAACTTGATGAGTGGTTACAAAATCAGAACTACGTAACAATCTACATCAGCATGATCCCCCATTTACAAGATTTTTAAGACAGAATGCATGGTCTTACAAGACTTTTAAGACAGAATATATGATCTCATAGCCCTCAATCCAATAACTTATTCCCTAAATGATTGAGTGAATATTATACATAAAGCCTTTTCCTGCTTAAATTAACATAACCAAAAAAGTGACAAAGATTGATTTCAAACATCAGGATATGTGTGTAAATCTTATAAAAATCTGACCAAAAAATGAAAAGAGTTAAGATTCTTATCCCAGAAGAAAGAAAGGTATTCTAAGGAATATAAAAACTAACCCTAAATAGTAAGGATCTATCGTTAACCCAAGGAAAGTAATTAGAAGATGGTAAAGAAAAATAGGATACTACAGAAATGAGACAATGTCGATATCCTCATTTAGGCCCTTGGGGGCCAAGGTGTTAAGTGTGTATATCCAGAATGTTTCTCGTTTTGCTAAGGTTAAATCTCTGCTGCTACCTCTTGGATCCACTGGTATGTGTTTCAAGATTGTAAATGTAAAGTTATCCTTAGTTACAGTTGAATTATGCTTATCGACATAATGTTTGGAAAGACTGTGCGATGGGAGTTTATGTTTCACATTTCTCATATGCTCTTGTATTCTAATTTTTGCAAGTCTTTCTGTCTTTCCCACATAGGATAGGTTACAATCACATGTGACCCTATATACAACGTACTCAGTGTTGCAGTTAACTAAATGAGTTAATTTATACCATCTTCCTGTCTCCAATTTGATATTGAAGGATTTCCGATCCATATGTTTGCAACATATGCATCTAGAGCAAGGGTAACACATATGAACTGTCTTCGTAGAATTTAAATTGGGAACAGTCTACCCTTTCAGCATGGTCCTTTATAAACCTTCATATGTATGTATAGACTAGTGATATGTCTAACAAATGTTTAAGACTATACCAAACTCCTGATGAACACTACAATATTAGTTTACTTATTGGGGCCATCATTGTATTTGTTAAGAATCATTACTAATAGAATGATGTTCCATATTTAAGATGTTTTTTCATTCTAATGGGAGTATAATTCTAATTTGTAGGAATACACTCTCAGCGAATTCATGCTCTGTTTGTATTTCTTTTGGTGAAGCCATTATTTGGTATGTACAATTACTTCATTTAACCAACGAAATATTACTTGAACTAGATGCTATTCTCACAGTCATTATGTAAACCTTTATTAATCTATGTTGACTGAACTGTATAGCTATATGATACATGATAAAAAACTACATGGTAAAAAATACAAGTGAATATTAGCTTATTGGTCTTTAATTTGGCACTTGAGTTTGACCTGCTTAGTAGGGTTTTGATCCTTACTTTCATCTTCTTATGTTCTCTCCTCCTCCGATGTTCTCCCCGTTTTCTTTCTTTGTATCCCTCCTTTTGCATTTTTATGTGATATATCCGTTTTCATAAAAAAAAAAAAAAAATAATATTAAATAGTGAAGTGGTTTCATGAATATGAAATATATGTGAATTAGGGACAAGTAAATGTATGTGTTTGATGTTATTATAAGGGATGTTATTTGATATATATATTTTTTTAAACTACCCAGATTTGCACCCCTGATGAAGTCCTAAGGGACGAAACGCGTTGGATTTCAACGATTGTGCGTTTCCTTAAATCGGTGAACAGATTATACATGCTTTCTCATGCTGAGGAATAAGTATTTCACCTAATGATTGAAAACACCTTATAATAGATTATCAGAAATGAATGTATTACTCAAGTGACATATGTGATCCTGTGATTCATGTTATGGAAGTATATATGTAACATACTTTTTAATAAATGATTTTATAATATAAGATATCTGTGGTGGTCAAGCTCCCAAGAGAACCTTTGTTTTTGTCCATATATATATATATATATATATATATATATATATGAATAAAAGGGGGAATGAAGGATATATAGCGACCACGGTGTCAATATAATAAGTATAAAATTGCCAAATCTATTCAATAAAAAAGTATTTATTCATGTACAATTAAACATAAAAAAACATCTAAAAAAATGGGACAATAATAAAACCACAACTGAACTAAAAGCACTTAAATGAATTTGTATAAAACTACAATAAAAACAAGTATAAAGGCTTTTCCTTATCTTAAATGAGGTAGGTGAAGGTTTCCAACGTGTTTCGTCTGATGAGGCTTCTTCAAGGGGTAGCTTGAAGAAGTCTCATCAGACGAAACGCGTTGGAACCTTCACCTACCTCATTTAAGATAAGGAAAAACCTTTATACTTGTTTTTATTGTAGTTTTATACAAATTCATTTAAGTGCTTTTAGTTCAGTTGTGGTTTTATTATTGTCCCATTTTTTTAGATGTTTTTTATGTTTAATTGTACATGAATAAATACTTTTTTATTGAATAGATTTGGCAATTTTATACTTATTATATTGACACCGTGGTCGCTATATGTCCTTCATTCCCCCTTTTATTCATAAATTCCATTCAGGGAATCACCATCCCTGTACATATTTGAGGGATCCAGCTGACACCCCGGTAGTAGCTTAAGGGAAGTGTCATTTTTAGTTTGCCAATATCCTTCATACAACATATCTGTTTTTATCATAAGTGGCGCAATATTAAACCCTGTTTCTTTTATATATATATATATATATATATATATATATATGTATAGGGACTCAATATATATATATATATATATATACACATGCAGTATATACAGTATACATATATATATATATACACACACACATATATATACTATATGCGTGTGTGTGTGTGTATATATATACATACATATATATATATATATATATATATAGCAGCAAGAACGGTGGCACTCTCAGGACTTCAGTCAGACAAGAATGGACATGGAGGTCCCAACTTCATGTTATCAACGTTTCGATAATTTAATATCGTCATCAGGATGACAATATAAAATTATCGATACGTTGATAACATTAAGTTGTGACCTTCATGTCCATTCTTGTCTGACTGAAGTCCTGAGAGTGCCACCGTTCTTGCTGCTCTATACGGTCGGGAGACCATTCAGGGAGGCACCTGGGCATTTGACATTTTGTGGAGAGAGTGCCGGCTATTTTATATATATATATATATATATATATATACAAATGTGACACAAATGAGGCGGCACTCAGAGACTGATGAAAAGGTGATCTTTGTATTGGCAAAAAGGTTGACGTTTCGGGGACGTGCTCCCCTTCCTCAGAACAATTTGAACAATGTGACAAGAAAAACTTAAATACACACAACTTACCCTGAGGGCCTCCCACCACCGGCGTCCTCCCTCGGCACGTTGCCCGCAGCTCCGATCTGGCACTTCCGACTTCCGGCGGCGGGGCGGTAATGACGCAACGGGACCCCGAGCGGTAGCCATGGCAACACCTAGCCTGGCCGGCGCTCACCTCCCGCGATCTCACCAGCTACCAAACAGCCGGGCGGATGTGACGTCCCGGGACCCGGCTCCGTTGTCAAGGAGACGCTATAAGCAAACAAAAGAAATTTAATGAAGAAAATGCTTCATCTAATACAGTGCACATGAATAGCATTATAAGACATGCACAACATTAAAAACACTATTTGCATGAATAAAAATATTCAATTTGATAAAACGTAACAATATATGAAACATAAAAAATCTATTTAAGACAAAAAAACAACAATAAACACTGTGCCCTATTTCACCTCCGTGTGTTAAATACAGTATACATGAACAGTGCACTAAACCTGAGATCCACAGAGGGTACACTACGTCATGATAATGTTTAAAGAAAATCAGTGGTCTAAAAAAATTTTTTAAAACATATTTAAGTTTCCTACTGCAATGCTATCATGGACCTCTTCCAGATACCCGAACATAACATTCCCTATGTCATCATACTGCATATGGGGATTCCACTTCAACACTGTATCCCCACTCATATGTTGATGAATCATGTGCTTCAAAGCTGTCACCCATTCATAAAAAATGAATAAGGCCCAGCGAATCATTAAGTCCTTTAGGGCGAAGCGTCTGTAGTTTAAAAATCCACTTGGATTCAAGTTGCAACAGTTTTCTCCCCCTGTCGCCTCCTCTAATAGACTCAGGGACATGGTCAATGACCCTGTGTCTGAGCATTGCCATATTATGCTTTGTTCTAAAAAATGTCTGGCTACCGGTTGTTCTGCCACCCCTGAACTCAAGGCATTGTGTCACATTTGTATTCTGGGGTAGCCCCCCGGGTGGAAGGCACCGGAGCAAGGTATTTGTGGCTAGTTCAGGAGTGCCGGAGTTTGCAACAAGTATATATATATATATATATATGTATATATATACTGTATATATATATATATGTCCAACACAGGCCCGGCACTCCTAAAACCCCATAATATATTCCACGTGGGGGGGACCGGAATAGAACATTATTGTTGTCTGAAGCCAGGTGGATGTTCAGGTTAAATACCATGGCTCCACTTGGTCTAAATGAGAAGATCAACTGGAACAGTATCATGTAGCTTTATTATACCACTGTGCTATTGTGTTTTTTCTTTGTCGAGTCATTCGTTATGGCTTGAAGTAGTTTACTATGTAGTAATGGCAGGTATGCTTCAATAATCTGGAGCATCCGTTCATTATGTCCATTTAGGTATTTATACTATTACTTGTGTTTTGGACATTTATGTCTAACTATTTATTAATGTAGTTTTCTATTTTTCTTTTCTGTCATTTCAGCGCCGCCCGCCTGTATGAACAGGGAGCCTGTAGTAGTGTTTCCATGGTGACCACCGGGGATGGAGCGCAAGCCGGTTGTTGCCATAGCAGCGGCCGGAAGCCGCGGCCAGGAAGTACGTCACCGTCAGGAACCGATCTGCAAGTGCGCCCAGGTGCAGGTGAGCGGCGGTGATTCGGGTGAGTTAAGAGGGGGTAAGTGCTATCTTTGTATTTATTCTGTCTGGTTTCTGGAAGAAGGAGCAGCAGCTCTGAAACGTTACATCAATAAATATACCAGCATTTTTTTCACATGTTCAACCATGTTCATGCCGCGTTTGGAGAATTATATATATATATATATATATATATATATATACACATGTATTAATATATATATATATATGTATAGGGACTCTATATATATATATATATATATATATATATACATACACATGCAGTATATACAGTATACATATATATACACACACACATATATATATATATATATATATACACACACACACATACACATATATGTAAAGGGACTCAATATAGGGTCTCTATTGTCTGGGACAGTGGTGGGGCTATGGGCGGCTCTGTGGGGAGCCTGTGACCTGCGTGGCTCTTCAGCAGTGACAGCTGCAGGGACAGAGTACAGGAAAGCGCTGGCCGGAGCTGCATGGCACTTCAGCAGCGGCTGCAGGGACAGATTACAGGGACGTGCTGGTGGCCCCGGTGCGGGTATAGTGCAATGCATGTGTAAAGACGGAGCTGAGGGGGGAGTCAGCGGGACCACCTGGACCGGACCAAGTTGCGGGAGGCGCATAGTACGGCCTGTAACTTTTTTTACTTAAATCAGTGACAGCTAAGGAGTACACTTTAAACAGCATTATTAGGAACAGTGGCCCTGTTTTTCGTCCCCCTGATCTTTGGGGCCCCCCTAAACCTCGGGGCCCTGTACGGATGTCCTCTTTGTCCCCCCTGTCGCTGGGCCTGGCTACATGCCAGTAGCCAGTATTTTCCATGATCAAAAAAAAAATGTATTTGCAACCCTTGCATTGTAACAAGGATTGTCTAGGGACACAGATACTTACTTTTTATTGCTAAATTTCCACCTCAGAATCAGACCCAAAGACACACTTCTCATACAATCAGCTCTGATTTACTATCATTCCTTCAAAATTGGAAGTAGTACCTGCATCTGTCAAGGGCAGCTTAGCACATATTGAACATTACTGAACCATCTGTCAATATATTGTTTACCTAATCAAGAATTAACTGATGTGTCCGGTGTACCAAGGGTTTTTATAAGGTAGATTATACTTTACTGACATATTTCATATGAAACCTCTATTTAGATATATGGTTGAAACACATAAGGCTGATATCAGTTGTTGCATCCTCTTTTTTATGTGCGTCGGTAATGACTTGTAATGGCTTAATATGCATATGCTGTTATTTTATTAATTCCAAATACATTTCTGATTTGTTAAGAGCTATTTTTTAGTTATGTGATATATAAATGTTAGTCTTGGTGTATCTATCCAGCAAGATCAGCCATAGCTTTTGTCTTCTAGTTTAATAGTTATGTTTAGATTGTTTTTGGTAGTGATATATGGTACAGCTAAACTTAATACTATTACTGATCATTGATAACATATGAGTTAGATGGATACAAATCTTTTACCTGTATTTGTCATATTCTATATAGAGATGAGTGGGTTCGGTTCGTTGAGATCCGAACCCCCCCGAACTTCACCTATTTTACACGGGTCCGAGGCAGCCTCGGATCTTCCTGCCTTGCTCGGTTAACCCGAATGAGGACGAATGTCATCATCCCGCTGACGGATTCTCGCGAGATTCGTATTCCATATAAAGAGCCGCGCGTCGCCGACATTTTCACTTGTGCATTGGAGATTGAATGGAGAGGACGTGGCTACGTTCTCTCCCTGAAAAGCTCCGTATCTGTGCTCAGTGTGCTGCAAATATCTGTGCTCAGTGTGCTGCAAATATCTGTGCTCAGTGTGCTGCAAATATCTGTGCTCAGTGTGCTGCAAATATGTACGTTCTCTGCCTAAAAACGCTCCATATCTGTGCACAGTGTTCTGCAAATATCTACAGAACACTGTAGATATTTGCAGAACACTGAAAAGCTCAATATCTGTGCTCAGTGTACTGCAAATATCTGTGCTCAGTGTGCTGCATTGTGGGGACCACCAGTATATAATTATAGTAGTACAGTAGGCCATTGCTGAATCTTGCAGCTCCGTGTCAGACTCAGTTCTAGACAGTATCCTGATCATCAGTGCTCAATATCTGCTGCATTGTTGTGTGACCAGTATATACTATATATATATATAGTAGTATAGTGCAGCATTTTGGTGACCACCAGTATAGTAGTACAGTACAGTAGTCCATTGCTGTATCTTGCAGCTCCGTGTCCCTTCAAGTATCCATATCTGTGCTGCATTGTTGTGAGCAGTATATAGTAGGACAGTGCAGCATTTTAAGGACCACCAGTAGTAGTACAGTATAGTAGGCCATTGCTGTAACCTGCAGCACCGAGTCACTTCAAGTATCCATATCTGTGCTGCATTGTTGTGAGCAGTATATAGTAGGACAGTGCAGCATTTTGGTGACCAACAGTATATAGTTGTACAGTACAGTAGTCCATTGCTGTATCTTGCAGCTCCGTATCACTTCAAGAATCCATATCTGTGCTGCATTGTTGTGAGCAGTATATAGTAGGAGAGTGCAGCATTTTGGTGACCAACAGTAAATAATTGTATAGTACAGTAGTCCATTGCTGTATCTTGCAGCTCCGTGTCACTTCAAGTATCCATATCTGTGCTGCATTGTTGTGAGCAGTATATAGTAGGACAGTACAGTAGGCCATTGCTATTGATATAATATTACTGTCATATAATTCCACACATTAAAAAATGGAGAACAAAAATGTGGAGGGTAAAATAGGGAAAGATCAAGATCCACTTCCACCTAGTGGTGAAGCTGCAGCCACTAGTCATGGCAGAGACGATGAAATGCCATCGTTGTCTGCCAAGGCCGATGCCCAATGTCATAGTAGAGAGCGTGTAAAATCCAAAAAGCAAAAGTTCAGTAAAATGATGACCCAAAAATCTAAATTAAAAGCATCTGAGGAGAAGCGTAAACTTGCCAATGTGCCATTTACGACACGGAGTGGCAAGTAACGGCTGAGGCCCAGGCCTGCGTTCATGGCTAGTGGCTCAGCTTCACTTGAGGATGGAAGCACTCATCCTCCTGCTAGAAAAATTAAAAGAGTTAAGCTGGCAAAAGCACAGCAAAGAACTGTGCGTTCTTCGAAATCACAAATCCCCAAGGAGAGTCCAATTGTGTCGATTGCGATGCCTGACCTTCCCAACACTGGACGGGAAGAGGTGGTTCCTTCCACCATTTGCACGCCCCCTGGAAGTGCTGGAAGGAGCACCCACAGTCCAGTTCCTGATAGTCAAATTGGAGATGTCACTGTTGAAGTACACCAGGATGAGGATATGGGTGTTGCTGGCGCTGAGGAGGAAATTGACAAGGAGGAATCTGATGGTGAGGTGGTTTGTTTAAGTCAGGCACCCGGGGAGACACCTGTTGTCCGTGGGATGAATAAGGCCATTGACATGCCTGGTCAAAATACCAAAAAAATCACCTCTTCGGTGTGGAATTATTTCAACAGAAATGCGGACAACTGGTGTCAAGCCGTGTGTTGCCTTTGTCAAGCTGTAATAAGTAGGGGTAAGGGCGTTAACCACCTAGGAACATCCTACCTTATATGTCACCTGGAGCGCATTCATCAGAAATCACTGACAAGTTCAAAAACTTTGGGTGACAGTGGAAACAGTCCACTGACAACTAAATCCCTTCCTCTTGTACCCAAGCTCCTGCAAACCACACCACCAACTCCCTCAGTGTCAATTTCCTCCTTAGACAGGAAAGCCAACAGTCCTGCAGGCCATGTCACTGGCAAGTCTGACAAATACTCTCCTGACTGGGATTCCTCTAATGGATCCTTGAGTGTAACATCTACTGCTGCTGGTGCTGCTGTTGTTGCTGCTGGGAGTCGATCATCATCCCAGAGGGGAAGTCGGAAGACCACTTGTACTACTTCCAGTAAGCAATTGACTGTCCAACAGTCCTTTGCGAGGAAGATGAAATATCACAGCAGTCATCCTGTTGCAAAGAGGATAACTCAGGCCTTGGCAGCTGTGTTGGTGTTAGATATGCGTCCGGTATCCGCCATTAGTTCACAGGGACTTAGAGAATTTCTTGAGGTAGTGTGTCCCCGGTAACAAATACCATCTAGGTTCCACTTCTCTAGGCAGGCGATACTGAGAACGTACACAGACGTCAGAAAAAGACTCACCAGTGTCCTAAAAAATGCAGGTGTACCCAATGTCCACTTAACCACGGGCATGTGGACAAGTGGATCAGGGCAGACTCAGGACTATACGACTGTGACAGCCCACTGGGTAGATGTATTGCCTCCCGCAGCAAGAACAGCAGTGGCAGCACCAGTAGCAGCATCTCGCAAACACCAACTCATTCCTAGGCAGGCTACGCTTTGTATCACCGCTTTCCATAAGAGGCACACAGCTGACAACCTCTTACGGAAACTGAGGAACATCATCGCAGAATGGCTTACCCCAATTGGACTCTCCTAGGGATTTGTGACATCGGACAACACCACCGATATTGTGCGTGCATTACATGTGGGCAAATTCCAGCACGTCCCATGTTTTGCACATACATTGAATTTGGTGGTGCAGAGTTTTTTTAAAAATCACAGGGGCGTGCAAGAGATGCTGTCGGTGGCCCGAAGAATTGTGGGACACTTTCGGCATTCAGCCACCGCATGCTGAAGACTGGAGCACCAGCAAACACTCCTGTACCTGCCCCGCCATCAGCTGAAGCAAGAGGTGGTAACGAGGTGGAATTCAACCCTCTATATGCTTCAGAGGATGGAGGAGCAGCAAAAGGCCATTCAAGCCTATTCATCTGCCTACGATATAGGCAAAGGAGGGGGAATGCACCTGACTCAAGCGCAGTGTAGAATGATTTCAACGTTGTGCAAGGTTCTGCAACCCCTTGAACTTGCCAAACGTGAAGTCAGTTCAGACACTGCCAGCCTGAGTCAGGTCGTTCCCCTCATCAGGCTTTTGCAGAAGAAGCTGGAGAGATTGAAGGAGGAGCTAAAACAGAGCGATTCCGCTAGGCATGTGGGACTTGTGGATGGAGCCCTTTATTCGCTTAACCAGGATTCACGGGTGGTCAATCTGTTAAAATCAGAGCAATATATTTTGGCCACTGTGCTCGATCCTAGGTTTAAAGCCTACGTTTATCTCTCTTTCCAGCAGACACAAGTCTGCACATTTTCAAAGACCTGATGGTGAGACATTTGTCAAGTCAAGCGGAACGTGACCCGCCAACAGCTCCTCCTTCATTTTCTCTCCCGCCACTGGAGCTGCCAGGAAAAGGATCGGATTTCCAAAACCACCCGCTGGCGGTGATGCAGGGAAGTCAGGAGCGAAAACTGACATCTGGGCCGGACTGAAGGACCTGCCAACGATTACTGACATGTCGTCTACTGTCACTGCATATGATTCTGTCACCATTGAAAGAATGGTGGAGGATTATATGATTGACAGCTTCCCAGTAGGCATGTCAGACAAGTCCGTATGTATACTGGCAGGAAAATGAGGCAATTTGGAGGCCCTTGCACAAACTGGCTTTATTTTACCTAAGTTGCCCCCCCTCCAGTGTGTACTCCGAAAGAGTGTTTAGTGCAGCCGGTCACCTTGTCACCTTGTCAGCGATCGGCGTACGTGGTTACTTCCACAAAATGTGGAGAAGATGATGTTCATCAAAATTAATTATAATCAATTCCTCACAGCAATTGCCTCCAGAAAGTACACAGGGACCTGAGATGGTGGATTCCAGTGGGGACGAATTAATACTCTGTGAGGAGGGGGATGTACACAGTGAAAGGGGTGAGGAATCGGAGAATGATGATGAGGTCGACATCTTGCCTCTGTAGAGCCAGTTTGAGCAAGGAGAGATTGATTGCTTCTTTTTTTGGTGGGGGCCCAAACCAACCAGTCATTTCAGCCACAGTCGTGTGGCAGACCCTGTCGCTGAAATGATGGGTTTGTTAGAGTGTGCATGTCCTGTTTATACAACATAAGGGTGGGTGGGAGGGCCCAAGGACAATTCCATTTTGCACCTCTTTTTTTTTATTTATCTTTGCATCATGTGATGTTTGGGGCCAATTTTTGTAAGTGCCATCCTGTCTGCCACTGCAGTGCCACTCCTAGATGGGCCAGGTGTTTGTGCCGGCCACTTGAGTCGCTTAGCTTAGTCATCCAGCGACCTCGGTGCAACTTTTAGGACTCATAATAATATTGTGAGGTGTGAGGTGTTCAGAATAGACTATAATGAGTGGAAATTATTGTTATTGAGGTTAATAATACTATAGGATCAAAATTACCCCCAAATTCTATGATTTAAGCTGTTTTTGAAAAAAAAAACACCCGAATCCGACAAATTTTTTTCAAGAAGGTTCTGCCAAAACGCGTCCGAATCCAAAACACAGGCGTGGAACCGAATCCAAAACCAAAACACAAAACCCGAAAAATTTCCGGTGCACATCTCTAATTTTATATCACTGAAAACGTCACTCTCAATTTCACAAGTTTTTCTTGCTGTATTTTTTTTTTAGAATTGTATTAATTATCTGGCATATTGTAGAATCCTGTCAGATATGGTATAAATGTCTTCTACCTTTATGCTGATTGTCTGTATCTATTTCAGAGGTTCCCAAACGTTCATAAATTGCAGCATGTTAGATTATCAGCATTACTTTTCATGACACTCCTAGGCCAAGAATTAAAAACAAGGATGAAATAAAGTAAATTGTTCTTACAGATGGAGCCACACTCACTGAGCGTGGCTGCATTGCTGGCGGGGGCGCGCAGTGTGCCTAGGCATGCTCACGCCTCGGCACACCGCTGAGCATACAGTGAAACTCCCATTCACTTTAAATGGGGCGCGTGCGCATCTACGATGCATGTCGTCCCATTCATTCCCAACATTGCACCTCGCTGGGTGCACCTAGTCGTTGACAGAGCCATGATTAGCGTGTCTCCATCTGTAACTTTCATCATCAGGGCCAGTTATTGGGAAGAGGACAGGGTTTCACTTCTATTTGTCCACAAATGATATGATTGGCAGCCACCAGTGTGGACTTGGCCAATCACATAGAAAATAATTTGATTTGGTCCTGAACCACCAACCTGTGGTACCCCTGTAAGTGTCCAGGATGCCATGGCACTCAGTTTACAGACCACTAATCCATTTGATTCTTGTATGTGTTGGATAGCAATAAGATATACCTCAAATCTAATTAAAAAATGCAGTCTCATAAAGCCAATAAATTAATTAGCTGTTCGTGAGGAATTGATATACAGTAATAAGAAACTGCATACAAAGATCTACACATAAATGTTAAATTCACTCATAAATTACAATCTTATAATAAATATAGAAAACATTATACCAATTTAGTTATTGTAATATTTATGAAGGTTTTAATTGATTAATTTGTCATGAAAGTAAAATATAACATTACACATTAATTCTCAAGACATAAATGTATTTCTTGCTTAATATGTGGAATGTCATATCTTATAACAGCATCGTCAGTGAGGTCATCATCATTATCTTGTGCCTCCTTTTCCTCTTTCTCACTCTAGATTTCATTTCCCCTACACCAATGAGAAAAAAAGTTATTGTCAGCAAATACAATATCAGCCAATCAAAATGCAAACATTCAGAAAGAGAATGACTTTCAGTGAAATGTTACTTGTATTTTAAGTGACATTTGATCAGTGAAGAGAACAGACTATGAAAATGAACTAACAACTGGTTAATGAGAGAAGAAAATTTAGAATTTACCAAACTAGTTATGCCATAATCAGGTGGCATTATTCATTGTAGCCTTTGTCCTGTATTCTGCATTGCCGGCTCCTGGGCCCAGGGCAGTCGAGAGCCGGGCTGGGCCCAGGTACTTTTCAAGGGGAGTGGCCTAATCACAGGAGTTGTGGTCATGTACCCTTAGAAAAAATACTGAAAACAATTGTATTTTAAGCACCTCTGAGGCCACACTGTAGTCCAGTACACAGCAGAGTGTTCTGGCCTGAGGAGAAGAGCTGCAGCTGCTGCTGGGGGCCCGGGCCCCTACTGGACCCTCACTGGGCCTCTCCATCAGACTGGGCCCGGGTAATTTGTACCCTCTCCCCCCCTCTCTCGACACCACTGCCTCGGCCACAGCTACTCCCTGCAGGCCCAGCCTGCTGCGGTGTCATAGGACACTGCAGGTAACCTCTGGCAGGTGAAACTAAATCCCTGGGAACAGCCCCGTTTTCATGTGAAAACAGGGCTGTATCTACCGAAAACACACAGCTGTGTGTTTTCAGGAGATTATGTATTTTATTTAAAGGTGAACAAATTGGATAGCCTATAAAAAAATATTGGTGAAACATTGGAAAAAAGTGTGAAAAATTGCAGTTTTTTGCACCCCGATGTTGTTTCACCTGTAATTGGATACACTCCTAAGGATGCACCTACAAAATTAGAACGTACGACGTTTTGTATTGATTTTTCTTTCTTCATTCATGACAAAATGATATAAAGAAGAAGATGAATGGAAGAACTATAACACACCGTGGAAACTACTGTATCATTTGATGGGGTGGTCTTCTGTATGCCGGCGGTCGGGCTCCCGGCGCTCAGTATACCGGCGCCGGGAGCCCGACAGCCGGCATACCGACACTTATTTTCCCTCGTGGGGGTCCACGACCCCCATAGAGGGAGAATAAAATAGTGTGGCGCGTGTAGCGCGCCACCGTGCCCGTAGCGTGGCGAGCGCAGCGAGCCCGCAAGGGGCTCATTTGCGCTCGCCACGCTGTCGGTAAGCCGGCGGTCAGGCTCCCGGCGCCGGTATGCTGGTCGCCGGGAGCCCGACCGCCGGCCAGCCGTAGTGAACCCCATTTGATGTATGGACTGAATATTATTGATGGAATTAATTTTTTTATGGTATTTGTAGAAAACATGACTAAGCTCCAAGGCCCGCTGTTTTCTTTATGATTTGCTATATATAAATACGGTTTGTAAGTGCTCAGCCTGTATATGTACTGTATGTGTACCAATGATAAACAGTAGTAAATATACGGCAGGATGTAATGATGCCCAAGTCTGGTGGCTATGCGGATGGCGGCAAAACTTGGACTTTTTTTAAAGGGACAATCACTTACAAGGCAAAACCATGCCTTGTATGTGATTGTCCCTTTCAAACAATGTCCAAGTTCGGCCAGCATCCTGCACGGCCGCCGGACTCGGGCAGCATAACATCCCGCCTATGGTGTGCATTCTGTAGTAAGTATACAAGAAGAAAACCAATGTTCATTCAAATAACCTTAACTATAGAGTAGGTTAATTTTTTTTTAAAGCTTGGAGAGAGATAAAGTGGAGAAAGATATTGTACTGCACAAACCAATCAGCTTTTATTTTCCCTGATGAATTGAAAAAATTATAGTAGCTGATTGGCTGGTATTTTATCTGTCTCCACTTTATCTCTCTCCAAGTTTTGATAAATCTAGCCCAGTGTATTAAATTGTAGCATGGAAGTTATGCATGAACATGTTTTTCATACCAGGTGTGGGATGTATCAATATGTGATGCATCACTCCACTCTCCGCATGTATAGCGGCATTAACTTATTCCATATGCATGAAGAAAATAATAAGATTTTAAACCTACCGGTAAATCTTTTTCTCCTAGTCCGTAGAGGATGCTGGGGACTCCGTAAGGACCATGGGGAATAGACGGGCTCCGCAGGAGACATGGGCACTAAAAAGAACTTTAGATATGGGTGTGCACTGGCTCCTCCCTCTATGCCCCTCCTCCAAACCTCAGTTAGAAAACTGTGCCCAGAGGAGACGGACAGTACGAGGAAAGGATTTTTGTTAATCTAAGGGCAAGATTCATACCAGCCCACACCATCCACACCGTATAACATGGAATATACGAACCAGTTAACAGTATGAAACAAAACAGCATCAGCCCAAGACTGATCAAAACTGTAACATAACCCTTATGTAAGCCAAAACTATATACAAGTCTTGCAGAATTTAGTCCGCACTGGGACGGGCGCCCAGCATCCTCTACGGACTAGGAGAAAAAGATTTACCGGTAGGTTTAAAATCTTATTTTCTCTTACGTCCTAGAGGATGCTGGGGACTCCGTAAGGACCATGGGGATTATACCAAAGCTCCAAAACGGGCGGGAGAGTGCGGATGACTCTGCAGCACCGATTGAGCAAACATGAGGTCCTCCTCAGCCAGGGTATCAAACTTGTAGAACTTTGCAAAGGTGTTTGAACCCGACCAAGTCGCCGCTCGGCAAAGCTGTAATGCCGAGACACCTCGGGTAGCCGCCCAAGAAGAACCCACCTTCCTAGTGGAATGGGCCTTTACTGAATTTGGTAACGGCAATCCAGCCGTAGAATGAGCCTGCTGAATCGTGTTACAGATCCAGCGAGCAATAGTCTGCTTAGAAGCAGGAGCGCCAACCTTGTTGGCTGCATACAGGACAAACAGTGCCTCTGTTTTCCTAACCTGAGCCGTTCTGGCTACATAAATTTTCAATGCCCTGACCACATCAAGGGACTCGGAATCCTCCAAGTCCCGCGTAGCCACAGGCACCACAATAGGTTGGTTCATATGAAAAGAGGAAACCACCTTAGGCAAAAATTGAGGACGAGTCCGCAACTCCGCTCTATCCACATTGAAAATCAGATAGGGGCTTTTATAAGATAAAGCCGCCAACTCAGACACTCGCCTTGCCGATTCCAAGGCCAACAACATGACCACTTCCCAAGTGAGATACTTTAATTCCACCGTTTGAAGAGGTTCAAACCAGTGAGACTTAAGGAACCGTAACACCACATTAAGGTCCCATGGTGCCACAGGAGGCACAAAAAGAGGCTGGATATGCAGCACTCCCTTCACAGAAGTCTGGATTTCTGGGAGAGAAGCCAATTCCTTCTGAAAGAAAATGGATAGGGCCGAAATCTGAACCTTAATGGAGTCTAATTTTAGGCCCAAATTCCCTCCAGTCTGTAGGAAGTGAAGGAAACGGCCCAGATTGAATTCTTCCGGAGGAGCATTCCTGGACTCACACCAAGACACAAACCTCCTCCATATACGGTGATAATGCTTTGCAGTCACGTCCTTCCTAGCCTTTATCAGAGTAGGAATGACCTCATCCGGAATGCCCTTTTTCGCTAGGATCCGGCGTTCAACTGCCATGCCATCAAACGCAGCCACGGTAAGTCCTGGAACAGACAGGGCCCCTGTTGAAACAGGTCCTCTCTGAGAGGAAGAGGCCACGGATCTTTCGTGAGCATTTCCTGCAGATCCGGATACCAGGCCCTTCGAGGCCAATCTGGAACAATGAGAATTGTCTGTACTCCTCTTCGTCTTATGATTCTCAATATCTTGGAGATGAGAGGAAGAGGAGGGAACACATAGACCGACTGGAACACCCACGGTGTCACCAGGGCGTCCATTGCTACCGCCTGAGGGTCCCTTGACCTGGTGCAATATCTCGGAAGTTTCTTGTTGAGGTGTGACGCCATCATGTCTATTCAAGGCAGTCCCCACTGACTTGCAATCTCTGCAAAGACTTCCTGATGGAGTCCCCACTCTCCTGGATGTAGATCGTGTCTTCCCAGTTGTCTACTCCCGGAATGAATACTGCCGTCAGAGCGCTTACATGATTTTCCACCCAGCAAAGAATCCTCTGGCTTCTGTCATTGCCACTCTGCTCTTTGTTCCGCCTTGACGGTTTACATGAACCACTGCTGTGATGTTGTCTGACTGAATCAGAACTGGTAGGTCACGAAGCAAATTCTCCGCTTGACGAAGGCCGTTGTATATGGCCCTTAATTCCAGTACGTTGATGTGTAGACAAGCCTCCTGGCTTGACCATAGACCTTGGAAGTTTCTTCCCTGTGTGACTGCTCCCCATCCTCGGAGGCTCACGTCTGTGGTTACCAGAACCCAGTCCTGAATGCCGAACCTGCGACCCTCTAAAAGGTGAGCACTCTGCAGCCACCACAGGAGAGATACCCTGGCCCTGGGGGACAGGCTGATCATCTGATGAATCTGTAGATGCGACCCGGACCACTTGTCCAGAAGGTCCCACTGAAAAGTCCTTGCATGGAACCTGACGAATGGAATGGCCTCGTAAGACGCCACCATCTTTCCCAGAACTCAAGTGCAGTGATGCACCGACACCCTTTTTGGCTTCCAGAGGTCCCTGACCATGTTCATGAGTTCTTGGGACTTTTCCTTCTGGTCTGTATCCAGGATCATGCCTAAGAAAGGCAAACGGGTCGTTGGAACCAACTTTGACTTCGGGAGATTGAGAATCCAGCCATGCTGGTGCAACACCCTCAGGGAGAGTGCTACGCTGTTCAGCAGCTGCTCTCTTGATCTCGCTTTTATTAGGAGATCGTCCAAGTACGGGATAATAGTGACTCCCTGCTTGCGCAGGAGCACCATCATTTCCGCCATTAGCTTGGTGAAAATCCTCGGGGCCGTGGAATTTCAAAACGGCAACGTCTGAAATTGGTAATGACAATCCTGTACAGCAAATCTCAGGAACGCCTGATGAGGCGGATATATAGGGACATGAAGGTATGCATCCTTTATGTCCAGGGACACCATATAATACCCCCTTCCAGGCTGACGATGACCGCTCTGAGTGATTCCATCTTGAACTTGAACCTTTTTAAGGAAAGGTTTAAGGATTTTAAATTCAGAATGGGTCTGACCGAACTGTCCGGTTTCGGAACCACAAACAGGGTTGAGTAATACCCCATCCACTGCTGAAGCAGGGGAACCTTGAGCACCACTTGTTGAAGGCACAATTTTTTAATTGCTGCTAAAACTACCTCCCTCTCTGGGGAAGAAGCTGGAAGGGCCGATTTGAAAAACAGGCGAGGAGGCACCTCTTCGAATTCCAGCTTGTAACCCTGGGAAACAATGTCTATTGCCCAGGGATCCACCTGTGATTGAACCCAGACGTGGCTGAAAAGTCGAAGACGTGCCCCCACTGGAGCGGACTCCCTCAGCGGAGCCCCAGCGTCATGCGGTGGATTTTGTAGAAGCCGGGGAGGACTTCTGCTCCTAGATTGTCGGGTCCATAGGGCTCGCCTAGCAGAAATCGCCATCGCATTGGCTCTGGAACCCAGTAGGCCAACATCTCTCTGAGCATCTCTCATATATAGGACAGCATCCTTAATATGACCGAAGGTCAATAAAATGGTTTCCTTATCCAGCGTATCAATATCAGCAGATAAGGTATCTGTCCACGCTGCTACCGCGCTACAAACCCAAGCCGACGCTATCGCCGGTCTGAGTAATGTACCAGTATGTGTGTAAATAGACTTCAAGGTAGTCTCCTGTCTGCGATCTTTGAGGGCTGCGGTATCTTGAGATGGCAGCGCTACCTTTTTGGATAAGCTTGTCAACGCTTTGTCCACCCTTGGGGAGGATTCCCACCATATCCTGTCCTTAGTCGGGAAAGGATACGCCATAAGAATCCTCTTGGGAATCTGCAGTTTCTTGTCTGGAGTTAGCCAAGCCCTTTTAAACAACTCATTTAGCTCATGAGAAGGGGGAAAAGGAACCTCAGGCTTCTTTTCTTTAAACATGTGTACCCACGTGTCAGGTACCGAGGGGTCATCTGTTATATGCAACACATCCTTTATTGCAATAATCATATAATGAATACTTTTAGCCAATCTAGGCTGCAACTTCGCATCATCATAGTCGACACTAGAGTCAGAATCCGTGTCGGTATCAGTGTCAACTACTTGGGATAGTGGGCGCTTCTGAGACCCAGAAAGTCCCTGCGTCATAGTGAAAGGTAGGGCTTGACTGCCTGTACATTCCCTGGACTCCACTTTGGTGGTCATTCCGAGTTGTTCGCTCGGTAATTTTCTTCGCATCGCAGCGATTTTCCGCTAATTGCCCATGCGCAATGTTCGCACTGCGACTGCGCCAAGTAAATTTGCTATGCAGTTAGGAATTTTACTCACGGCATTACGAGGTTTTTTCTTCGTTCTGGTGATCGTAATGTGATTGACAGGAAGTGGGTGTTTCTGGGCGGAAACTGGCCGTTTTATGGGTGTGTGTGAAAAAACGCTGCCGTTTCTGGGAAAAACGCGGGAGTGTCTGAAGAAACGGGGGAGTGTCTGGGCGAACGCTGGGAGTGTTTGTGACGTCAAACCAGGAACGAAACTGACTGAACTGATCGCAGTTGCCGAGCAAGTGTGGAGCTACTCAGAAACTGCTAAGAAGTGTCTATTCGCAATTCTGCTAATCTTTCGTTCGCAATTTTACTATGCTAAGATTCACTCCCAGTAGGCGGTGGCTTAGCGTGTGCAAAGCTGCTAAAAGCAGCTTGCGAGCGAACAACTCGGAATGAGGGCCTTTGTCCAACCTCTTGTGTAATAAATTCACATTTGCATTTAAAACATTCCACATATCCAACCAGTCAGGTGTCGGCGTTGCCGACGGAGACACTACACTTATTTGCTCCATCTCCTCTTTAGAAGAGCCTTCCGCTTCAGACATGCTGACACACGCATACCGACACCCCACACACTCAGGGAAATCTGTAATCTGGAGAGAGTTCCCCAACCAAGGCCCTTTGGAAAGACAGAGAGAGAGTATGCCAGCACACACCCGGCGCCAATGACCCTGGAAAAATCCCAGATATATATAGTGCTTTTCTTTATATAATCACTGCACCAAATTATGTGCCCCCCCCTTCTTTAAAACCCTCTGTCACCGTGCTCAGCAGGGGAGAGTCCGGGGAGCCAGCTTCCCAGCGGTGTGCTGTGGAGAAAATGGCGCTGGTTAGTGCTGAGGAATCAAGCTCCGCCCCCTCAGCGGCGGGCTTCGGTCCCGCTCGATTTCTTCAAAACTGGTGGGGGTTTAAATATACAGTCCACAGAGCCTATATATCTATACTGGCCAGTCCTAGAGGTTTATTATTGCTGCCCAGGGCGCCCCCCCCTGCGCCCTGCACCCATCAGTGCCTGCCACTATGTGTTGTGTGTGGGAGCAATCTTCTGCCGCCTCTGAAGTCTTCTATCTTCTTATACTCACCCGGCTTCTATCTTCCTGCTCTGTGAGGAGGACAACGGCGCGGCTCAGGGACGAACAGCGAGGGGATACCTGCGTTCCGACTCCCTCTGGAGCTAATGGTGTCCAGTAGCCTAAGAAGCAGAGCCTAGCATTTAAGTAGGTCTGCTTCTCTCTCCTCAGTCCCACGATGCAGGGAGCCTGTTGCCAGCAGGGCTCCCTGAAAATAAAAAACCTAACAAAATTCTTTCTTTCAGAGAAACTCAGGAGAGCTCCATGTAGTGCACCCAGTCTCCTCTGGGCATAGTATCAAACTGAGGTCTGGAGGAGGGGCATAGAGGGAGGAGCCAGTGCACACTCACATCTAAAGTTCTTTTTAGTGCCCATGTCTCCTGCGGAGCCCGTCTATTCCCCATGGTCCTAACGGAGTCCCCAGCATCCTCTAGTACGTAAGAGAAAAGAAAGTACAGTTCTTGCTGTAAGAGTTGTCCTTTGCGATGTGTGGTCTTCCCGGTTTATGACCTGGGAGTCCATCTGTGTATGCGTCTAGTGACGTATGCACCACGGAGGGTGCTCGGAGAGATTCGTTTAGATTCCTATCAGCAAGGAAATGTGAAAGAAGACCATAGGCTTCTCTAAAAAACACAATCTAAAAATGGCATTGCCCACCGCATCCAAGCACTGGATTCTATCACATTCCGGAGCTTCGTGTGTATACGACAAGCAGCCAAACCTCTAGAGCAGTGGCGGATCTTGCCACGGGCAAGCGGTACTTTTGCCCAGGGCGCCGCCTTCCGGAGGGCGCCGCACCAGGGCAAGATCCGCCACTGTGCCCCCCGCAGTGCCCCCCCGCTTTGAAGGGAACCAGACGCATAGCGTCTAGTTTCCCTTCATTGAGAGGACCTTAGTTGTGCGGTGCGCGATGACGTCATCGCGCACCGCACAGCAAAGGTCCTCTCCATGAAGGGAAACTAGACGCTACGGTCTAGTTTCCCTTCATGTAGAGGACCTTTGCTGTGCGGTGCGCGATGATGTCATAATTGACCTCTAGTCATAATTGATCTCTAGTGTCTATGCTGTTCTATGGGAGAGACGTAATAACGTCTCTCCCATAGATCGAGGAGAGGAGAGGAGAAGAGCGGCGCCGCCGGCGGAGGAGGTCTGCAGCGGTCTGGATCAGGAACGGGGATGGTAAGTATACTTTTTTTTATTTTCTTTTTTCTTTCAGCGTCGCTACAGGGGGCATAAATGGGGGCGTAACTGGCCATGCCCCCATTTGAAGCCACGCCCCTATACTTTGCCCGGGACGCCACAAGGCCAAGAACTGGCCATGCTCTAGAGATGGCATTTTCGGAGGCTTAGACAATTTTTTCTACTTGCTGCATCTCACCCTAGGTCTATTGAATTTTGTTACAGATTTATGTTTAGTTTCTTCTTGATAGTGTTATATTAAACACTGCACCACCATTACTGATCATTGATAACATATTAGGAACGTATGACACTTTGGCACTCTGGCACTTTCTCTTCATTTGACCCCACAAGTGAAGATGAAGTATCAACACTCTTTTCATCCTCCTACTCCACTACCTCTCCTCTTGATCCTATACCCTCACAAATCAATAAAACTTTGTCTCCTGTGCTTATCCCAACCTTAACTATAATCTGTAATTTCTCTCTCTCTCTCTCTACTGGTATCTTTCCTTCTCTGCTTATACATGCAGTGATTACTCCCATTCAAAAAAAACCACAACTCTGACCCAAACACACTCTCTAACTACCGTCCCATTTCTCAGCTACCATGTCCCTCCAAGTTATTTGAGAGACTTGCCTACACTCGCCTTACACACTCTCTCAATTCCCACAACTTATTGGACCCACTTCAGTCAGGCTTTTGTGCCCAACACTCCACATAGACGGCACTGACCAAAGTATTGAATGATCTAGTCACTGCTAGATCAAAAGGCATTACACACTTCTTATTATTCTTGATCTCTCTGGTGCTTTTGACACTGTCAACCACTCTCTTCTCATACAAACACTACAATCCCTAGGTCTTCAGGACATAGCCCTTACTTGGTTCTCATCCTACCTATCTAATCGCTCTTTCAGTGTTCACTTCTCCGATTCTACCTCTTCCTCTCTACCTTTATGAGTTGGAGTACCGCAAGGCTTAGTCTTGGGTACTCTGCTGTTCTCAGTCTATACGTCATCTTTTGGTAAACTAATCAGCTCCTTCAGATTTCAGTATCATTTGTACGCTGATGATACTCAAATCTCCCTATCCTCCTCAGATTTATCACCATCTGTATTGGCTCGGGTCACTGAATGCCTGTCTGCCATTTCATCTTGGATGTCATCTCGCCACCTCAAACTCAACATTTCCAAAACAGAATTATTTTCCCACCAGCCAAGAGTAGTTACCAACCTGATATCTCCATAACTGTTGACAATGCGACTATCCACCCTACCCCACAAGCTCGCTGCCTAGGTGTCACCCTTGACTTTGAACTGTCCTTTGTTCCACACATTCCATCTGTCTCTAAATCATGTTACATGCACCTAAAAAAACATATCCAAAATATGCCCTTATCTTACACAAAACACTCCAAAAACTCTATGCACTCATCATCTCCTGCATTGATTATTTTAATAGTCTACTTACTGGTCTTCCCAAACATAGGATCTCACCACTTCAATCCATTTTAAATGCAGCTGCAAGGCTAATCTTCCTCGCTAGATGTTCTTCATCTACTGATCCACTCTGTCAGTCCCTCCATTGGTTACCAGTATTCTACCATGTTCAATATAAAATACTTTTACTTACATACAAGGCTATTAACTGCACCATCATACACCTCCTCACTAATTTCAAAATATCTCCCTACCAGACCTCTCCGCTCTGCACAAGAGCTGTGTCTCTCAACCACATGTATTACTTGTTCCCACTCAAAATTACAGGACTTTATCCGGGCTTCACCCACTTTGTGTAATGCCTTCCCATCCTCTAGTCTCCAAATCTTCAAACGTTCCCTGAAAACTCATCTCTTCAGAAAAGCCTACCAAATTCCAGACCCATCCACATAACCTTCAATGCTTCCCTATCCAATGACATCCTCTCTGTACAGTTCACATAACCTCACATATTTTGTCTTCCAACATTGCTGGGTGATCATATCATACAAACCATTAAGAACCTAGCAATCTGGTGGACCATTATGCAATAGGTAGCATCTATCCTTGTGTATCAATGCCTATTTCCCTATAGATTGTAAGCTTGTGAATAGGGCCTTCCCACCTCTATGTCTGTCTGTCTTTGCCCGGTTTTGTTCTATAACTGTTGTTCTAATTGTAAAGCGCAAAGGAATATGCTGCGTTATACAAGAAACTGCTGATAAATAAATAATAATAAGTCTAGTTTTTCCCAAAAATTCCCATTGGCATCTGATGAAAGTAAATTGTCCAGCAGCTGCCAGGCTCACATGCCTTCAGAAACCCCTTGCTGCTCTGGAAATCCTCCAGTCTTCTCCTCTCAAACAACACAGTGGTCATCATCTTTGGCAGTCTGAGGACACAGAGCTCAGGGCATCACACTCTCCTCTGGCCACAGTGTTCAGCGATCATGACCAAATCCTGACAGGATTGCTCATCCATGCTGCAGGAACAGAATCTTCCTGCGGCCTGGCCTCACTGAAGCTGACTACAATCTGTGCATGTTTTGTATACAAATAAAGAATACATCCATACTAAATAAAATTCCCACCCTCTCCATTACCAGTTAATAAAGTATATTTTAGTAATAGAGGTAACTGACAAATTGAAGAACTGCATACGTGGTTAATTATAATCATATAACTATATAACACGTTACAGCATTTTAGTAATGATCACCTTTCTTTCTGGATACATTTACCATTAAATAAAAACATGTGTATACTGTATACATGTACAATGGTGATCATTCCGAGTTGTTCGCTCTGTAATTTTCTTCGCATCGTAGCGATTTTCCGCTAATTGCGCATGCGCAATGTTCGCACTGCGACTGCACCAAGTAAATTTGCATTGCAGTTAGGAATTTTACTCACGGCATTACAAGGTTTTTTCTTCGTTCTGGTGATCGTAATGTGATTGACAGGAAGTGGGTGTTTCTGGGCGGAAACAGGCCGTTTTATGGGAGTGTGTGAAAAAACGCTACCGTTTCTGGGAAAAACGCAGGAGTGGCTGGAGAAATGGAGGAGTGTCTGGGCGAACGCTGGGTGTGTTTGTGATGTCAAACCAGGAACGACAAGCACCGAACTGATCGCACTGGAAGAGTAAGTCTCGAGCTACTCAGAAACTGCACAGAGAAGTCTTTTCGCAATATTGCAAATCTTTCGTTCGCAATTTTGATAAGCTAAGATTCACTCCCAGTAGGCGGTGGCTTAGCGTGTGCAAAGCTGCTAAAAGCAGCTTGCGAGCGAACAACTCGGAATGAGGGCCAATATGTCATCATCAGCTTTCAGAATTTTTTTTTTAATTTTAATAAACTAATATATTTAAAAGGAGCCACCTCGTTTTCATCAGCTCTGTCATTGCCCTCCTTCTTATCACCAGCATCTTTATCTGAATCTTCATCTGAATCTTCATCTGAATTTTCATCTGAATCTTCATCTGAACCTTCCTCTGAACCTTCCTCTGAATCCTTTTCCTCTTTCTCTTTATCAGATTTTTTATCATCTTTATCCCTGCAAGAAACATAATTTATTCACTGCATGCAGGGCCGGCGCTACCCGCTCAGCAAAGGGATGCAGTGCAGGTAGGCACCAGGCTGGGAGAGGCGCTGTCCCTGCACTGCATCCCTGTGCAGCGCCTGGGCCCCCTGCTGCTACTGCTGGCTGCTGTGCCTGTCACACCATTTGACAGGCAGCGGCGCCGGCAGCTTGAAGCCTCCCCTTACCTTCCTGCAGTGTCCACTGTCCTCCATATCCTGGCCGAAAAGGGGGTGGGGCTACATGGCGCTGAGGGGCGGAGCTACATGGGACCAGGCTGCAGAGCCTGAGGAGGACAGAAACTGTGGCCAGCCAGATGGTATGTGGTGGAGGGAAAGTGTTTGTGTGTGTGTGTCTGTATGTATGTATGTATGTATGTATGTATGTGTGTGTATCTGTCTATGTGTGTGTGGGTGGGGGGCATAATTTATATAAATGGCACTTCTGAGGGCATTACAGTGGTTGAAGTGGGCCTGCGCCAGTATGCAACGGTATGGCATACCGGCACTTCGCCACTGACCCGGAAGGTTTTTTTTTTTATTACTAATAGCAGTATGCAGTGCAGACCATAGGTGTGTGCACCCCTCACTCACACGCTTGCCACCGATTAATGTCCCCCCCCTGCTGCCGATTAATGTGCCCCCCCCCCCCCCCCTGAGGCGCCAGGTCAGGTCTCGTTCGTGTGCCGTGCAGTGTGGAGATGGAGGAGCGGGACACGGTGCCGCGGCTCCTGTGTGAGGCTGCTGCCACCATCCACGGAGGGAGCGACGGCGGATGGGAACTATGGAGAGCAGTGACCACGGAGGGAATGATGGCTGCCGGGACCCAGGATCTACGGGGAGCAGGTGACATTCTTGTTTAACTTAGCGAGCACCTTTCACTACCATACTGCCCCCCCTGCTCAGCACCACTGCTGCCATACTGTTCCCCCCCTGCTCCGCACCACTGCTACCATACTGCCCCCCCTGCTCCGCACCACTGCTCCCATACTGCCCCCCCCTGCTCCGCACCACTGCTGCCATACTGCCCCCGGCCTGCTCCGCACCACTGCTCCCATACTGCCCTCTTGCTCTGCACCACTGCTCCCATACGGCCTCCCCTGCTCCGCACCACTGCTCCCATACTGCCCCCCTGCTCCGCACCACTGCTCCCATACTGCCCCCCTTGCTCTGCAGCACTGCTCCCATGCTGCCCCCCTACTCCGCACCACTGTTCCCATACTGCCCCCCCTGTTCCGCACCACTGCTCCCATACTGCCCCCCCTGCTCTGCACCACTGCTCCCATACTGCCCCGAACTACTGCTCCCATCCTGTGCTATAATGCTATACCTATACCGTGTGCTATAATGTGAATTTCGGCTCATACCATGTGCTATAATGTGAATTTCGGCTCATTCTGTGTGCTATAATGTGAATTTCAGCTCATTCTGTGTGCTATAATGTGTTCTATAATGTGAATTTTGGCTCATTCTGGGTGCTATAATGTGAATTTCGACTCATACAGTGTGGTATAATGTGAGCTTCGGCTCATTCAGTGTGCTGTAATGTGAATTTTGGCTCATTCTGTGTGCTATAATGTGATTTTCGGCTCATTCTGTGTGCTATAATGTGAAAGGGGCACGAGTACTAGATAGTATAAGGGGTCCAACTATTGTGGTACATAATGTGTATAAGGGGTATATGGAGTGGTACATTACACTTATGGACACAACCCCTTTTGAGTGACGATGCCCCCTTTTCCGGAGCGCGCAGAATTGCAACCTTCATTTTTTCATACTCCCACTTAAAAATTTCCACTTCGACCACTGGGGCATTATATGTAACCGGTGCTACTACAGGGGCTATTATGTATATAACCAGCGCTACTACAGGGGCTATTATGTGTCTAAGCAGTACAGCTACAGGGGCTATTATGTGTATACAGTACGGATGGTATAATGATTAGCATTACTGTCTCACAGCACTGAGGCCATGGGTTCGATTCCCACCATGGCCCTAACTGTGTGGAGTTTGTATATTCTCCCCGTACTTGCGTGTGTTTCCTCCGGGTGCTCCGGTTTCCTCCCACAATCCAAAAATATACTGGTAGGTTAATTGGCTTCCTTCAAATTAGCCCTAGCGTGAATGTGTGTGTACATGTGGTAGGGAATATAGATTGTAAGCTCCACTGGGGCAGGGACTGATGTGAATGAGCAAATATTCTCTGTAAAGCGCAGCGGAATATGTGTGCGCTGTATAAATAATTGGTAATAATAATAATAATATAAGCAGTGCTACTACAGGGGCTATTATGTATATAACCGGCGCCACTACTGCGGACATTGGGGGTCATTCTGACTCGATCGCAGCGTGCTTTCATTCGCACAGCTGTGGCCGGGTCACTACTGCGCACACACGGGAACCGTAATGCGCACGTGCGTTGTTGTCCGTCGCCAGGTAACGACGAAGGGAAAGAAGAAAGTGATCGAAGCGGCGATCGCTTGAAGATTGACTGGCGGTGGGCGTTCCTGGTCGGCAACACAGCGTCCGAAGCCATTTTCAGGGAGTGGTAAGAAAATCGCAGGCCTGTTTGAAGAAACGCAGGCGTGTCCAGGGCGGGTGTTTGACGTCAGAGCCAGGACCGAACAGGCTGAAAACGTCGCAACTGGTAAGTAAGTCTAGCCTTACTTACAAACTGTACAAATTTATTCCCCATAGCAGGGCCGCACAAGCGAACGCAGCCTTGCTATGGGAAACCCCACCCCCCCAATAGGCGAAGTATAGTTGATCGTACGGGCTGCAAAAAGCAGGTTCATGCGATCAACTCGGAATGAGGGCCATTATGTGTATAAACAGCACTACTATGCCCGGAGTAATGTGAATAAGATTGTGCTTCTATGTGGTGTAATTTGAAATGGGGGTACTATTGTGTGGCTATGCTCCTTTCTTGTGAAACCACATCCCTTTTTGCCGCACACAGGGCCTAATTCTGAGTTGATCGCAGCAGCAACTTTGTTAGCAGTTGGGCAAAACCATGGCCCTCATTCCGAGTCGTTCGCTCGGTATTTTTCATCGCATCGCAGTGAAATTCCGCTTAGTACGCATGCGCAATATTCGCACTGCGACTGCGCCAAGTAATTTTACAATGGAGATAGTATTTTTACTCACTGCTTTTTCATCGCTCCGGCGATCGTATTGTGATTGACAGGAAATGGGTGTTACTGGGCGGAAACAGGCCGTTTTATGGGCGTGCGGGAAAAAACGCTACCGTTTCCGGAAAAAACGCAGGAGTGGCCGGGGAAACGGAGGAGTGTCTGGGCGAACGCTGGGTGTGTTTGTGACGTCAACCAGGAACGACAAGCACTGAACTGATCGCAGATGCCGAGTAAGTGTGGAGCTACTCTGAAACTGCTAAGTAGTTTGTAATCGCAATATTGCGAATACATCGTTCGCAATTTTAAGATGCTAAGATACACTCCCAGTAGGCGGCGGCTTAGCGTGAGCAACTCTGCTAAAATCGCCTTGCGACCGATCAACTCGGAATGAGGGCCCATGTGTACTGCAGGAGGGGCAGATTTAACATGTGCAGAGAGAGTTAGATTTGGGTGTGGTGTGTTCAATCTGCAATCTAATTTGCAGTGTAAAAATAAAGCAGCCAGTGTTTACCCTGCACAGAAATAAAATAGCCCACCCAAATCTAACTCTTTCTGCACATGTTATATCTGCCTCCCCTGCAGTTCACATGGTTTTGCCCAACTGCTAAAAAATTTCCTGCTGCGATAAACTTGGAATTACCCCCACTGTCCCTTTGTAAAATATGGGAGGGCGCAAATTTATAGTTTGCAGGGGATCGCCGAACACCCTAGCACCGGCCCAGACTGCATGTATATTATTAGCAAATCAAAATATTTATTCACTGTATATACACTATTAGCAAATCAAAATATCAAACATCACTTGTATTTAAATTGATGAAAGAAATACAACTAAATTTAATAAATGAAAAGTAAATTAATATATTACAGTTGAATAAAGTCTAATTTGATGAAAGAGAGGAGGTGAAGTTCAATGAAAGTAAACAGATGTTTGGTAAACATTAATTGTCATTTGCTAATTAATAGACCTCGAGGTTTGTTGCATCGAGTTTCATACACTAGATAGCTGGAGTATAGGGGGTCATTCCGAGTTGATCGCAGCCAGCAACTTTTTGCTGCTGGTGCGATCAACTAATCCACGCCTATGGGGGAGTGTATTTTAGCTTAGCAGGGCTGCGATCGCTTGTGCAGCCCTGCTAAGCTAAAAAAAAGTTTCCAGCAACCTAGGAGTAAGGCTGGATCTACTTACCCTGTGCGATGGATCCAGCAATGTTCCTCCCGGCTTTGATGTCAGACATCCACCCTCTATTTGTCTGGACACGCCTGCGTTTTCCTTACCACTCCCCGAAAACGGCCGCCAACGGACAGGTGACACCCCAGAACGCCTTCCCTCTGTCGATCTTCTTGCAGTCGCCGCTGCGACCGCTTTCTTCGTAACCAGCGTTGTTGCCCGGGGACCCCTGTCGCTGGGCAATGACGTGCGTGCACAATGCACATGCCGCACATGCGCATTCCAGACCCGTTCGCACCGCAGCGAAGAACCACTGCGTGCGAACGGGTCAGAATGACCCACATAGAACACTACAGATTGTTATAGGAGTTGGTGAGATCAGATATTTCTCTTTTAATACAATTGCATTTTTTCAGGATATTAGAGTACATAACACATTTCTATTACCTTACTGTTATTGCATTTTAATTGAATGATTATATTTTTAGTAGTAAAAGAGAGGTTTAGCAATTCTTCTTAATAAAATATACAATAAAATAAAGGTCAAATATTGTTGGACTAATGTTCTAAAGGAGAATATTAAAGTAATTTTGGAATGGTGTACTGTTTTAAGTGTCTTGTGGGAGCTGATAAAGAAGATGTATTAATATATTCAGAATACTGTACTGAATATTCAGAGATACCCCACTAGTTTGTCAAGTAAGAGCACATCAAGTGCCAGTATTTGTTTTACATCCAAAACATGCCCCTAAAATTAATGAGTATCAAAAACAAATGTGCAAAATCCCACTTATGCTCTGATAGTATACCCTCCAACATGTGCACACCACCAAGTAACACCACCAAGTAACCACAAAGATAAACACAAAACATGTAGGAAGATATAATTATATAAAAAATAGATATTTTATATTAATATAAAGAATGACATAACTTGATAAAGGAGCGTGGTATTCCTGAAACATAGCTGCTGAACTCTTTATTCATAAAAGATCCAAAGATACAGTAAGTCCCTGAAGGGACTAGCTTTTGTGTTTATAGCCATCCTACAATCTTATTAATATCTGTTGCATACCTCCCAACTGTCCCGCTTTCAGCGGGACAGTCCCGCTATTCGGACCCTGTCCCGCTGTCCCACCCTCAGGTAGCAGTGTCCCGCGGGCGGGGGGGGGGGGGGGGGGGGGGCAGTTGGGAGAGCCTTTGATCACCCTCTGCTCTGCAGAGCAGCCGGTGATCACTGAAAACATGCTGTGCGCACGAGCACGGCATGCATTCAGTGCTAGGAGGGGAGCGGGGGCTGCCCAGCTGCTCAGGGAGCGCTGGGCACTCCCCCAAAAGGCAGGAAAATGCCCCGTTTGGTGAGGCCACTCCCACTCGGATGAGGCCACGCCCATCACGGTCGAGGCCACACACCCTTTTCGGATCGGCTAGGTGTGAGGTGTGGTGCCTCTGGACTGGCTGAGCTGGATGGCTTTAGTGTGGCATACCTTTACATTCTATTAACACTTGTCACTTACTAATTTTCTAACACTATTTCTCTATTTTAATTACATATCATGTTTGTATCACCGTCTGTATAGCTTCGGCTTCCTAAATACTAATTTATTAACACTATAGTTTTTTCACTGGTATGCTACGCTGGGATTTCTGGCTTATGCTGGGGTTTTGGGGTGCCACACCCTGCACCTAGATATAGCGCTAGGGACCCCAAATATACAGAGACGCCTTGATGCGGCTTTGGGGATTAACCACACATTTGCGCAAATATGTGTAACGAAGATCTCTGAATTCTATTATTATGTGGGATTTATATCTGGTTACTGTTATCATTCAGGGTGCTGGGGGAAACCAAATGTCTTTTTTTTCTTGCTCAGAAATACCCCTCCCTTTCGAGCACCTGAATGATATCACTAAGCTAATTGAGCATCTACCATTATAAATGTCTGCATCCTAGGACACAGGTTTGCATCTTCTGCTGCACCATCGGCTCGCCTCATCATCCATAGGGATGTGCAAGCTGAACAACGCAGATAGAACAATAGGTCCAGGAAATCTTCATCTTTCAACATAGATTCTGGGCTCGTAATAAAGTACTGGAGTGCAATGGAAAAATTGACTGAAAAAAATTGCTAATTTTATGGTTTTGTGGGCGCTATTTTCAGAAAATATCTAAAAAATTCCCATCATGTACCATTTTTCTGTAGACTCACATTTTTTTTATCTGTACAGTATTTCAAAAGTACTGTGTTAAGCTTGAAAACAAATATGTAATTTAGAGAAGAGCGGGTTCGGTTCCCTGAGAACCGAACCCCCCACCCCGAATTTCACTACCCGAGCCCGGATCCGAGTCAGGCTCGGGTTTTCCTGCCTGACTCGGAAACCAGAACAAGGCAAAATGTCATCATCCCGCTGTTGGATTCTCATGGGGTTTGGATTACATATAAGGAGCCGCGCGTCATCGCCATTTTCACTCCAGCATTGGAGAGTGTAGTGAGAGGACGTGTCTCCATCCTCAGTGCCCTGCATCAGTTCAGGGGTGGTGTATTGTGCTGCATCAGTCCAGTTGCAGTGGTGGTGTCCTCTGCTGCCATATGTCCAGTGCTGCTGTATAAGTCCAGTCCATTGCAGTGGTGTTGTGTTGTCCTGCATCAGTACAGTGGTAGTGTCTTGTGCTGCATCAGTCCAGTCACAGTGGTGGTGTTCTCTGCTGCCATATGTCCATTGCTGTTGTATAAGTCCAGTCCATTGCAGTGGTGCTGTGTTGTCCTGCATCAGTCCAGTGGGGGTGTCCCTGTGCTGCTGTATTTGTCCTGTGGTACTGCCGTATATGTCCAGTGATACTGCCGTATATGTCCAGTGGTACTGCCGTATATGTCCAGCGGTACTGCTGTATAAATCCAGTGATACTGCCGTATATGTCCAGTGGTACTGCCATATAATTCCAGTGATACTGCCATATATGTCCAGTGGTACTGGCGTATAAATCCAGTGATACTACCATATAATTCCAGTGATACTGCCATATAATTCCAGTGCTACTGTCATATAATTCCACTGATACTGCTGTATAATTCCAGTGATACTGCCGTATAATTCCAATGGTACTGGCGTATAAATCCAGTTATACTGACATATAAATCCAGTCCAGTAGTACTGCCATATAATTCCAGTGATACTGCCATATAATTCCAGTGATATTGCTGTATAATTCCAGTGGTATTGGTGTATAAGTCCAGTGATACTGACACATAAATCCAGTCCAGTGGTACTGCCATATAATTCCAGTGGTACTGCCGTATAATTCCAGTGATACTGCCGTATAAGTCCAGTGATACTGCCGAATAAATCCAGTCCAGTGGTACTGCCGTATAAGTCCAGTGATACCGCCGTATAACTCCAGTGGTACTGCTGTATAAGTCCAGTCCAGTGGTGCTGCCATATAAGTTCAGTGGTGCTGTCCTGTGCTGTATATTATTTACTCCAAATAAAGGGGTTATTAATATTTAATCCAAATAATTTTCACAGGGTTTTAGAGGTATGTGTGGTTTAGAGGTATGCTCTCCTATATGGCATATTGTTATATAACTCCAGAAAAATAATTGAGAACAAAAATTTGGAGGATAAAATAGGGAAAGATCAAGAATCACATCCTCCTAGTGCTGAAACTGTTGCCACTAGCATGACATAGATGATGAAATGCCATCAAAGTCGTCTGCCAAGGCTGATGCCCAATACGATAGTAGAAGGCATGTAAAATCCCAGAAGCCAAAGTTCAGTAAAAAGACTCCAAAAAAATAAATTTAAATGGTCTGAGGAGAAATGTAAACTTGCCAATATGCCATTTACAACACGGAGTGTCAAGGAACGGCTAAGGCCCTGGCCTATGTTCATGACTAGTGGTTCAGCTTCACATGATGATGGAAGCCCTCATCCTCTTACTAGAAAAGTGATAAGAGTTAAGCTGGAAAAAGCACAGCAAAGATCTGGACGTTCTAAGATGGTATCACAAAACCCCAAGGAGAGTCCAAGTGTGTCGGCGGTTGTGATGCCTGACCTTCCCAACACTGGCTGGGAAGAGGTGGCTCCTTCCACCATTTGCATACCCTCTGCAAGTGCTGGAAATAGCACCCACAGTCCAGATTATGATATTCAAATTGAAGATGTCACTGTTGAAGTACACCAGGATGAGGATATGGTTGTTGCTGGTGCAGAGGAGGAAGTTGATGATGAGGATTCTGATGGTGATGTGGTTTGTTTAAATTGGGCACCGGGGGAGACACCTTTTGTCCATGGGATGAATAAGCCCATTATGATGCCTGGGCAAAATACCAAAAAAGCCACCTCTTTGGTGTGGAATTATTTCTCCACAAATCCGGACAACAGGTGTCAAGCCGCGTGTTGCCTCTGTCAATCTGTAATAAGTAGGGGTGAGGACGTTAACCACTTAGGAACATCCTCCCTTATACATTACCTGCAGTGCATTCATCAGAAGTCAGTGTCAAGTTGTGAAACTTTGGGTAAGAGTGTAAGCAGTCTACTGACACCTAAATCCCTTCATCCTCTTGTACCAAAGCTCCTGCAAGCCACACCACCAACTCCCTCAACGACAACTTTCTCCTCAGTCAGGAACGACAGTAGTCCTGCAGGCCATGTCACTGGCAAGACTGAAGAGTCTTCTCCTAACCGGGATTCCTCCGGAGGATCCTTGAGTGGTATCCCTGCTGCTATTGTTGCTGTCGCTGCTGCTGTTGCTGCTGGGAGTCAATTGTCAACCCAGAGGGGAAGTCGGAAGACCACTTGTACCACTTCAACTAAGCAATTGACTGTCCAACAGTCCTTTGTGAGGAAGATTAATTATGACAGCAGTCATCCTGTTGCAAAGTGGATAACTGAGGCCTTGACAGCTATGTTGGTGTTAGACGTGCATCCGGTATCCGCCATTAGTTCAGTGGGACTTAGAAAATTGATGGAGGTAGTGTGTACCTGGTACCAAATCCCATCTAGATTCCACTTCACTAGGCAGGAGATACCAAGAATGTACAGAGACGTCAAATAAAGTATCCTCAGTGTCCTAAAAAATGCAGTTGTACCCAATGTCCACTTAACCACGGACATGTGGAGAAGTGGAACAGGGCAGACTAAGGACTATATGACTGTGACAGCCCACTGGGTAGATGTATTGCCTCCCGCAGCAACAACAGCAGCGGCACCAGTAGCAGCATCTCGCAAACGCCAACTTGTTCCTAGGCAGCCTACGCTATGTATTACTGCTTTATGTAAGAGGCACACCGCTGACAACCTCTTACGGAAACTGAGGAACATCATCGCACAATGGCTTACCCCAATTAGACTCTCCTGGGGATTTGTGATATTGAACAATGCCACCAATATTGTGCGTGCATTACCTCTGGGCAAATTCCAGCATGTCCCATGTTCTGCACATACAATTAATTTGGTGGTGCAGAATTTTTTTTTTAATTACAGAGGCATGCAGGAAGTGGCCCGACAAATTGTGGATCACTTTCGACATTCAGCCACTACGTGCCGAAGACTGGAGCACCAGTAAACACTCCTGAACCTGCCCTGCCATCACCTGAAGCAAGAGGTGGTAGCGAGGTGGAATTTTACACTCTATATGCTTCAGAGGATGGAGGAGGAGCAAAAGTCCATTCAAGCCTATACATCCACCTACAATATAGGCAAAGGAGGGGGAATGTACCTGATTCAAGTGCAGTGGAAAATTATTTCAGTCTTGTGCAAGGTTCTTCAACCCTTCGAACTTGCCATACATGAAGTCAGTTCAGACACTGCCCGCTTGAGTCAGGTCATTCCCCTCATCAGAAGCAGCTGGAGTAATTGAAGGAGGAGCTAAGACCGAGCGATTCCGCTAAGTATGTGGGACTTGTGGATGGAGCTCTTTATTCGCTTTGCCAGGATTCAAGGGTGGTCAATCTGTTGAAATCAGAGCACTACATTTTGACCACCATGCTCGATCCTAGGTTTAAAGCCTATGTTGTATCTCTGTTTCTGGCAGACACAAGTCTTCAGAGGTTCAAAGACCTGCTGGTGAGAAAATTGTACACAGGGATCTGTGATGGTGGATTCCAGTGGGGACAAATTAATACTCTGTGAAGAGGAGGAGGATGTATACACTAAAAGGATTGAGGAATCGGAGGATGAGATCGACATCTTGTCTCTGTAGAGCCAGTTTATGCAAGGAGAGATTGATTGCATCTTTCTTGGTGGGGGCCCAAACAAACCAGTCATTTCATCCACAGTCATGTGGCAGACCTTGTTGCTGAAATTATTGGTTTGTTAAAGTGTGCATGTCCTGTTTGTACAACATAAGAGAGGGTGGGAGAGCCCAAGGACATTTCCATCTTGCACCTCTTTTTCTTCTTTGCATCATGTTCTGTTTGGGGACCAGTTTTTTAAAAGTGCCATCCTGTCTGACACTGCCGTACAAGTTTAGGTGTACTGCCGTATAAGTCCAGGGTTGCAGCCGTAAAAGTCCAGTTTAGTGGTGCTGTCTTTTGCTGCATCAGTCCAGTGGTGGTGTTCTGTGCTGGATATTATTTACTCCAAATAAAAAGGTTATATACATTACTTATATTATTATCCAAATAATTTTTACAGGGTTTGCCCTGTGTGGTGTAGGGGTACGCTCGCCTGTGCTGAATATTATTATAATAGCTCCAAATAAAAGGGTTAATATTATCCAAATTAATTTTACAGGCTTTATCGTGTGTGGGGTTTAGCTTAGCCATCCAGCTACCTAATTGCACCTTTTTTTCTTCTTTGCATCATGTGCTGTTTGGGGCCTATTTTTTAAATCTGCCATCCTATCTGCCACTGCAGTGCCACTCCTAGATGGGCCAGGTGTTTGTGCCGCACACTTGTGTCCCTTATCTTAGTCATCCAGCGACTTCCGTGCAATCTTTTTGCCTAAAAACAATATTGTGAGGTGTGAGGTGTTCATAATAGACTGGAAATGAGTGGAAATGAATGTTATTAGGTTAATAATACCGTAGGATCAAAATTACCCCCAAATTACGTGATTTTAGCTGTTTTTATGTTTGTTTGTTTTTAAATCATCCAGATCCAAAACCAAAACCAAACATGAAAGGATGGTTTTGGCAACACCAATCCAGATCCAAAATATGAGCATGGAACCAGAACCAAAACCAAAACACAAAACACGAAAAATGCCCGCCGCACATCTTTTATCTAATTATAGTAGTTTAAGAAAAAAATGTTATACTATTATTTGAAGAAGTTTTAAAGAAGAGCATTTCATTGTATCATGGAAGATAAGCTGATGAAATGGGATACGGTCATTAGGTAGACCACACTTAGGTCGACAGTAATTAGGTCGACCACTATTGGTCAACATGCATTAGGTCAACATGGTCACTGGGTCGACATGTACTAGGTCAACATGAAAAATGTTGACATGCACTTTTCACTTTTTTTTCCATTTTTTGAACATTTTCATACTTTACGATCCACGTGGACTATGATTGGGAATAGTAACCTGTGCCAATCGCAGCGGTAGCGGAGCGAGGCACCTTTCCCGAAGCATGGCGAGCAAAGCGAGCCATCCGAGGGGACACGGTGCACTAATTGGGGTTCCCCCGTCACTTTACGAAGAAAATTACACCAAAACAAGTTAAACTCTTGTCGACCTTTTTCCATGTCCTTATGACTATGTTGACCTATTTCAGGTGTTGACCTAGTCATTGTCGACAAATAGTGGTCGACCTAATGACTGTTGACCAAAGGTAGGTCAACCCAATGACCCATACCCGATGAAATACAGACACTTGAGTAGCTTAATGAGTTTAAAGGTGCATTTCCTGAAGTCTCATTTAGACTATTTCCCTGAAAATCTTGGTACTGTAAGTGAAGAGCAGGGGAAAGATCTCAATAAGATATCAAGGAGATGGAACACAGATACCATGGTAAGTGCAACATATACATGATTGGATGCTGCACAGAGAAGAGCCACAAGCTGTCTACAAGAAAAAAGGTACCAAAAGGATCTTTGAGGGGAAAAGGAAAAGGTGATAAGGACTTATAATCGGGCAGAAAACTATTTTTAATATTTAAAAAAAATCTATGTTTAAAGCTAAATACGTATTATTAAGCTATTACCTCATATTGTCGCATTCACTTTGCGCAAAAAAAAAAAGTGTGATAAAGAACTTTTGTGGTCATATTTGAAATCAGCATGCCAAAAACCATAAGAATCAATCATCAAATTGCAGACAATTTTTAATGACCCCAATTTTGCAGCCCTGTGTAATCAGTACTTTGCGGCATGAGGTGCACATCCAACCAAATCTGTATCAGGCCCAGAGTGTGGTAGTTATTGTTGGGCACTATTCCATGATTCTCCATTCTATCTCTCTCAAAACTTTGATAAATAATCACCTTTTTCCTTACATTTAGTCTCCCCCTCCATCCCGTCTAGGAATCTTGCAGCAGCACTGGAGTCTGTACAGTGGTGTGTAGGAGATATGCATGTTTCTGGATTACAGTCTCGACAGGCTGCATCAGGTAAAAATAATAATTTTTATATGACCAAAGTCACATATGTGAGAATCTGCCAAGTGGGTATATGAGGGAGGAGGGGAGGTAGGTTAAAGTTTTAGAGGTAGGGTGATGAGACACCATGCACAGGTCCTGTGCCTGAGAATTGTCGTAAGCTATCTTTATCATGATCACAGCTGCATTATTATTATTACCATCTACATATACATTGCCAGCATATTCTGTTGTGCTTTTCAAATGGGAACAAACCATTAGCAGAATAGTAATTAAACAAGAACGGGTGATAACAGACAAACAAAGTGGTAAGAGATCTCTGTTCACAAACTTACAATGCAGAGGGAAACAGACATTTCAAACACAAGTGCTACACATTGCATATTAGTCCAGACAGATTGCAAAGGTTCTTGGGCTGTATGATCCAGTCACACAGGAATGTTGGCCTAGGGTCAGAGGGTTGTGTGATTTAGAAAGGGAGAATATGTAAAGTTATGTGTGGACTGTGTAGAGTGAGGAAATTAGTAGAATATGATAACTGAATTTACTGTAACTGAAGTCAACTTACTCATCTGCTTTCCCAAGTGGTGCAAGGCAGAGAAGGGCCATCGCTGTCACCAGTATTACCACTTTTGGATTCATCTTGGGACTCTGAAAAACTATTTAATAACACGTTTAAATCAGTTTGTACATAAGGATAGTAATTAGAAATTATATAATCCTGTCCTTCCAAAAATCTACCATTGTGGACTTTTTACTTTGAGGTAAGAACTCTTATATACAGTACACTGTCTACTAATTACTGTCTAACATGTACCTCTTTCAGCAGATTTTCAATATACAGTTTATCTGGTGAATGTCAGTGGTTTGATAGGATTCAAGCTATTCATTTACTGCAGGGAAGTTAAGTACATTCTGCCAGAGAGTAAATTTAGCATAGGCATTACATATACTGTAGGTACAGTCATTTTCTTTAAATCTATTTAAGTTATTTCTATTCAAAATAAATAAGTCTCCAAATATAGTCAGTTTTGCTAAAGTTGCACAGATACCATGAAACTATTTAGAGCTCACAGTTTACTTCTACTTCCTACAGTATTTCACAGAGGTGAGCCCCATGAATACCGGTGTCCACTAGTAGAGAATGAGAGGTTAGGTCACGGTAAAGTAGAGATGAGAGGGTTCGGTTTTATTTGGTTTTACTCGGATTTACTCAGTTCTCAAAACGGCATCTTATTGGCTCATGGATGTCTCTTGTTTGGATAGCCAATAAGATGCCGTTTTGAGAACCGAGTAAATCCGAGTAAAACCGAGTAAACCCCGAACCCACTCATCTCTACAGTAAAGGAAAGCTGAAGTGTGTACTATTGTACTTCTGCACAATGATGTGATAACATAGATGACAGCTATCTCACTGATTTCATCTTTCAATAGATAGGAGCCAGTCCTCTGGGTCTGTGAGTGGAAACCTACTATCCTGAAAGACCATACTGATAGGTACTGTATCTTGTTGGATCTTGCACATACAGTACAGTAATCTAAACTGTGGAATAAAAGTTATTGCAATTGGGGAAGTACATTTATTTTGGAGTCTGTCTCTTATCTGCAGACTCTTTAAACCAATGATTCAATTCTGTAAGTAAATTTGTAAAGATTCAGTTCACCCCAGAGCCGGATTAAGGGGGGAGCCCAGGGGACACATTACCCTGGGCCCCCCAAATTTAAGGGCCCCCCGTGCCTGCCGTGAAGCACTGGCAGTTTTGCATGTTTTTTTTTTTTATTAAGTTCAGCAAACTGTTTCAGAGACGGAGAAAGCCTTATCTCCGTCTCTGCACCCGGCGGGACCACCCACAGCCACTAACGAGCTGCCGAGAACTCTCCTCACAGAGAGCTCTGATCAGCAGAGCTCTCTGTACTGGACACATGAGTCACAGTGGAAGGAGCTGCTGAGCATGTGCAGCAGCAGCAGCAGCAGCAGCAGCAGCTCCTGTGCGTAAACTAACTCAGTCAGAAATGAATCTCCTTCTCTTAAATTGGTTAGTGCTGTGTGTGTGTTTCTGTAGATATGCTGTTTATTTGTAGGTATGTAGTGTGTGTGTGTGTGTGTGTGTGTGTGTGTGTGTGTGTGTGTGTGTGTGTGTGTGTGTGTATGCATGGTGTGTGTGTGTTTGTAGGTGTGTATGCGATTGTGTGTGTGTGTGTGTGTGTGTGTGTGTGTGTGTACTGTATGCATGCTATGTGTGTTTATGTAGGTATGGTGTGTGTGTGTGTGTGTGTGTGTGTGTGTGTGTGTGTGTGTGTGTGTGTGTGTTGTAGGTGTGTATGCATGCTGATGTGTGTGTGAGTGTGTGTGTGTGTGTGTGTGTGTGTGTGTGTGTGTGTGTGTGTGTGTGTGTACTGTATGCATCCTATGTGTGTTTATGTAGGTATGATGTGTGTGTGTGTGTTTGTAGGTAGGTGTGTGTGTATGTACTGTATGCATCCTATGTGTGTTTATGTAGGTATGGTGTGTGTGTGTGTGTGTGTGTGTGTGTGTGTGTGTGTGTGTTTGTAGGTAGGTGTGTAGTGTGTGTATGTACTGTATGCATCCTATGTGAGTTTATGTAGGTATGGTGTGTGTGTGTGTGTGTGTGTGTGTGTGTGTGTGTGTGTGTGTGTGTGTGTGTGTGTGTCGTGTGTATGTATGTACTGTATGTGTGTGGATGTTTTGTGTGGATGTATGCTGTGTGGATGTAGGTATACTGTGTGTGTATGTTAACAGTTTTCTTCTTGTAGTACTATAGGGTTTAGGATTAGTTGATATACTTCATTTTGTGACAGGCAGATTATACAATCCTGCACTGTTGTATCGATCAGCTTGCCTATCCCTAGACGCAAGCAGATCATGCCTCCACATAATACTATCACCACCTACTGTGTGACAGGTTTGCGGTGACCCTGTGCCTCGCAGACTAGCCACAACGTCCAATCCTCTGAGTCTAGCTGAGCACTACAGTGTGATATCATATTGTTTTTACAGTGTATACATACGCTCATTTTCTGTTGAATAATATGTGCTATATGTTGTTACTGCCTCTAACAGCTGTCTTCTTATATTTTTATCTATCCTATATATATATATATATATATATATATATATATATACGCGCACACACATGTAAGGTACATCCCCTTCCTATATACACTATATTTAGTCCTCTGGGGCCCCCCTTGTGTAAAGTACCCCAGGCCCCCTGAAGCCTTAATCCGGCCCTGGTTCACCCATCATAACTCATACAGTAATCATGTCTTCTTCAGTGGGTGACTAACTGCACATTGCCTGCAGATATTCTGTAACAATGCTGTGCTAATTTCTAAATCACTAATTGTTCCAGGTATATTCTCTATTACAGAACTGATTATTGTGTCAGATTAATGTTTAGCTTTGTATTATGCATGACTGGCTTGTCCAGACTACTTCCATGGCTAGCCCTGTAGTATTCACCATTCATTGCCTTTATTTATCTTTCTGCTCTTTCTTTTCTCTATTCCAGTCTTCGGGTTTAGTATATTATATTGAAACTTTAACCAACCCTAACATTTGTATGTATTTTAGAATCTAAAAAATTTTCAATATTAAATGTGATTGAGTTTACTCAAATAAATAGCATCTTCAACAATACAAGTAGATCATTCTATTCAATAATATATATATATATATATATATATATATATATACACTCCGATATGAGGCACTCAAACGGACTTCTTAGTAATAAATTCCAGGACACAAGCAAGTGTGCAACGTTTCGGCTTTATTAGCTGTTATCAAGCAGTGTGATCACACTGCTTGAGAACGGCTAATAAAGCCGAAACGTTGCACACTTGCTTGTGTCCTGGAATTTATTACTGAGAAGTCCGTTTGAGTGCCTCATATTGGAGGGTATGCAGAATTGTACAGAGTGCACCGCGGCCAGAATTTACCATTGGGAGAGAGAGTGCTGGCTATACGTATATATATATATATATATATATATATATATATATATATATATGACTCAAAAAGAGCTGGCACTCACCCCAAATATGTAGCTCCGGTGCCTTCTGGAATGGTAAGTATAAGGCAAAAGTGGAAACATGCAGCGGCACTCAGAGACTGATCCCAGTAGTTAAAGTGCAAAAATAGATTTTTTTATTCCATGAAAAGCAGCAACACAAAATAAGGTGACCAACGTTTCGGGGCGCTAACGCCCCTTTGTCAAGGTGATACCTTGACAAAGGGGCGTTAGCGCCCCGAAACGTTGGTCACCTTATTTTGTGTTGCTGCTTTTCATGGAATAAAAAAATCTATTTTTGCACTTTAACTACTGGGATCAGTCTCTGAGTGCCGCTGCATGTTTCCACTTTTGCCTTTTATATATATATATATATATATATATATATATATGAGAGCAGTGGAGAACAGCGCCTGGGTATATCTAATAGAGACCAAGGTAAAGGAAAGAATTTTTTCTTTTTTACACAACACGCCTCATCTATAAATGAGTGGCAGCTTTTATACAGTATGTGAATAAATTATGAAAAAAATGAAGTAAAACAAGCGCCTAATAGTGTCGGTGAAATAAAATCTGTGTAGTCAGGTGCAGTTATTAAAATAAATAACAACTTAACTTCAAATACTTTCAGGCAGATGACATTTGGAATCCGAACATGTAAAGAGAAAATGAAAGCAACATAGTGTGTACTGTTTTAAGGCACAATATTTTGCAGTGATATCAAGAATTAGGAATGTGGCTCATTCCAATTATTAAAGTAAGCAGAACTGATAATGGAAACTAGAATATATAAAAGACAAAGATTTCACAACAGCTTAGAAACTAGGCCTCAGAAAACATGAACTGTTTGTAATTCCAGGGACCGAGTTCGAGAACTTTTGCTACAGATGTGATAATGACAGAACTACAGTGAAACTTAATACCGTGCAAGTGGGAGTTTGACGGCATAATACGATGAGAACAACAATCTGACAGCGCCGGCTAAGTCATTTTCTCCAATTTTATTCTTTGTATTGTATCACGTTGGTGAGGGGTGAAGGGACCTCGTGTGAGTCTTTGAGAGCCGGCAGCAGTACAGTGCGCACAGAGCTTTTGTTTAAAACTATTCTTTTTAGCTTAGAAACTAGGAATGTGGCTCATTCCAATCAATGTTAAGCAAACATGGTAAAAAAAATATAATAATTTAATAGACACAATCCTGCCAAGCTTAAAAGTAGCAAACGTACAGGACAATTAAAACAAATAGGCAGTTCATCTGTCCATAAATGCAAGTAGCACACGTACAGGATTGAAAAAATAAAACAGATTATCTGTCCGCATGTAGGGAGTCTAAGGGGTAAGTAGCAGGTTCCTGTCCCAATGCGTTTCGTCCTATTAGGTTGACTTCATCAAGGGGATAGTCATTATGGGCACAAACAGGATATTTATAGTGCTAGTGAGAGGTCACATGTTGAACATGTGGTGTGACATCACTTCCTATATATAAAAATCGAAACCAATATTTAAAACAGTGGGTAATTGAGGTGAATGCAGAGGTGTTGTATTATAAAAGCAGATTTTAATGGACAATAAAAAAAGTGGAGGTTAAAGAGAGCAAAATGGTGAAAAACGACAGGTGGAACGCAAAAATGCGTCATTTCCACCCGCAATTGCTTTGAGACGCAATTTGCGTCACTTCCGCCGATACTATAAAAATGATGATCCTAATGGTCATAAGTTTTATGCTGTCTGTGCTGGTATATACAGACATCCACAGGCAGCAATGATAAAAAGGTCGTGTATAGTGCAGAGATAAGGGAATAATAAGTGATCATTTGGGATGGAACGGAATCATCATTTCTCAACTTCTTCCAGAGTATTTCCTTAAACCAGTTTAATTTGAAATGCTGAGAGGCATGACAAAGATAAGGTCGAGTTCCTGGACCTCATACTTTCATCTAAAGAATCCAAGATCACTACATGCAACTTTGTCAAGAAGGTCGACACAAACAGCTACCTGCATTATAGGAGTTGCCATCAAAAAAACTGGAAGACCAACATCCCGTATTCCCAATTTCATCGTGTACAAAGAAACTGGAGTCAAAAGGAAGACCAAGACCATCAACTTCAAATGTATGCAGAAAGATTCAAAGAAAGGGAATATCCGAAAGACGTTATCTCAAAAGCACTCAACAAAATCAACAAGAATCCTCTACAAAATGATCAAGGAATCTTGGACCAGGGTCAATCACGCTACACCACTCTCTTCATTACAACATACAGTTGCCATGAAGCCAACATCAGAAAATCCTTAAATAAGCACTGGAACATACTTTTGATGGACCCCATCCTTAAGGATATTTTACCCCCAAAACCGCAGATTGTTTTCAGAAAGACCAGCAATCTTAAGGACATCCTAGCACCAAGCCTATATAAGTCTGAATCATCTACCTCACCAACAAAAAAATGCCAGGGAAGTTACAAATGTGGGAACTGCAATTGCTGCAAACTTGTCCATAGGAACCGGAAGACATTTTTCAATAATGACAACTCACGTGAATATACCATCAAGCAATTTATCAACTGCAACTCAACCATGGTTGTATACCTTTTAGAGTGCACTTGCGGTCGTAAATACGTTGGGAAAACAAAGAGATGCCTAAAACTGCGTATTCAAGAGCATGTAAGAAATATTAAAAATAAAATCCAGACACATGCAATATACAGACATTTTCAGGAAAAACACAATTCCAACCCCGACGACCTCACTTTCAAAGGCATAGAAGTTGTTAGCCTTGGAGAACGTGGTGGAGACATCCTGAATAAACTTTCAAAGCGAGAAATGTTCTGGATTTTTGAATTAAGAACTATGGCCCCTCTAGGATTTAATGAAGGATTTGAAATTGCACCCTTCCTTTAATGTCACTTTTACTTTAAACCACCATACTTTTATCTATATAGTGTCGTCCTTCACCATGCATGATCACCACTCTGCATGTCCAAAATCTAATACCCTATTCAATATCATGTCTTCACAGTACACATATATTTATTGTACACATATTTTATTCAAAAAAAATTTTTTTCAATATATTATCATATTTTCATAGCTGTACATTGCAGGATTCTGCTATCCATCATTTATGAAATTTTGGGACTGAATTAAGATGATTGGATATTATAACTACCAGGAATGACTGATCCATGGATTTCAAATTATTTCTGAAAAGAAATACGGAAGTGACTATGCACCTCAATATGCGGTCCATCTGCGGCTACAGACATCCGGACATGACGTCATTACCAATGAACTATTATAGTTTGAACTCATATTCATTATACCTTTCACCATAAGCTCTTATGGACTAATTTACTAGGATCAATAATTTTTGTCTTATGTTAAACTAATATGTTTTGTTATACAAAACCACTTTATTCACAATCGTCACTAGTTATAGTCTCCGGCGGAAGTGACGCAGATGCGTCTCAAACCCCAGGCGGAAGAAGACGTGTGCGTTCCACCGCCGCACTACGCTAATTTCAATTCAGATTGTCTTTCACCTTTTATCAATTAGATTGATTTTCCTGCTGTTAGCAGCAGTTTATCGTTTTTCAGATGTCCCTTTTTTGTTCTCTCACCCCCCGGCGGAAATGACGCGGTTGTGTCTCAATCCTTAGGCGGAAGTGACACTTGCGGTCCACCGTCGTAATATACATCAAGCACATTACTTATTATTCCCTTATCTCTGCACTATACACGACCTTTTTATCATTGCTGCCTGTGGATGTCTGTATATACAAGCACAGACAGCATAAAACTTATAACCATTAGGTTCATCATTTTTATAGTATCGGCGGAAGTGACGCAATTTGCGTCTCAAAGCAATTGCGGGCGGAAATGACGCATTTTTGCGTTCCACCTCTCGTTTTTCACCATTTTGCTCTCTTTAACCTCCACTTTTTTTATTGTCCATTAAAATCTGCTTTTATAATACAACACCTCTGCATTCACCTCAATTACCCACTGTTTTAAATATTGGTTTTGATTTTTATACATAGGAAGTGATGTCACACCACATGTTCAACATGTGACCTCTCACTAGCACTGTAAATATCCTGTTTGTGCCCATAATGACTATCCCCTTGATGAAGTCCACCTAATAGGACGAAACGCGTTGGGACAGGAACCTGCTACTTATCCCTTGGACTCCCTACATGCGGACAGATTAGCTGTTTTATTTTTTCAATCCTGTACGTGTGCTACCTGCATTTATGGACAGATGAACTGCCTATTTATTTTAATTGTCCTGTATGTTTGCTACTTTTAAGCTTGGCAGGATTGTGTCTATTAAATTATTATATTTTTTTACCATGTTTGCTTAACAGTGATTGGAATGAGCCACATTCCTAGTTTCTAAGCTGTTGTGAAATCTTTGTCTTTTATATATTCTAGTTTCCATTATCAGTTCTGCTTACTTTAATAATTGGAATGAGCCACATTCCTAATTCTTGATATCACTGCAAAATATTGTGCCTTAAAACAGTACACACTATGTTGCTTTCATTTTCTCTTTACATGTTCGGATTCCAAATGTCATCTGCCTGAAAGTATTTGAAGTTAAGTTGTTATTTATTTTAATAACTGCACCTGACTACACAGATTTTATTTCACCGACACTATTAGGCGCTTGTTTTACTTCATTTTTTTCATATATATATAAAAGTTAACAGTGCGTAAAGTGAAAGCTTCCAGTACATAAGATACTAACAAAGAGTAGCAAGAACATACTTACAAGTTCACTTTGTCTTTGTTGGCTTTAGCTCAAGTATCTTTCTTCAGTAGTGCTGTATGTGTATTATTTTGGCTTTATATATTGTAGAGGTAAGAGTATATCAGCCTTTGGCTGTTTGACAAATACATGACATGTAAGTCACAAGCAGCTGGCATGACATGCACAATAAGACATAAACATGTGATTAACCATGGTGCAGAGAGAACAGGACCTACATCCTGTTACAGAAAATCCTATATTTAAAGCCTCAGTTCTCCTGCTACTGAACAGATGTAACATATGTAGTGAAGGTTTCTTTAAGTGTAAAAAAAACTCTTCAAAGTCCAACCTGCAGTCTATTCTTTCAAACTTTTTTCAGTTTTTCTTCTGAAAAAGCTCAGTTTAGTTTAGCTTATTTTAACACCAGTTGAAGTTTGTCTAGAAAATGTTTTTTCATCATAAGTGCAACTTGATATTAATTTAGATTTAATTTGACAATTACATATCTGCTTTGTAGAGGACATCAACACAAATGTTCCATGCGTTGCTGTGTCAGATTGTCTGTGGGTGCTCTAGGCATTTCCATCTATTCATGTGCCCCCACATCTTTTTGATGCTGTCTATCCCCCCACTTCTTGCATAGCAAATGTGAAAAAGGTTGTGGTGCAATAATTTCTTCTCCTATCAGTCTAGGGGTTTTATTACAAAGTGTTGGGTAATAAAATACTTCCTGTGATGGCGCCTTGCAGGCGCCGTCACAGGAATAACTTTCTGAGGTTTAAAGATGGACAAAAGTAGTTGGTGGTCAGTTATGATTGAACCATTCTATGTCCCAAACTAGGCTTAAGGCTTCTCTGTCAGTCTGTGATAGTTACATCCAGCCTTGGATAATGCCCAAGATGCAAAAGCTATTGGACACTCCTGTCCATCTGGCATAGTATGTGGCATGACAGCTCCAATGCCATAAGATGAGGCATCACAGGCTACTCTAACAGGAAATGAGGAGTCATAGTGGGTTAACACTTAGTATGATGTAATCAAGTACTTTACCTTTGTAAAAGCTGTGGACCAAAGCCATTTCTGACCCTTCTGGAGCAACTAATGTAAAGGATGCTAAGTTAGGCAAGCATTTGTGGTAATAGTTAATGAACCCCAAAAAGGAGCGAAGCTGGGACACGTCTTTTGGCAGGGGGAGCCATTAACACAGCTTCCATTTTTTCTCGACATTTGGTCAGCCCACTTGCATCAATAGTGTTCCCACAGTATGTGGCAGAGGCCATACAGAACTCACACTTGTCTCTTTTGACTCTGAGCCTATACTATTCAAGCTGCTGCAACGCCAGCTTAAAGATTTGGAGGTGTTCTGCATCAGACAAATCTGTCATAATAATGTCATCCAGATAGCACTGGGTACCAGAAACCCCTTGGAGCACTTGGTCCATGGCTCGTTGTCAAAGGGCAGGGTCAGACGGGATGCCAAACACCAACCGATTGTACTTGTAAAGTCCTTTGTGTGTGTTAATGGTGAGTAGTGATCTGTTTGCAATACTGTATTTATGGTGACCTTGAAGACCCTGCAAAGCCATACCTTGTCATTTTTTTTTTTACAATTGGAACAAATTGAGTTGCCCAAGAGCTCCATGCTACATTGCATATGATTTTCTCACATTCCAGCTGGTCTAACTCTAACTTTATGGGACCTGGGAACAGCTCCATCTTTGAGCACTTTCTTCCCTTTGATAGGCTGCAAAGTCGCAATGTTTGGTTGAAAAACAGCAGTAGCTTGGTTAAGGACTGTGTTAAGGGGCAAGGGCAGGGTGTGTGTGACATTTAGGCTTTTGATGACCGACCATTGAATTTTTCACAGCTGTTCTCGACCCCACAATGCTGGGCTGCCTTATTGAACAATGTATAAGTCCAGAGTCTCATGCTGGCCAATATACTACACAAGTACGGGCAACACCCCGCATAAAATAACTGTCTTCCCAGTATATGTTTTAAGCAGCATTGAGTTTTGTTTAATATTAATTTAACATTTTTAAAATGGTGTTTGTACTCTTGCTGTGACATTACAGAGACTGCTGATCCTGTGTCCAGTTACATTATAATAGGAGGGTCATTGATGTGTGGATTGACTCATATTGCTTGCTTGTCACTACCTTTTACTGCAAACACTACCAAACTGCCCAGGTCATTCCCACTGCCTGAGTACACCATGTGGTCTTTCAAAGCAAATATATTCCTTAATCTACTTTGAATCTATCTCCCACCAGTGGCCCCAGAGTGATATGCCTGTGACTGGCAAACCTGTTTAATATGCCCCTTTTTATTGCATTTGCGACACAGTTCATGTTTGAACCTACAGTCCCTGGATGAATGTGTATCTACACCACAGCGGTAGCATACTTCTAATGGGGCGCCATGTGCAGGCAAGGGCATTGTGTTTGTTTTTGTTGTCACAATTTTGTTGACATGAGATGTTGACTTGCTTACAAATTCCAAATCAAGCTCAAGACTTCCCGCTTTTCTCGGATCCCAAAGCGAGGCCGAATGTCATCTTCCAGCAATCGGATTCTCTCAGGTTTTGGATTCTTTATAAGTCCCTGGTGATCTGTGCCATCTTCACTCTGGCTGTGGAGAGGGTCCTGGATGGATGTGTCCATCTCAGTACTGTGTTGTCTGGCATCGGGCGGGTGAGCTCTCTCTGACTGCTGTATCTGGAAGAGGTGCTCTCTCTTTCTACTGTATCTGAAAGGGTGCTCTGTCTGCTGTATCTGAAAAATGGGTCCTCTCTCTGCCTGCTGTACAGTATCTGAAAAAGGGTTGCTTTGTCTGCTGTATCTGAAAGGGGCGATCTGTCCATCCATCCAGGGGCTCCACACCAGTGTACAATTAAGGAATAAAAGCTAAAACTAAAAGCCTAAAATTATAATTATAAAAATATATGTATTTTGTGCTGTACCCCAGTATTCCATACAATTTTTATTTTTATTTCATAAGTACTGTGACACTGCCGGTCAGACCGCAGTATATTAGTTCCTACTCATACATGTATTGTGCAACGCTGTTGGTAAAGCTAAACTGCAATGTATAATAATATATATTTCTGCCTTATTTGTGCAACACTGTAAACGCCAATGTGGGATATAAAAAGTACTACATATTTCTGACTCATTTGTGGGACACTGTAACCGCAATGTGTGATATAAAAAATAATATATAAATATTTTGATTTAAATTAATATTTTGTGCTGTGTCATCCCAGTATGCATCCAAGGACTGCAACTGCTCCGTCCATCTAGGCGTGTTCTGTCAGTCCACCCAAAATAAAAGATGTTTTTTATATTTTGTGCTGTATCCTCCCAGTATACATCCATGCATGTTCTGTCCATTTTAGGGTGCTGTGTCCATAGCTCATATTCTTATGTTATAACTTATTGTTCTATTTTAAGAATTCTTCTTATCACTGCATTGTGATTCATTCAAATTAATATTATTAATAATAAATATAAATTAACTAAATTGAAATTAAATTAATATAACTAATCTTCTGCATGTCAAAGATATCTTTGAGGAACAGAAGAACTTAATCTTAATTCTAAAATAATTTTAACATGATTACAGCATTTAAAAATATATTGTAAACTGCCATGTGTTTGATGCCCACTATTGTGACTTAGATTAGTCATCCAGCTACCTCCGTGCAACCTTTTGGCATAAACTGGATAAAAACAATATTGTGAGCTGTGAGGTGTACAGAATATATTAGAAACAGTGGTGCAAGTAGAAATATTTTCTTAGTGGTACTGAGTGCCGAAACTAGGCGTGGTCATGTGTTGTGAGGGCATGTGGTCACATGCAGCTAGTGGGAGTGGCTACCTGACACTAGCGGCATGGCCACACGACAGCCCCTTTTTTGGGAGGAATCTGGAGGCAAGGCTAAAAATATATAGTAATGGCTCCTCTGTAATATAAATATATAGTAATACCTCCAGTATAATAGAAATATATAGTATTGCCCCCAATTTAATAACGATATATAGTAATGCCTCCATTATAACAGGAAAATAAAGCCACTGTTGCACTCCCAGTAACCCTGACAAAGTGGGAGAAGCTGTCATGCTGCCAAGCACCATGGTCTTGTTGGTTTGTGGCACATTATAATTGTGGTTATGGCAAAGTGTGTGGCAGGTGGTACTGTGTACCCGCTGCCAAATTCTTAACGGTACTCCATACCCGAGCATACCCGCATACTTGCACCACTGAACAGAAATGAGTGGAAATGAATGTTATTTATGGTAATAATACTGTAGGAATAAAAACACCCCCAAATTCGGTTATTTTAACTGTTTTTATGTTTTTTCCAAAAAAATCCAAAACCAAAACCTGCAGGGTGGTTTTGACAAAACCAATCCAGATCCAAAACACGAAGGAGATACAGATCTAAAACCAAAATGCAAAACCCCAAAAATGGCATGGCGCACACCCCTAATAACTAGCCAATAGGAGTCTGGTAGCAGAAGGACAACTGAAGCTGAGTGCTCCATCCCGAGTGCTGCCGCCGCTGTGAGACGCACAGCACTGCCGATCTAAGGGGTCAGACAGCCGAAATACATATTACATGTAACATTAAAGGTTGTTTACATGTTTTAACCACATCCACCCCACATGCTATGTGTGATTTGAGCTGCAGTCCTGGGGCAGAAGCTACTCCTGATATTGACCTAATGGTTTAAAAAAGAATCAAATAGGATTTCCACCTGAAGAGTTTACCTGAGGCGACCGAAAAGGGGGTTTAACCTATGTGAAAGAGGGCGTGACTTCATGGCAGTGCCACTGAGCGGGCGTGCCCAGCTCTCTGTGAGCTGCTGTCATGCCTCCAGTCCCTCTATCTTCATTGAATAGATGCTGGCACAGGAATGACAGGAGCCTCCCCCCCCCCCCCTTCCCCACTGCAGGCTACTGTGGCCCGTGGGTGGGACAGCGGGACTGTCCCGTGAAAATGTAGACACTTGGGAGGAATGGCTTACACACCCAGCAGTTATTTACTAGCAAAATAACTTTATTTTTCAATCACCTCAAGGTTTTAGTAGTTACATCATTTTACACATTTTATATGATGCATTTAGTACTTTGAAGTTACACTTTGCAAAAAAAGTGCATTACTTGGTGATAAACAAATGTACATCTTAACCAGTGCAATAAAATGAATCTACATTGTGCAGCATTTTAGAAGAACTGAGATGTCAATATCAAAAGAAAGAGAAGAAGTGTTCCTATAAGGGGCACTCAGACTGATTACAATTAAATCATAATTGGATTAAACAGCTCTGATATATCAGTGACCAATGCATACGATGAAAACATAACATTTACTAAATTCCTTAAAATAGTCCAGAGACATATAATGATACAAAAATGTGAAAGTAAAACACGTATAAGTGAATTAAAATTAGAGATGTGCGGCGGACACTTTTCGGGTTTTGTGTTTTGGTTTTGGATCTGGATCCCCGCTCGTGTTTTGGACCTGGATTTTTGCATTTTTATTTACATATTTTGTGTCAGATACCTTATTTGTTTTTCACAGCTCCCAGTTACACGCATGTGAGCATACCTGTGCGTCCCAGTTACACGCATGTGAGCATACCTGTGTGTCTTGTTTATGTTATTCCTAATTTATTTTTAAATAAAGCAGCCCCTCCTGAGACGCCACAGCAGCCCTGGATGGGGCAAGTTGAGTTTGGGTGGTTTCGGTAAAGTACTAAGCATGACTGTTCAGTATTTTTTTTTGTTCTTGAGCCCCTGCCCTAGTGGAGCTTACCACTCTACAGTCAAAACTCATTTCATACTAGAAGTAGGACTGTGGGAGAAAACAATGCTAACCTCTGTGACCACAGCATGCCTCAGCCTGGCAAGCCAGACATCTCCCTGGCTGTAAGCCACCATGAGACTCCATACTGGGCTTTATTCAGTAACTGTTTGTGCCTCACAGGAGCTCCTGGGCCATCTATTGCTGCAGTGCAATGGAAACCTGATGCAATGCAATGCAAGATCACTGAAACTCTGTTCTTCTAACACTGCAAGGTCTTGCGATAACCCTATGCAGCCCTTAGGAAAAGAAGATCCCTGTACAACAAATGCCCATCTTCTAAATAATTAATCCCAAAATGTGGAACTTCAATAATAAATCAAAATTAAGGTTGACTAATTGGAGACGCTTTTACCTCTCCAGTAGTTGCGCTGGATTATGATTCAGTCTCTTCTGAGTCACACTGACTTTGGCATCAAATGTGGTCTTTACCCACTTTATTTAAAAACACTTCGGAAATGTCCATTTCCACCTTTGCGGTTAGTTTCACAAATCTGTTTGTGATGTTGAAGCTTGTTTCATATCTGCTCTAGGCTTTAATTTAAACCTAATATCAAGTACAGCAGCACCCCTGGACTTATAGAGCATATACAGCACCCCTGTAGAATTACACAGCACAGCAGACCCCTGGACTTAAAAGGCAGTGGGGCAGCACCCCTAGACTAACAGGGCAGAGGAGCAGCACCACATATAGGGCAGCACTCCTGGAATGATGTGGCAAAGAAAAGACGTGCAAGATGGAATGGTCCTTGGGCCCTCCCACCCACCCACCCTTATTTTGACAGCAGGACATGCACACGTTAACAAACAAATCATTTCAGCGACAGGGTCTGCCACATGACTGTGGATGAAATGATTGGTTTGTTTGGGCCCCCACCAAAAAAAAAGCAATTAATCTCTCTTTGCAAAAACTGGTTCTACAGTGGCAAAATGTCGTCCTCATCCTCAGAATACCCCTCTTCAGTTTGTACATCCTCATACTCACAGAGAAATAATATTCAAACAAAACCACATTATTTAGGTGCCAGTGGACTGCCTTTGCTATTATCCAAAGTTTCTGTACTTGACAAAGACTTATGATGAGTGCGCTGCAAGTGACATATAAGGAAGGATGTTCCTAGGTGGTTAACATCCTTACCCCTATTTATTATGGATTGACAAAGGCAACAGCTGGCTTGACACCTGTTGTCTGGATTTATGGAGAAATAATTCCACACCGAAGAGGTTGCTTTTTTGGTATTTTGCCCAGGCATTACAATGTTCTTTTTCATCCCATGGCCAACAACTATCTCCACTGGTGTCTTATTCAAACAAACCACATCACCATCAGAATCCTCATCGTCAACATCCTCTGCAGCAATAGCTACTTCCATATCCTCCTCATCCTGGTGTATTTCTACAGTGACATCCTCAATCTCAATATCAGCAAATGGACTGGTGGTGCTCCTCCCAGCACTTGCAAAGGGTGTGCAAATGGTGGTAGGAGCCTCCTCTTCCCATACAGTGTTGTGAAGGTCAGGCCTAGACATCGCAAATGCACACAGTGCCAGTACCCCTGTATTTACACAACACCCCTGTAATTTTACAGCATACAAGACAAGGCCAGTGTACATTTATTTTCACTGCACTCTTGAATTTTGTACAGCATACAGGGCCAGTGTACATTTATTTTCACTGCACTCCTGAATTTTTACAGCATACAAGATAGGGCCAGCGTACATTGATTTTCACTTGCACCCTTGAATTTTTACAACATACAAGACAGGGCCAGTGTACATTGGTTTTCACTGCATCCTAGAATTATTACATCATACAAGACAGGGCTAATGTACTGGACAGGGCCAGTGTACATTTATTTTCACTGCACCCCTAAATTTTTACAGTATACAAGACAGGGCCAGTGTATATTGATTTTACTGCACCCCTGAATTTTTACAGCATACAGGGCCAGTGTAATGTTATCTTATTAGCAGCACCCCTATATTTTTCAGCATACAGGAACATTGTGCTTTCAATTTTTAACAACTGCACCCCAGTCATTTTTAAAACATACAGGGCCAGTGTAATGTTATTTTAACAGCAGCACCCCTATACAGCATATTAGAGCAGTGTGCTTTTAATTTTTAACAACTGCACCCCAGAATTTTTACAACATACAGGGCCAGCAGCACCCCTATATTTTACAGCCACCAGGAGGAGGACAGTGCCCCTGCACCCTGTACAGCACAGTGACAGCAACACCCATGTACAGCTGCAGCACATGAAACACCAGTGACAGCCAGGAGAGCCAAGACAGCACCCCAAGCACAGCACAGGTACACCACAGTGACTGCAGCAGCAACCGTATAGAGCACACACTAACCAGATCCGACTCCAACACCCACAGAGAGAGACAGTATTCTGTCTCCCTCACTCTACAAGTCTAGAGTGGTAAATGGAATCCAAAACCCACGAGAATCCGACAGTGGGATGATGATGTTTTGCCTTGTTCTGGTTTCTGAGTCTGGAGGTAGTCCCAGGCCGGGCTCGGATGCCGGCTTGGAGCATGAAGTTCAGGGGGGGGGGGGTTCAGTTCTCAGGGAACCGAACCCACTCATCTCTAATTAAAACACTGCATCCACTGCCAGTTTTCTGTCTTTATACATTTCAATAATGTCATATACAGTAGCACATTCCACTATCAGTTCTAATAATACAGAACTATCTGTACGTGTTGCCCACAATAATTATGTGGTTGTGAGTATATTGGATAATCAACTAGCCGTATTAATTTCAAAAGGGAGCAAGTACAGTATATTGGTGTTGACTGTATTAATTGAACATAATGATAGTGAAGATTCCCCATTTGAAATCAGTTCCTTAACCAATTATGTATGCTTATATTCCAAAATCAGTTGTAGAAACCTACAGAATTTGTGGATAATGGATATACTTCTTTATTAAACTGATAAAATATTCCCTTGATCTCAAATCCTCAATAAAACTTCTATCATGTATGGGTTTCTGTATTGTAATCAATTTAGCCTCACAGCCCCAGATAAAGGTGTATTCAGCCTCCCTCTATGTAGATATAACGCTAATGTCGGAACTTGGAGTTTTAACTCAGGTGCCAATCCCATTGAATTCATTGGGCTGACCAATCTAATTGAATTCATTCGGCTGACCACTGATTGGCTGAGAGAGTAATCTGTCATAGCACTCAGCCAATTAGCGCTTACCCATAGATTTCAGTGGGCACAGCATTAAAGATACCAGTGTTGCCACCTCCCACACTGCGATCATCATCAATACCCCCGCACTGCCGACACAGCCAGCACCCACTCACAGATGACTCCACTGGCACCCCTGCACGAAGGTTCCTGCCGGCACCTCCGCATTGCCGACACCACAGGCAACTCCGCAAAAAGGACCCCGCCAGCATCCCTGCACAAAGGACAGCACCCCTGCACTCATAGGTGTGCAAAGGTAATTTTATTAGGGGGAGCACCACCGGAGAGGCGTGTGTAGCACAGTCTTTTGTGCATGTCTAGCACTGCCCAGGGACTTGTCTAGCACTGTTCTACATTCTCTCAGTAAAATCACATGGTATAATCTAATTTCCCCCTAGTTCCTAATATTACAAGTTTTATCACCCTCCAACTTTCATTCTGTGAACACTATGCAACCCATTTGCTGAAAAGAACATATGTAAGATCTGGTTTCCATCCATAATCAGGATCACAAAGATCTTCTTTGAGACAATTGTGAGTTCATCTTCTCATCTACAAACACTTAAAAAAATCGAACAGAATTACCATTGCTTCTTAACCCTCTCACAATCCTTTCATTTCTTACAGCCCAAATACATTTCTGCACCAACTTTATCTACACTTTTGACTCATTTCATACTAAATCTACACCCATTGAGCCTACACTGCTTTTCTCACCTGCATTTCTGCAATTCTTCTGCTCTGATTCCCTTGCAGTCTCCTCTCCTACTTCCACTTTCCCTCAACCTATTTACCTACTTAACACTATGTCAAGGCTTTCTTATATTCCCCACATCACTCAGTGTCTACCTAATAATGTATCTTTATCCTTCCACCCTAGTCTCCTACACCTCCTCCACTGTCTCCCCTCCATCCCTCTGTTTCCTTCCCCCTCCTTTCCTGTTACCCCACTTTCATTTACCTCTGCCCCATGGTCCTGCTACCCCACAACTCAGCCCTGCTCCCTCTCTCCCTTCCCTGTCACCTCCCCATACCCCCATCCACATCACACTGACCTCCCTCCCTGCCCACCTCCTGCAGTTTCCCCTCCTAGCTCAGGCACCCGTACCATCACTACTCTCTCATCATCCCTGCCCTCAAAGTTAATCTCCCCTCATCGCTACAGCAACCCTGCAAATCTCATTCACATCTCTCCCACAAACTCATACCCCCTATCCTGTGCTCTCTGGAATGCCAGATCTGTTTGTAACAAACTGGTCCCCACTCATGACCTTTTCATTTCCAACTCCCTACACCTACTAGCCATTACTGAAACTTGGATTACGCCCTCTGACACTACTTCTCCTGCTGCTCTCTCTGCTGGGGGCCTCACATTCACACACACACAACCCGACCTGGGGGTCGCCATGGGGGTGGTGTTGGGGTCCTTTTACCTTCTAGTTACTCCTACCAACTCATACCACCAGAACCATCCCTTACATTCTCTACATTTGAGGTCCATGCCATACGCCTCTTCCAACCTGTCCATCTTAAAGTAGCTGTCATTTACCGCCCCCCTGGCACTGCTTCCAAATTCATCGACAACTTTGCTTCCTGGCTTCCTCACTTCCTCTCTTCTGACATTCCCTCCATTATCCTAGGCGATTTCAAAATCCCTATTGACATCCCCACACAATCCCCTGCCTCTAAACTCCTTAACCTCACCTCTTCACTTGGTCTCTCCCAGTGGACCTCCTCACCCTCCCATGTTAATGGGAGCTATCTGTATCTGGTCTTCACTCACCGCTGTGATATTTCTGATTTTTCCAACTCCCCATTTCCCCTCTCTGACCACCACCTGCTCTCCTTTAACCTATCTCTCTCGACTTCCCCATCTCTACCTCCTAAGGCTACCATCACTAAGCGTAACATTGAAGCTATTGACACCACATTCATTTCCTCCCTGTTTGATTCACTTCTCTCTCCTATTGTCTCTCTCTCATGCCCTGAACAAGCCACTTCCACATACAATGCATCCCTTACTTCTGCTCTTGACTCTGTTGCTCCACCAACCACCATTCACCCTCACAAATTAACACCTCAACCCTGGGACACCAAATGCACCAGATATCTGCAAAAATGCTCACGTACTGCTGAGCGACACTGGAGGAAATCACACTCTAAGGCAGACTTCCTCCATTTCAAACTTATGCTTTCATCCTTCAGTGCTGCCCTTTTTCTTGCTAAACAGTCATACTTCAAGAACCTCATCTCCTCCCAGTCTTCCAACCCCCGGTGCCTCTTTGCCACTCTCAACTCACTCCTCTGCCCACCTCCACCTCGTCTCCCTTCCTCACTCTCTGCTCTTGACTTTGCCACTTACTTCACATCCAAAATTGACTCAATAAGTCAGGACATCACACCACACCAGACCATCAGTAACCAGCTTTCTCCCATCCCTTACCAACCCTCCCCATCCCTCGCACCTACTCTGACATCTTTCTCCCATGCATCTGGAGAGGAAGTCATGGCCCTAATTCGTTCCTGTCCCCTCACCACCTCCCCACTTGACCCTATCCCCTCCCGCCTCCTCCGCTACCTCTCTCCTTCTGCTTGTTCCCATCTTTCCCACCTTCTCAATCTATCCCTCTCATCAGGCACTGTCTCATCTGCCTTCAAGCATGCACTCATCTCTCCTATTCTTAAAAACCAACACTTGATCCAAACACTCTCTCCAACTACCGACCCATCTCTCTCCTCCCTTTTGCCTCCAAACTCCTTGAGCGTATTGTCTACAATCGCCTTACTTCCTTTCTTTCCTCACACTCACTGCTTGACCCATTCCAGTTTGGATTCCGTCCTCTCCACTCCACTGAAACTGCCCTTACAAAAGTATGCAATGACCTCCATGCTGCTAAATCTAAGGGACACTACTCTATACTTATTCTACTTGATCTCTCTGCTGCTTTTGACACTGTGGACCATCTTCTCCTACTGCAAATTCTTCACTCCATTGGTCTGCGTGACACTGCCCTCTCTTGGCTGTCCTCCTACCTTTCTGACCATTCTTTCTCTGTCTCCTCTCATGACTCCACCTCCCCCTCACTTCCACTAACTGTAGGGGTATCCCAAGGTTCTGTGCTTGGTCCTCTTCTCTTTCTATACGTCCTCACTAGGTAAGCTCATTAGTACTTTTGGTTTCCAATATCATGTCTATGCTGATGACACCCAAATCTATCTTTCCTCTCCAGACCTCTCCCCTGCTCTCCTCACTCGTATCTCCAACTGTCTCTCTGCTACCTCTTCCTGGATGTCCCAGCGCTTTCTTAAACTTAACATGTCTAAGACTGAGCTGATCATCTTCCCTCCCTCCGGCATAAGCTCACCTCCTACAATCTCATTATCTATTGATGGCACTACTATCTCCTCTAGCCTCCAAGTGTGCTGTCTTGGAGTAATCCTTGACTCCTCCCTCTCCTGTAAACCACACATTCAGCACCTCTCACAAACCTGCCATTTTCATCTAAAAAATATTTCCAGGATCATACCCTTTCTGACCCAGGATGCTACTAAGACTCTTATCCACTCACTGGTCATCTCCAGACTGGACTACTGTAATCTGCTCCTGACTGGCATTCCTGACAAATACCTCTCTCCACTCCAATCTATCCTCAATGCTGCTGCCCGGCTCATCTTCCTCACCAAACGCACTACGTCCACCTTTCCTCTCTTACTAGACCTTCACTGGCTCCCCTTCCCTTTCAGAATCCATTTCAAGCTTCTCACACTCGCTTACAAAGCCCTCACTCACTCCTCTCCCATCTACATCTCTGACCTTATCTCCCTTTACACTCCCACCCGTCCTCTTCGCTCTGCTAATGCACGCCGACTCTCCTGCCTAAGGATTACTTCCTCCCACTCCTACCTCCAAGATTTTTCACTTGCTGCACCACTTCTTTGGAATTCCCTACCTCTCCCCCTCAGACTCTCCACCTCTCTACAAAACTTCAAACGGGCTCTCAAGACCCAGTTCTTCACCAAACCCAACCAAATCTCATCCTAACCCTCTGTTCTACGCTCTCTATGTACCACATCTGTGTCACCCCTGTCTGTCTACCACTCCCCTTTAGAATGTAAGCTCTCACGAGCAGGGCCCTCTTCCCTCATGTGCTTATGCTTTCTTACATTAATAATCTTCAACTGCACCAAATCCATCAGTCTTCTGCCACCTGATACTTATTCCAGTGTCATCTGCTGATGTAACTATGTTTATTTACCCTGTACTTGTCCTACTGTAAGTTGCTGTTTTCCTGTTTGATTATTTGTTTATGTACTCTGTAATTGGGCGCTGCGGAACCCTTGTGGTGCCATATAAATAAAGGATAATAATAATAATAATAATAATAATAATACACCCCAGAGAAATAAAGTGAAACATAATGCTGCGACCACCGGCTGGTACGGACTGTCTGCTACGGCATAACCCTGAGTCCTAGCTGTTGCTGCACACTATCGCTACTTACACTTTCTCAACCTATTCCTGACCCAGTGGTGGGTTAGTACATATGTGATTAGTATCAGTGCAATGTGTGGTGGGATGTACCTCCAATGCTTAGTACATCCCGCACACTGTATGGTTATACTTTCAAGTCCAACAGCAAATTCACAAAGCATGAACATCTGCCAGGTGTGAGGGACTATGGATGTGGAACCCATGGGGGGGGAGTTCCACCCCCCTCTCTAGGACCACTTGCTGCACTTATCAAGCCCACACTGTTTCAAACCCACATTGTATCTGACCCACACTGTAACCTTCACTGTATCTATCCCGCAATGTAGATGACCTACACAGTAACCTGCAATGTATCCGACCCCACAGAGTGCCATTCATCAGTGGCCCAGGGACCTCAGGAGTCAGGTCCAGATTGGGCATTGAAAATAGCATACCTCCCAACTTGTGTAGTTTAAGAATGGCAACCTGTCGCTCCATTGGCGCAGCCATGTCCGAGAAGGGGTGGTGCCTCAGAATAAGGGGCATGTCCTCAGTAAAAAGGGGCAGGACCTCACCGCACAACCCCCATTTTCATCATTTTGGGGACAAGCCCAGTGCTTCCTGAACTGGTGGGCAGTGTCCGACTAGCGGGACTCTCCCGCTGGAATCGGGACAGTTAGGTATTTGATGGGGGCATGTGAACTTGTGCATGGAACATCCATGTCTGCTGTTGCTATTTTACACATGGTTTAGGGTTTTTTATTTGCTGTTTGTTAACTACTACTACTTTGAAAAAATGATATTCCACAATAGATTCTTAGTAAATTTCTGTGTTGGTTGGTTTGATAGGTCATTGCTAATACATTACTAATTGGAAAACATTTTTAAACAGAAATATCTGCCGTGTGTTTGTGCTGCTGCTCTGCTACTTAGTTTAGCCAGCCAGGCTTTGGCCTACAGTATGTTGGTGAACAATATTGTGAGCTGTGAGATGGTCAAAATTGACTGGAAATTAATGTTATTGAGGTTAATAATACTGAAGGAACAAAAACAGGTCCAAGTTATGGGATTTTAGCTGTTTTTATGATAAAAAATAATAATAATACAGATCCAAAACACGCAAGGGCAGTTTTGGCAAAACCAAATACAAATCCAAAACATGAAGGAGATACAGGGACAAAGTCAGACCTGATTGCTATCAAGCGATGTTTGCACTGCTGCAATCAGATAGTCAACGCCTACAGGGGGAGAGGGTGAACATATGTGTAGCAAAGCTGTACAATCAGATTTTGTGCAGTCTCTACACAGCCCAGGACTTACTCAGCCGCTGTGATCACATCAGTCTGTCCCGGACCGGAATTGACGTCAGGAACCCTCCCTGCAAACGCATGTATACACCTGCGTTTTTCCAGATACTCCCTGAAAACGATAAGGTACGCCTTCTTCCTGTCAATCATCTTGCCATCGCCCGTGCAAACGGACTCGTCGCACAAACCCATTGCTGAGCAGCGATCCGCTTTGTATCCGTGCGACACACCTGCGCATTGCGGTGCATACTCATGCACAGTTTGACCGGATCGCCTGCTGTGTGAAAACGCACAGCAGCAATCAGGTCTGAATTACCCTCTCATATCCAAAACCAAAACCAGAACACGGGGTCAGTGCACAATTATCAGCTAAGGTTACTGTTCGCTCTGCATGACAATATCAGAACAGAATATTTGTTTTCCACTCAAGGGTAAATCTCATTCCTGCAATTGGTAACAATGGCGGGTTGATCTTGTTTACTCCTTCACAATAACAACAAAGAACTGATTAATAAATTGGTTACATAAGTATAAGTGGGAGGATATACCACTTGATTGCAGCACTATTCTGCTACAATCAAAAATGTATACTGTTTAGGGCAGTGGTGATTGAAGTAGTTAAAATGGAATAAATGTATATAATATACTTCACTGAAATGCCCTTTGACTCAAGTGGCATTACAATGCTTCATATAACTTCAATATGTAATAACTAGTGATGAGCGGTTCATATTTCAGGAAATCTAAACCGCTCCGAACTTCCGGGACCTAAAGTATTCTGAGCCAGTGTTCGGATCTGAATGGCTGCCTTGGATTTCAAAATGAGGCAAAACCACCATCCTCCCGCTGTTGGATCTCACAGGTTTTGTATTTGGCGCCAATTTCAAAGTCCCATTGCAATTAACAGGCTGACCGCTGATTGGCTAACAGCACTGTCTCTCATGGCTCTCAGCCTATCAGCACTTCCCCTTTAATTTCAATGGGTACAGCGAGCAGGGCAGAGCCCACTCAGAAAGGCAGCCACCATCTACGCTCCCGGAACGCCCGGCACTGCAGACACCCCTGCAGTTCCCACATCAATGTCACTTCCGCACTGAGGACACCGCTGGCAACTCAGCAAAGAGATGCAAAGCAGGGAGGCATCAGGCTGGAGAGGCGCTCTCCCTGCTCTGTATCTCTGTGCTGATCTGCCGTCCCTGCTCCTGCCGGCTGCTGCTACACCTGTCACACTCTATGACAGACAGCAGCGCCGGCATCATGAAGCCTCCTGTCCCACTCCCGTGTGACAGGTATTGTGCGGACCTATATGGGGTGGAGCGACACTTAGAAAAGGGGCGGAGCTACATGGGACAAGGCTGCAGCCTGCAATACAGGAGGATAACATGCTACAGCTTCGACCAGCCTTCTATAGGTAAGTGGATGGAAGGAGAGTGAGTGAAAGTAAGTGTGTGTATACAGTATCTGTGTACTGTATATTTATGTGTGACTGTGAATGTGTGTAATGTATGTACAGTATGTGTGTGTGTGTGTGTGTGTGTGTGTGTGTGTGTATGTGTATGTGGTGTGTGTATTTGTCTGTGTGTGTATCTATGACTGCGGCATAATGTGTGTAAGCGTCACTGCTATGGGGGCATTTTGTGTGTAAGCGTCACTGCTATGGGGGCGTTACGTGTGCAATCACCCCTGCTACAGTGACCATTACGCGTGTAAGTGTCCTACTACAGGGGGCGTTACTCAGGTAAGCGTCAATGGTGCAGGGGGCGTTATGTGTGTAAGCATCACTGCTACAGGGTGGCGGTACGTGTGTAAGTGTCACTGGTACAGGGGGCGGTACGTGTGTAAGTCACTGGTACAGGGCGCATTACATGTGTAAGCATCACTGGTACAGGGGGCATTACACGTGTAAGCATCACTGGTACGGGGGACGTTACGCATCTAAATGCCACTGCAACAGGGGGCGTTATGCGTGTAAGCATCACTGCTACAGGGCGCATTACGCATGTAAGTGTCACTGATACAGGGGGTGTTATGTGTGTAAGCATCACTGGTACAGGGGGCGTTACGTGTGTAAAAGTCACTGGTACAGGGGGCGTTACATGTAAGCATCACTGTGTAACCCTACTTTGGAATATTATTATAATTGGATTACAATAGTAGTGCCTCCACTCAAGCTTTATATCAATGTATATAGGCTTGCTTGGGTAAGCCTAATGAATACCTATATGAAATATGGATTTAATTATATATAATTTACATTCATTTACCTGTTTTCTATTATAGTATCCACGTCTCCTTTCAACTTGCTACCAGGAACCGGATGAATGGTAAGTAGATAAAATTTATAGTTTAATTTTAATCAACATCGTATTATACTTTCACAAGGACATAGAGTATTATCTATAATAAGACTAGATTTACAATTAATCACCTAAATAATGTATTTATTACATCTAAAATTGTATACATATAAACCTAAGAATGACCCGGGTACTCTGAAGTCAATGATGAGCTCGTTGGGGCCCTTAAAGTTAATGAGTATAGCTATCGTGAAGAACTGGATTGGTATCACATACCTTCCCTCAAATCTTTGTAATATTCTTATATTCCACTGTTCTTTCTTATGTTCCAATCCTCTGTGGATATTTCTCAATCAGTATTAATGCAGTCCCTCAATTCCACTATATTTATAATCCATATATGGGTTTAAGATAGCTGCGATGAATATTAAAGTCTCAATATTCAGCTATTTTCCCCAATCCGGTTTAGCTTAAGAGAAATGTTAAACTGTGCATACTCTAGTAATACTCCCGGGTTATAGTGCGTCTCAATTTAGTAGTAGAATAGCCTGTCGTTATTCTTGTTAGTAATAACTCAGAATTTCAAAGCAGTCCCCTCTCTTTGTTGGTTTTAATTATTTCTGAACTACTGATATGATGCTTGTTCCATAGGGTTAATTAGCCCATGAGTATATGGATCAGTCCTGACTCAACACTGCACTATGTTTCTCTTATGTTTTGACCATAGAGAATGTGTTATAGTCTATATTCTTCTTATAGCTTCTTCTGTATTTAAATTTGTATCTTATACAGAGTTCCCACTAGAGGGAGCCTGTGATCCATTCATATACTTTTAGTTTGTATAATTCAATGGGAGGAAATGCTATTGGAGTGAGGTGTGAGTGATAGGTGTATGCTGCTATCCCACCTCATCTGATGCGTAGTCACTCCCCCGACTCCTCCTCTTGTGTTATGCTGTCTCTCCGGGTCCTTCCTTCGGCCGCTATCTCGGAGCTCTATCCCTCTCTGCCGTCGGCCCCTCTCACCTGACGCACTTTACTAATATCAGCGGTCATACAGGGCTCCGCACTGATGGCCGGGCAATCAGGGGTGAGTACTTACTCTCCGGCATATGTGGCTGTCTCTGCAATCTGGTGCCTTTCACAGTCTCTATACTCTCCGGTCTGCTCCTTATCGTAGTCGCGGCTAGGGTCCCTGCGTGTCCCGGTCTCCTCCGGTGCTACCGCTCAGTCTCGTCTCTCCTCCGCAAATTGAAGACGGTTGGTCTCCTGACCCTTCCAACGGCTATCGGCCTCCTCCCTGCTTTGTGCTCGCGGTATCTCCCTCTTATACACGAGGGGTTTCTAGCATGTTCTCTCCCCACAAGTCTCATCTTAAAAACATTTTCTCAGTCCTTGCTACAATTTAATAGTACTCCTATATATTTATATTATATACACGTCCATTTCCACCAGTTCAAGCTACATGTACATATTAATCTTATATATATCATATATACATCTATTTATTACAATTTTTATACATATTTTATTATTAATTAACCAGTGGGTTACAACTGGTACCGGGGGCATTACATAAGTAAGCGTCACTACTACAGGGGACATTGTGACTACTACAGGGGGTGTTATGTATAAGCTGCACTACTACAGGGTTAATTTTGTGTACAAGTGGCACTGCCACAGGGTTCATTGTGTGTAAGCAGCACTACTACAGCGAGCGTTATGTGTATAAGCATTACTGTTACAGGGGGCATTATGTGGGCTGTCCCTTTATAAAGTATGGGAGGGTGCAAATTTGTAGCTTGCAGAGGGGTGCCGAACACCCTAGCACCGGCCCTGGCCGGCACCCCAACACTGCCGTCACTGCTGCCATTACTGCACAGATGACACCGCTGGCACCATTACACTGCTGACACAGCTGGCACCTGTACTGCCAACACCACAAGCGCTCCTACACTGGGGATTGACACCCTGCACTGCCAACACTGCCTGCCACCCCGCATTGCCAAAACTGCCAGCACTCCCACACTGAGGAAACAGCTGGCACCCCCACATTGCCGACACTGCTGGCACCCCTGCACTTCTGACACTGCTGACATGTCTAGCACCCCCACACTGAGAATACTGCCATCACTCTTGTACTGCCAACACCACCAGTGCTCCTACACTGAGGACACAGATGGCAACCCCACACTGCCAACACTGCCAGCACTCTGACACTGACGATACAGCTGGCACCCAAACACTGCCAACACTACTGGCACCCACGCAATGTGAATACTGCCAGTCACTTCTGCACTCAGGACACCATCAGCACCCATGCACTGTCAACACCATTGGCACTCATGCACTGAGGACACCACTGCCACCCCGTAATGTTTACACTGCTGGCACCCTCACACTGCCGACACCATTGGCATCCCCACACCTAGGACAATGTTGGCATCCTCGCACTGAAGACAATGACGGCACCCCTGAACAGAGGACACCGTTGGCACCCACACACTGCTTTCACTGCTAGCACTACAGCACAAATGACACCACTGTCACAACCACACTGCTGACACTGCTGACACTACAGCACTGATGATACCGCTGGCACCCCCACACTGCCGAAACCGCTGGCACCTCTGCACTGCCTACACCATCGGCACCCCCACACTGAGGACAATACAGACATCCTCACACTGAGGACAGTGCGGCACCCCTGCACTGCTGAAACCGCGGTCACACATGCAGTGTGGACACTGCCAGCACCCCCACACTGCCAGCCCTGTTGGCACTCTCGCACTGACACTCCCACACTATGGAGACTGCCTGCACCCATGCACTGATGACACTGCTGGCACTCTTGCCCTAAGGTCACCACTGGCACCACTGCACTGTCAACACTGTTGGCTCCCACACATTGAGGAAAATGCCAGCACCCCCACACAGAGGACACCACCAGCACCCCCACTCTGCTAACAATGCTTGCATCCCCACTCTAAGGACTGGAATTTGCACACAAAGCAGATAGAAGACTTGCTTGCAGGATTATGGGGGTCATTCCGAGTTGTTCGTTCGCTAGCAGATTTTAGCAGCATTGTACACGCTAGGCCGCCGCCCTCTGGGAGTGTATCTTACGAAAGATTAGCAGAATTGCGAATAGAAAATTCTTAGCAGTTTCTGAGTAGCTCAAGACTTACAGGAGTAAGTCTTGAGCTACTCAGAAACTGCTAAGAATTTTCTATTGCAATCAGCAATCAGCTCAGCCCGTTTCATTCCTGGTTTGACGTCACAAACACGCCCTGCGTTCGGCCAGCCACTCCCCCGTTTCTCCAGACACTCCCGCGTTTTATCCTGGCACACCTACGTTTTTCCGCACACTCCCAGAAAACAGACAGTTTCCGCCCAGAAACACCCACTTCCTGTCAACCACACTCCGATCACTTCAACGATGGAAATTCTTCGTTCGGACGTGAGTAAATCTACTAAGTTTTGAGCTAAAATACTTAGCGCATGCGTACTGCGTACCATGCGCATGCGTATTTTCGCCTTAATCGCTCCAATGCGAAAATCGGCAACGAGCGAACAACTCGGAATGACCCCCTATGAGAGATTGCTGCACACAGGAGATCTACAGAAAGTGAAGGGTGCACCATTCCAAATGCATAATGCAGCTGCTATTTAACAGAAATGGATGAACTCTGAAGTACTTGAAATCTGCAGGGAAGATACACTGTAGTTGGTTCGATGAAGCTCTCAGGTGGAAGCACAATCTGGAGAGAGAGTTACAGCAAAACGGATGATGCAGGCATATGAACAAGGCTGCTGAATCCTGGAGCTGTTTCCTGCAGAGCTGTTATTCAAGAGCACTAGAGAACACTGGAAAACAGTGTAGAAGCTTGTAATTACTGCAGTGTAGCTGGATGTTTTACTGGCTTGAGAGACAAATGTGACAAGTAATATCAGTAACTTGGATTACAGAGGCTTATCTGAACAGATGCACTGGGAGCACTAAAGAAAACAAATACTTGGAAGGCTTTAACTGCACTGATGCTTACAGAAAGGGATCCCAACAGTAATGAGGCACAGTCTTACTTCTAAACAGGTGCCAGCAATGTGACATGATGCTCTGGCAATGCATAAGTAAACTGAAAGAATTTACATAGCCTGACCTGGGAGCTGATAAGCTACAGTGATCATGTGGAATAATACAGGCACTGGATAGGTGCAGGGGTGATCACATGATGAGAATAAAGATGGCTGCACCCCTGCTGTTCTGTGCCAAAGAATACTGTCAAACTGAAAGTAGAGGCAATACAGGGCATACTTGCCTACCTGACCCTCTCCATGAGGGAGAAAATGCTATGTTCCTGGACTTTCCTGGTAATGTATGATTGCCATCACCTGTGGTGAGCTAGTTAATTGATAAGAAAGGTGTTTTACCACAGGTGATGGCAATCATACATTACCAGGAAAGTCCAGGAACAGAGCATTTTCTCCCTCATGGAGAGGGTCAGGTAGGCAAGTATGATACAGGGAATAGTATGCACAAGGTGATACAAGAGACATGGCATGCACAGAGTAGCACAGGACATGTCAGGATGCCAAATGAATGTGGTGAGCAGATCCAGAGGATTAGATCATGATGCACATATCTCTTTTCACCTCTGTGGAAGGGAGTGGTGCACTCCACACCATCACCAATTGTCCAATGCTCACAGAACGCATTTACAGTAGGTACTGTATTTGTAATACTAATTTCCAGATTCTACACTCTTATTTTACAGTAAGGGGGCTTAACCCAATTTTATAAACATTTAATTAAGCCAGAGGTTCTCAAACACGGTCCTAAAGGCACCCTAATGGTTTTACGATTATCCATGCTTGGCTACATGTGACTTAATTAGCACAACAGTCAATTTGATTTAACCATCTGTGCGGAGCTATCGATATACCTAAAACCTGGACCTTTTGTGTGCCTGGAGGACCGCGTTTGAGAACCTCTGGATTAAGCAATAAATTGTTGTTAATCATTATCAAAACGGTGGCCTGTTAAAGTTGAATCAATTTTTTCTGTATTGTTTCATTAATTGTGCATTTCTGTTTTTTCCAAATAATATGTTTTTCAGTTAATTCATTGAAGTGAATGTTTAAAAAGTACCTTATTTAAGAACATATTTACTCCATGGACTATGATCAAGCCATGATATTTTGGCACAATGGAAATGTCAGTGTCCGGAGCCTTACCTCCGCCGCAGTCTCCCGGGGGTTGCCATCCAGGTGGTTAGTGCGGTTGCAGTGGCAGGGTGCTGCCTGCAGCGGGTCCTTGGGTGCATGTGCGGCTTCCGGAGGTCGGGGCCAGGGTCTGGCGAGCTGGGCGCTGCGGCGGGTAGTCACTGCAGCAGAGCCCTCTGGTGGTGATTCTGTTTAAGGAAGTCGGGGCCGGAGCTGGGCTAAAGTGCTGCAGCTGAGAATGTCCCCAGTGCTGGGTGGCCATGTTGGAGACCTGTGATCTGCCAACTGAATAAACACTCTGCTTCCATCCAATCCAGTGCATTCTTCTCTTATAAAAGGGGGTTGGCTCAGGGAGAGAGTGCCAGTGCTTCAAGTTACTTTCCTGTGAAAGGTGCTCCAGCTCTGTGCTGCCAGGCTGCTCCTGGTTCCCCGGCTCCAGTTGCTATCTTCAGTCCGTGACCTATTGCTGCTGTAGTCCTGTCGCTTAACCCATTGCCACTTGTGGAGGCGCTCACAGGGCTCCCGGTCGTTAAGGGGCTTTGGGTGCTAAACGCTGGTTCCTGCGGGCATCTCGCAAGCCCAAGCCACAGTCTTCGTTTCTTCCGAATCTGACTCCTTCAGCCTTATCTACCCACCACAAGCCACAGTCTTTCAGTTCCTGAAATACCGGTGATCTTCAGCTCCATTCCTCAAGTCGTTTAATCATAGACTCCAGTTCTTTTTCCCGAGTCTTTCAATTCCTCAAGTATCAGTGTACAATTATTTCTTCATTAAAGATACAGTCATCCTCCTACGGAGTCCTCACTCTTTCTTATGCTCTCCATCCAAATCTAACACCTACTAGGCCTCCACCTCATGAGGAAGAATTACATTCAACTACCTCGTCTACTTCCTACACAGTCAGCTGTCCTCCCAGCCCAAGCTCGGTTGTCGGAACCTAAAACTCCGCTGAGCGTGACAGGAAAGCACTTATCTTTATGAGGGCCTTCAAATTTACTGAAATCTACTGATTTGGGCCTTTATTTGATGGGCAATGTTACTTAATGCCATGCCTAAATAGACAAGAATGACCCCGTGTTTCTCACTTTGATAGATGCTAACCATGTTACTGTACATTTCAAGGGACATTTTAGCATGTACACTCTTGGACTGATGTATCATCTTCCTAAATCCTCCCCAATTCCTCCCTTTTATATTTAGGCAGCCAATCATATTTCTATATTAGGATAATGGTAAATACCCTGTTAGTAAATTATTTTTGTAATAATGTGTATTAATTGTATTGCAAGTTCTGAAGGTGGGAAAACATTTTAACATTCCTGTAATCAATCCGTGCTACTACGCATAACATTAGGGTGTGGTTCCTGTAATAAAATATTATATTTGCTTTTCATCAAAAAGGACTGGAAAAAGGAATTACACACCAAGCATTTATCACTGAGCGGGTGTCTTTATTTGAACTGTTTTCCAGCTGCTTTATACTATAGCACACTTTGTTATTTGCTTTGCATTCTGTTTCTTTAGCTGACAATCTTCACATGTTTCTGGAGTCTGACTGGAGCTTTTAATAATACAATGTTGAACTCTCAATGCAGTATCCTGCTTATTTGCACTTTGTATCTTTCGATTGATTTTATCTACAAGTTTCCCTTTAGCATGCTCCAATGTCAGTTCCTCATGTGTTATAGGCCCTACACACTGGCCGATCCGCTGCCGATCTGCCCGACGGCGGGTACGGCCTAGGGGCGACCCGGCGGCGGGGGCAGTGACGGGAGGAGTGAAGTTTCTTCACTCCCCCCGTCACCCGGCTGCATTGAAGTGCAGGCAAATATGGACGAGATCGTCCATATTGGCCTGCATGTACAGCCGACGTGGGGACCAGTGATGAACGAGCGCGGGGCCGGGTCTCGTTCATCGCTGAAGCCTCCACACTGCACGATATGAACGTTATCTCGTTCATTAATGAACGAGATCGTTCATATCGTGCAGTCATGTCGGCCAGTGTGTGGGGCCCATTACAAGTGTCTCATAGCTGTTTGGGAGACCACTGAGTAGCCGGGCTGCTACAGATGTGTGACAATCAGACACAGTGACATCACAAAGACATTAGTATAGTAAAAAAACATATAGTTGAAACAGTTATAAAAAGGTGAGTAATTGTAATAATTGTTCACTGGATGACCGCAATCAAATGAATGTCAATTTGTGTCCGCAGGTAGGTATCAACCCACAGAGCGTAGCAGCTATCTAGAGTCGCTTATAAAATTAAGCTCAATAACGCTGAAGACGGAAACGCTGTTCATTTCGCAACTGTTGCACTCTCTGCTGTATGTAGCAATGAAAAGTTACAAAGTGTCCAGGCACGGGTTACTTTGTGCAAAATAAGTAACTGTTCATAATAAAGTTGCTCAGCTCCAAAATTGTGTATATAGGAAGTGAGTGATAAGTATCTGACATGGCAGAAAGCCGATGGAGCAAATAGCTGATATTTAATTACCTCTCCTGTAGGCTGGCGACCCCGAGCATCCTCAGATGACGTCCACTGTGTTGCCCACTTCTGTGTTGGTGAGGGGGGAGGAACCTGTGCCAGACTAGCTGGAATAAGCTGCGAGGTATGGCGGGGAGTCTTCACTCAGTCTAATAGAAATGGCTGCTCCAGTGCTGGGAACAGAAAAGGTGATTGCTGCTGCATAAGCCGTGCGGGAGCCGAGCAGTAAAACCAGTGTCAATTAGGGGAGGAGTCTGACGCATTTCATCACGGATCACGAGGGCCGACGGGCTGGTGGGCCGGTCCTGACATTCAGAGAGCTGGAAGGCCGTGCGCAGATCAGCCTCTGGCTCTCTGTTGTAGAAGCTCCCCCACCCCCTTCATGTGAGTCCACACCCCCATGAATCACGGCTAGTGTGGGCACTCTCCTATCCGGGCATGCGCACCCCTATCCGGCCATGCACACCACCTTTCCACGCACATACCTGGGCCGTATTCGGCCCCCAATCCATCGCTGGTCGACAGTCATTATGTTGACCACTATTGATAATAGTCAACACGGTCACACGGTAATATTGAAATAAGTCAATATGGTCATTAGGTCAACATGGAAAATGTTGACGTGACAGTAGGTTATCATGAGTTTTTTATTTTTTGGGGGGTGTCATTTTAATAGAAACATAGAAACATAAAATATGACGGCAAATAAGAACCACTTGGCCATTCTAGTCTGCCCCTTTTTTTACCATATTTTTATCTCAAACCTTATTTGATCCTTATTTCTTTGCAAGGATATCCTTATGTCTATCCCATGCATTTTTAAATTGCTCTACTGTCTTATCCTCTACCACCTCTGACGGAAGGCTATTCCACTTGTCCACTACCCTTTCTGCAAAGTAATTTTTCATTGTAAAGTATACGGGAACCCCAATTAGTGCTTCGGGCAAGGTGCCTCGCTGCGCTCGGCACAGGTTACTATTTCCAATCTTATTTCACGTGGATAGTAAAGTAAGAAGATGTAAAAAAAATTTGAAAAACTTCTGTTGACCTTTTCATGTGTTCACCTTTGCCATGTCAACCTAGTGACCGTGTCGACCTAAAGACCATGTCGACCTAATGCATGTCAACCAATAGTAGTCGACCTAATGAGTGTCAACCTAAGTGCTGTCATCCTAAAGACCGGATACTGACTATACAGGCAATAAAAGGAGAGAAGGTTCATAGGAAACAACATCAGCAAGAGATTTTAATAGTTTTATTATTACATTCTGTTTTTTCATCACACTATGGCCCTCATTCCGAGTTGATCGGTCGCAAGGCGAATTTAGCAGAGTTACACACGCTAAGCCGCCGCCTACTGGGAGTGAATCTTAGCTTCTTAAAATTGCGACCGATGTATTCGCAATAATGCGATTACTAACTACTTAGCAGTTTCAGAGTAGCTCCAGACTTACTCTGCCTGTGCGATCATTTCAGTGCTTGTCGTTCCTGGTTGACGTCACAAACACACCCAGCGTTCGCCCAGGCACTCCCACCGTTTCTCCGGCCACTCCTGCGTTTTTTCCGGAAACGGTAGCGTTTTCAGCCACACGCCCCTGAAACGCCGTGTTTCCGCCCAGTAACACCCATTTCCTGTCAATCACATTACGATCGCCGGAGCGAAGAAAAAGCCGTGAGTAAAAATACTTTCTTCATAGTAAAGTTACTTGGCGCAGTCGCAGTGCGAACATTGCGCATGCGTACTAAGCGGATTTTCACTGCGATGCGATGAAAAATACCGAGCGAACAACTCGGAATGAGGGCCTATATTTTAATATTTCATCAACTTTTCTGAATTTTTTGAATGCAATCCAAAATCAATAATGATAAGTAATTTTAACATTTCATTTGGTTCCAGTTTGCATACAGTAAGATGTTTCTCTTGCTTCTTTTTCTTTCTATATGACCGTGGAACACATCACCAGTGCTGTGTGGACTTATACAAATATTCTCCTGTGGTCTAATCTGCTATCACTGCTGGATGGACTCAGTGATAGTTTGGCTGTGTGGAACTGTTTGTCTGTAACTTTTGTGTGGAATTGCCGTGGAACTAAACCCTCTTCTGGGACCGACTCTATCTGGACTGCTACCTGCATAGTGTTTCTGTGCTGCATTTACCTCTGATTCCTGTGTGTTATCTACTTCTGTTTGCAGTGACAAATAAACCATTACTTTGGTTTCATCTGCTCTGTGTGAGTGATTAAAAGAACCCCATATCCTCTCACATAAGCATTGCATTTGCAGGCGACCTCAGTCAGCGGGGTAGCAGTGCCCATGCTGCCCAACATTACAGGGTGAGCTACAGGAATGGGTAGCTGGGAGCTATGCTCCTGCAACCTGTTCCTAAATGCTATACAAAAGATACGTGGAATACCGCTTAACCAGCGCCTTACTACAATATGACAGTATGCTTTCTCAGTCTGTAGAATCAATACATCTCCTCCCGGTTTTCCTGTACATGAGGAGGTTTCTCAGACCTCAGATACGAAATAGGTACCGGAAAAGAGAAATGGTGGGCAAGATAGTGTAATACTGTTTAAAAATTTAATGACATACAAAACATGTATTTAAAATCAGTTTCCAGCACAGTATACAATTATAAAGACATAAAATCTTGCAACTGACACCATCAGTGTCGGTGGGAGTAATGGCTAATTACCGGATCCCTGAAGAAAAACGGGCTCATAGGCATAAGATGGACATCAGTCTGAGCAGAGCAAATCACCAGGCTGCAGCTCCGGGATCCCTCAATCACAAGATTCCATCAAAGATCAGGTCAGCCTATCCTCCTCATCGTCCACGTGTGGGGTCTTTTTAAGAAAGCGAGCACTTACGCGTTACGACCCTCCCCGGGTCTTTCTCAAGGTCAGCTCAAAGTTCCAATGTCTTCCAAACTATCTGCCCCATACTTATACATCACATCCAGATCCTATTGGTCCCAGCGCAGCTGATCCCTATACATATGTTGTCTAAAAGTCCGTGGACACTTGCGCTAGGACCTCCCCTAGTTACCGTCCGGAATCCCTAACAACTCCACTCACAATCAGTACCCCGCGTGACACGTCCTTCCGCTTCCGTCACAGCGCTGTTTACATCCTTGCGTTCCACCGGCTTTTTCGCGCTTCAACCATTCTTTTTTCGGAAGTCCGGTCACGTGGTATCACAGAGATCATATGACTGGTTCTCCTCCACCACGTGTGTAGTAATTGATTGGTCGAAGTGGTGACTGCATCTTCCGTTGTCATGGTGATGTATCGTGGAAACGGGATACATTGTCATACGTGAAGGGTACTGGTATTCAGAGAATTTTCTATTTCTCACTCTGATTTTCCACAAACCTTAATATAATAAAAAATATGAGTACTGGGAAACATGAAAAACTACAATAAAACATGATCTAAAAATAACCACTATTACAAAAGGCAAGGTGTTCTACAAAAACCACTTCACCTCAAAGTCTAAATTCAGACCATTTGGCTGGAGTGTCCCCCATTCATAAATAGCCCTCATCTCAGCTTTTGCTAATTGACTCGTAAGATCCCTTCTTCTCCAGTGTCCCCTCACCCATTTCATGCCCACAAACTGTCTAATAGCGGTCGTGGAACATCCATGATATTTTCTGAAATAGTTTGAGAGGGCATGCGTCTCCAGGCCCTTCCTAATGTTCCGTAAATGCTTTCCCAATCGTACTTTAAGGGCTCTCGATGTTCTCCCTGTGTAGAAAAGGCCACACTCGCACTCTATCACGTAAACAACATTTTTAGTGTTGCACGTTATAAAGTCCCTAATTGTTATCTTTTTTCCATTAATCAGGATGTCACTTGTTTTGCTCTGATTTTCCATTTTAATCTCCCTGCATGCTATACAATTCATGCACCTGTAGAACCCCTCAGATGTTATCCCCACTGGTATAGTGGGGGGCATAGCACTGCGCACCAGACTATTTCCCAAATTAGGGGCTTTCCTATAAATGCACTTCGGCCTCGCCGGGAGACGCTCTCCCAAGACAGGGTCTTTTTTTAAAATCCCCCAATGCTTGGTGAAGATTTTCTCAATTGTCTTAAATTGACCACAAAAAGTAGTCACAAAAGCCCATTCAAAGTTGTCCTGTTTTCCCCCTTGGTCTCCTTTTCCCCTTCTCTTTAGGAGGGAACTTCTGTCTATCTTATCTGCATCTTCCGCTGCCTTTAAAACCAAACTCTCTTTGTACCCACATGAAATGAAGTTGGATTGCATTTCTCTAGCTTGATCTTGATAAATAGCCTTTTTGGAACAATTTCTTTTCACCCTCTTCAACTGTCCTGATGGGATCATCTGAAGCCAGTTGGGATGATGGCAACTTGTGGCATTAATATAACTGGAGGAATCAGTGGGTTTAGTAAAGGTCTTTGTCTGGATGGAGCCTTCTTCCACATATATAGTAATATCCAAAAAATTAATGGACTCTTTACTACTGACAAAACTGAATTCAATGTTCAATGAATTATCATTTAAATATGTGCAAAAATCTCCTAGGGAGCTCTTGTCTCCCTTCCACAAAAAGAAGACGTCATTTATGTATCGGGACCACGAAACCAGGCTCGCCCCCGAACCGATGGTCTGTCCAAATATTCTCTATCTCCCAACTACCCATGAATATATTGGCGTAGCTCGGGGCGAACCTGGTACCCATCGCGGTCCCGATCTTCTGTAAATAGAAGTCATCTCCAAACGAAAAATTATTGTTAGTGAGTATGAAGGACACTCCCTCCAAAATGAACTCTTGTAGACCCTTATCTAGGTCACTCTTCTGTAAGAAGTTTTTAACAGCTTTCAATCATTCCTGATGGTCTATGATTGTGTACAAAGACCGTACATCAGCCGTGACCAAGATGTAATCGTCCTGCCACACAATCCCTTCTACTATTCTTAACGCATCAGTCGTGTCTTTCAAGTGGGATTTATTAAGTACCACCAAGGGTTGGAGGTAATAATCTATAAATTCAGATAATCCTGCTGTGATCGAGTGTATCCCGGATACTATAGGTCTCCCCGGAGGATTATTCATGTCCTTATGGACCTTGGGGAGTACATACAGCACCGGGATCACTGGCTCTGGATTAATGAGGAATCGTTGTTCTTTCTCATTTAACACTCCCCGTGATACAAATCTCTCTATCAAGGCTTTTAATTTCTCCATGATGTTTATCGTAGGATCAGACCTTAATCTATAATAGGTGGTCCTATCACTTAATTGGCGTTGTACTTCTGACTCATATTTGATTTTATCCATTAAAACCACCCCACCCCCACCCCCCCGCCTTTATCGGCGGGTTTGATAACCAGATTTTGATGTTCTTTTAGATTTTTTAGTGCCTGTCTTTCCTTATAGGTGAGATTAAATTTCCCATTTCCGGTATCGATTTTAGTCAGGTCATCATGTACTAGTGTGAAAAAAGTTTCCAGAAAACTACCCTTCACGTGTGCTGGGTAGAAGATAGATTTGGGTTTAAAGGGAGTTGACACTTCCTGTTCTTTAGCCATATTCATATCGGTATCCTTACTTAAAAAGAACTTTTTTATCGTTAACTTTCTTATATACTTTTGTAGGTCAACAAAGGTTGCAAACTTATTAATGGTATTTGAGGGAGCGTATTTTAGACCCTTTTCAGGGACTGTGATTTCTTCCTTTGCAAGCAGATGGGAGCTTAAGTTAAATATTTTTACTTTTCCCCTATCTGAATCAATTTTATTGGTTTCCGCCTCATTGCCATTAATCTTTCTCCTCTTTATTCTCTCTTTTTTCAAGGAATTTTTCAGAGAGTGGTGTTTCAATTTCTTTTTTAGTTTCTTTTTTAGTTTGCCTCCCCTTTTACCCCTACATTTGTATGGAATTAATTGTGCCTGTGTCGGTTTCTGTCCCGATCTAAAAAAGGGATCTGTGTATGTCGATTCCTGTCCTGATCTAAAAAAGGAGTCTGTGGGGTATCATTTTCTTCCCTTAAACTTTGATATCTATTGGTATCCCACATTCCCCTTCTGGGGGTCCCTTTTCCAAAATGCCATTCTTCTCCCCTATCTTTCCCTCTCCAGTGTGGGCCTGATACTTCCCTTCTATTGATATTTCCTACTCTGGAGTTTAATCTTTCTCCTTCTCTATAGTGGGACATGCCTTCACCTGGATTATCTCTATGATACGGGGGTCTGTCGTTATACCGTTTAAAGGGGGGTCTATATCACTTTGTATTGGGATTACCCCTGTTCTTTTGTCGGGAAATCCAATTCCTGTCCTGCTGAAAGGTCTTAAATGCCCTATCGGGGGGGTTTCAATTTGGTCTCTAACTCCCCAACTCAGAGTTTCCTCTGTAGATGTTTCTTTCATGTTCTTTATTCAAAGCTACATCCCTTTTGAATTTTTTGACCTTCCGGTCTACTAGAATTCTTTCATTTTTATTGATACTATTTTCAATCCTTTTTTCTAAATCACTATATTCCTGTGTATCAAGAAAGGGTATAGTCAAATCCCTTAGGGATTTTATCTCTTCTTCTAATCTACTTAATTCTTCCTTTCTATCCCCAATTATGAGGGTCATTAGTGAAATAGAGCATTTTTTCAAGATGGCTTCCCACTCTTTTTTGAAGCTCTCACTTGCCGTAGTGAATGATGCATTTTTCATAATTGCAAGTCCTTTCGGAATCATCTGGTGGGAGACATATCTTTCCAGGGTCACTGTTTCCCACCAGATGTGATTTTCCTTTAATAGGACATTTTCCAATCTCCTCATAACACTTTCCAAATCCTCATCCACTATCGGGGTAAATTCCCCCACCTCATTAAAGGCTCTTTCTAAAATTGCTTTTCTATTGTCTCGATATTTGAACATAATTGCTGCACCACAGGTACTTCAAATGGAAAAGTATAAAACAGTGATAGAAAGAAAACTGAGGTACCCAACAGTGCGCACAGGGCAGCCAGTAGTGCAGTATACCAACAAGAGGCTTTTCCCACCTCACAAGTGAAACATACAATACAAAAGATACGTGGAATACCGCTTAACCAGCGCCTTACTACAATATGACAGTATGCTTTCTCAGTCTGTAGAATCAATACATCTCCTCCCGGTTTTCCTGTACATGAGGAGGTTTCTCAGACCTCAGATACGAAATAGGTACCGGAAAAGAGAAATGGTGGGCAAGATAGTGTAATACTGTTTAAAAATTTAATGACATACAAAACATGTATTTAAAATCAGTTTCAAGCACAGTATAAAATTATAAAGACATAAAATCTTGCAACTGACACCATCAGTGTCGGTGGGAGTAATGGCTAATTACCGGATCCCTGAAGAAACACATGCTCATAGGCATAAGATGGACATCAGTCTGAGCAGAGCAAATCACCAGGCTGCAGCTCCGGGATCCCTCAATCACAAGATTCCATCAAAGATCAGGTCAGCCTATCCTCCTCATCGTCCACGTCTGGGGTATGTTCAAGAAAGCGAGCACCTACGCGTTACGACCCTCCCCAGGTCTTTCTCAAGGTCAGCTCAAAGTTCCAATGTCTTCCAAACTATCTGCCCCATACTTATACATCACATCCGGATCCTATTGGTCCCAGCGCAGCTGATCCCTATACATATGTTGTCTAAAAGTCCGTGGACACTTGCGCTAGGACCTCCCCTAGTTACCGTCCGGAATCCCTAACAACTCCACTCACAATCAGTACCCCGCGTGACATGTCCTTCCGCTTCCGTCACAGCGTTGTTTACATCCTTGCGTTCCACCGGCTTTTTTGCGCTTCAACCATTCCTTTTTCGGAAGTCCGGTCACTTGGTATCACAGAGATCATATGACTGGTTCTCCTCCACCACTTGTGTAGTAATTGATTGGTCGAAGTGGTGACTGCATCTTCCGTTGTCATGGTGATGTATCGTGGAAACGGGATACATTGTCATACGTGAAGGGTACTGGTATTCAGAGAATTTTCTATTTCTCACTCTGATTTTCCACAAACCTTAATTAAATTATAAAATATGAGTACTGGGAAACATGAAAAACTACAATAAAACATGATCTAAAAATAACCACTATTACAAAAGGCAAGGTGTTCTACAAAAACCACTTCACCTCAAAGTCTAAATTCAAACCTTTTGGCTGGAGTGTCCCCCATTCATAAATAGCCCTCATCTCAGCTTTTGCTAATTGACTCGTAAGATCCCTTCTTCTCCAGTGTCCCCTCACCCATTTCATGCCCACAAACCGTCTAATAGCGGTTGTGGAACATCCATGATATTTTCTGCAATGGTCTGAGAGGGCATGCGTCTCCAGGCCCTTCCTAATGTTCCGTAAATGCTCTCCCAATCGTACTTTAAGGGCTCTCGATGTTCTCCCTGTGTAGAAAAGGCCACACTCGCACTCTATCACGTAAACAACATTTTTAGTGTTGCACGTTATAAAGTCCCTAATTGTTATCTTTTTTCCATTAATCAGGATGTCACTTGTTTTGCTCTGATTTTCCATTTTAATCTCCCTGCATGCTATACAATTCATGCACCTGTAGAACCCCTCAGATGTTATCCCCACTGGTATAGTGGGGGGCATAGCACTGCGTACCAGACTATTTCCCAAATTAGGGGCTTTCCTATAAATGCACTTCGGCCTCGCCGGGAGACGCTCTCCCAAGACAGGGTCTTTTTTTTAAATCCCCCAATGCTTGGTGAAGATTTTCTCAATTGTCTTAAATTGACCACAAAAAGTAGTCACAAAAGCCAATTCAAAGTTGTCCTGTTTTCCCCCTTGGTCTCCTTTTTCCCTTCTCTTTAGGAGGGAACTTCTGTCTATCTTATCTGCATCTTCCACTGCCTTTAAAACCAAACTCTCTTTGTACCCACATGAAATGAAGTTGGATTGCATTTCTCTAGCTTGATCTTGATAAATAGCATTTTTGGAACAATTTCTTTTCACCCTCTTCAACTGTCCTGATGGGATCATCTGAAGCCAGTTGGGATGATGGCAACTTGTGGCATTAATATAACTGGAGGAATCAGTGGGTTTAGTAAAGGTCTTTGTCTGGATGGAGCCTTCTTCCACATATATAGTAATATCCAAAAAATTAATGGACTCTTTACTACTGACAAAACTGAATTCAATGTTCAATGAATTATCATTTAAATATGTGCAAAAATCTCCTAGGGAGCTCTCGTCTCCCTTCCACAAAAAGAAGACGTCATTTATGTATCGGGACCACGAAACCAGGCTCGCCCCGAACCGATGGTCCGTCCAAATATTCTCTACCTCCCAACTACCCATGAATATATTGGCGTAGCTCGGGGCAAACCTGGTACCCATCGCAGTCCCGATCTTCTGTAAATAGAAGTCATCTCCAAACGAAAAATAATTGTTAGTGAGTATGAAGGACACTCCCTCCAAAATGAACTCTTGTAGACCCTTATCTAGGTCACTCTTCTGTAAGAAGTTTTTAACAGCTTTCAATCCTTCCTGATGGTCTATGATTGTGTACAAAGACCGTACATCAGCCGTGACCAAGATGTAATCGTCCTGCCACACAATCCCTTCTACTATTCTTAACGCATCAGTCGTGTCTTTCAAGTGGGATTTATTGAGTACCACCAAGGGTTGGAGGTAATAATCTATAAATTCAGATAATCCTGCTGTGATCGAGTGTATCCCGGATACTATAGGTCTCCCCGGAGGATTATTCATGTCCTTATGGACCTTGGGGAGTACATACAGCACCGGGATCACTGGCTCTGGATTAATGAGGAATCATTGTTCTTTCTCATTTAACACTCCCCGTGACACAAATCTCTCTATCAAGGCTTTTAATTTCTCCATGATGTTTATCGTAGGATCAGACCTTAATCTATAATAGGTGGTCCTATCGCTTAATTGGCGTTGTACTTCTGACTCATATTTGATTTTATCCATTAAATCCACCCCCCCGCCTATATCGGCGGGTTTGATAACCAGATTTTGATGTTCTTTTAGATTTTTTTAGTGCCTGTCTTTCCTTATAGGTGAGATTAAATTTCCCATTTCCGGTATCGATTTTAGTCAGGTCATCATGTACTAGTGTGAAAAAAGTTTCCAGAAAACTACCCTTCACGTGTGCTGGGTAGAAGATAGATTTGGGTTTAAAGGGAATTGACACTTCCTGTTCTTTAGCCATATTCATATCGGTATCCTTACTTAAAAAGAACTTTTTTATCGTTAACTTTCTTATATACTTTTGTAGGTCCACAAAGGTTGCAAACTTATTAATGGTATTTGAGGGAGCGTATTTTAGACCCTTTTCAGGGACTGTGATTTCTTCCTTTGCAAGCAGATGGGAGCTTAAGTTAAATATTTTTACTTTTCCCCTATCTGAATCAATTTTATCGGTTTCCGCCTCATTGCCATTAATCTTTCTCCTCTTTATTCTCTCTTTTTTCAAGGAATTTTTCAGAGAGTGGTGTTTCAATTTCTTTTTTAGTTTCTTTTTTAGTTTGCCTCCCCTTTTACCCCTACATTTGTATGGAATTAATTGTGCTTGTGTCGGTTTCTGTCCCGATCTAAAAAAGGGATCTGTGTATGTCGATTCCTGTCCTGATCTAAAAAAGGAGTCTGTGGGGTATCATTTTCTTCCCTTAAACTTTGATATCTATTGGTATCCCACATTCTCCTTCTGGGGGTCCCTTTTCCAAAATGCCATTCTTCTTCCCTATCTTTCCCTCTCCAGTGTGGGCCTGATACTTCCCTTCTATTGATATTTCCTACTCTGGAGTTTAATCTTTCTCCTTCTCTATAGTGGGACATGCCTTCACCTGGATTATCTCTATGATACGGGGGTCTGTCGTTATACCGTTTAAAGGGGGGTCTATATCACTTTGTATTGGGATTACCCCTGTTCTTTTGTCGGGAAATCCAATTCCTGTCCTGCTGAAAGGTCTTAAATGCCCTATCGGGGGGGTTTCCAATTTGGTCTCTAACTCCCCCACTCAGAGTTTCCTCTGTAGATGTTTCTTTTATGATTTCATGTTCTTTATTCAAAGCTACATCCCTTTTGAATTTTTTGACCTTCCGGTCTACTAGAATTCTTTCATTTTTATTGATACTATTTTCAATCCTTTTTTCTAAATCACTATATTCCTGTGTATCAAGAAAGGGTATAGTCAAATCCCTTAGGGATTTTATCTCTTCTTCTAATCTACTTAATTCTTCCTTTCTATCCCCAATTATGAGGGTCATTAGTGAAATAGAGCATTTTTTCAAGATGGCTTCCCACTCTTTTTTGAAGCTCTCACTTGCCGTAGTGAATGATGCATTTTTCATAATTACAAGTCCTTTCGGAATCATCTGGTGGGAGACATATCTTTCCAGGGTCACTGTTTCCCACCAGATGTGATTTTCCTTTAATAGGACATTTTCCAATCTCCTCATAACACTTTCCAAATCCTCATCCACTATCGGGGTAAATTCCCCCACCTCATTAAAGGCTCTTTCTAAAATTGCTTTTCTATTGTCTCGATATTTGAACATAATTGCTGCACCACAGGTACTTCAAATGGAAAAGTATAAAACAGTGATAGAAAGAAAACTGAGGTACCCAACAGTGCGCACAGGGCAGCCAGTAGTGCAGTATACCAACAAGAGGCTTTTCCCACCTCACAAGTGAAACATACAATACAAAAGATACGTGGAATACCGCTTAACCAGCGCCTTACTACAATATGACAGTATGCTTTCTCAGTCTGTAGAATCAATACATCTCCTCCCGGTTTTCCTGTACATGAGGAGGTTTCTCAGACCTCAGATACGAAATAGGTACCGGAAAAGAGAAATGGTGGGCAAGATAGTGTAATACTGTTTAAAAATTTAATGACATACAAAACATGTATTTAAAATCAGTTTCAAGCACAGTATAAAATTATAAAGACATAAAATCTTGCAACTGACACCATCAGTGTCGGTGGGAGTAATGGCTAATTACCGGATCCCTGAAGAAACACGTGCTCATAGGCATAAGATGGACATCAGTCTGAGCAGAGCAAATCACCAGGCTGCAGCTCCGGGATCCCTCAATCACAAGATTCCATCAAAGATCAGGTCAGCCTATCCTCCTCATCGTCCACGTCTGGGGTATGTTCAAGAAAGCGAGCACCTACGCGTTACGACCCTCCCCAGGTCTTTCTCAAGGTCAGCTCAAAGTTCCAATGTCTTCCAAACTATCTGCCCCATACTTATACATCACATCCGGATCCTATTGGTCCCAGCGCAGCTGATCCCTATACATATGTTGTCTAAAAGTCCGTGGACACTTGCGCTAGGACCTCCCCTAGTTACCGTCCGGAATCCCTAACAACTCCACTCACAATCAGTACCCCGCGTGACATGTCCTTCCGCTTCCGTCACAGCGTTGTTTACATCCTTGCGTTCCACCGGCTTTTTTGCGCTTCAACCATTCCTTTTTCGGAAGTCCGGTCACTTGGTATCACAGAGATCATATGACTGGTTCTCCTCCACCACTTGTGTAGTAATTGATTGGTCGAAGTGGTGACTGCATCTTCCGTTGTCATGGTGATGTATCGTGGAAACGGGATACATTGTCATACGTGAAGGGTACTGGTATTCAGAGAATTTTCTATTTCTCACTCTGATTTTCCACAAACCTTAATTAAATTATAAAATATGAGTACTGGGAAACATGAAAAACTACAATAAAACATGATCTAAAAATAACCACTATTACAAAAGGCAAGGTGTTCTACAAAAACCACTTCACCTCAAAGTCTAAATTCAAACCTTTTGGCTGGAGTGTCCCCCATTCATAAATAGCCCTCATCTCAGCTTTTGCTAATTGACTCGTAAGATCCCTTCTTCTCCAGTGTCCCCTCACCCATTTCATGCCCACAAACCGTCTAATAGCGGTTGTGGAACATCCATGATATTTTCTGCAATGGTCTGAGAGGGCATGCGTCTCCAGGCCCTTCCTAATGTTCCGTAAATGCTCTCCCAATCGTACTTTAAGGGCTCTCGATGTTCTCCCTGTGTAGAAAAGGCCACACTCGCACTCTATCACGTAAACAACATTTTTAGTGTTGCACGTTATAAAGTCCCTAATTGTTATCTTTTTTCCATTAATCAGGATGTCACTTGTTTTGCTCTGATTTTCCATTTTAATCTCCCTGCATGCTATACAATTCATGCACCTGTAGAACCCCTCAGATGTTATCCCCACTGGTATAGTGGGGGGCATAGCACTGCGCACCAGACTATTTCCCAAATTAGGGGCTTTCCTATAAATGCACTTCGGCCTCGCCGGGAGACGCTCTCCCAAGACAGGGTCTTTTTTTTAAATCCCCCAATGCTTGGTGAAGATTTTCTCAATTGTCTTAAATTGACCACAAAAAGTAGTCACAAAAGCCAATTCAAAGTTGTCCTGTTTTCCCCCTTGGTCTCCTTTTTCCCTTCTCTTTAGGAGGGAACTTCTGTCTATCTTATCTGCATCTTCCACTGCCTTTAAAACCAAACTCTCTTTGTACCCACATGAAATGAAGTTGGATTGCATTTCTCTAGCTTGATCTTGATAAATAGCATTTTTGGAACAATTTCTTTTCACCCTCTTCAACTGTCCTGATGGGATCATCTGAAGCCAGTTGGGATGATGGCAACTTGTGGCATTAATATAACTGGAGGAATCAGTGGGTTTAGTAAAGGTCTTTGTCTGGATGGAGCCTTCTTCCACATATATAGTAATATCCAAAAAATTAATGGACTCTTTACTACTGACAAAACTGAATTCAATGTTCAATGAATTATCATTTAAATATGTGCAAAAATCTCCTAGGGAGCTCTCGTCTCCCTTCCACAAAAAGAAGACGTCATTTATGTATCGGGACCACGAAACCAGGCTCGCCCCGAACCGATGGTCCGTCCAAATATTCTCTACCTCCCAACTACCCATGAATATATTGGCGTAGCTCGGGGCAAACCTGGTACCCATCGCAGTCCCGATCTTCTGTAAATAGAAGTCATCTCCAAACGAAAAATAATTGTTAGTGAGTATGAAGGACACTCCCTCCAAAATGAACTCTTGTAGACCCTTATCTAGGTCACTCTTCTGTAAGAAGTTTTTAACAGCTTTCAATCCTTCCTGATGGTCTATGATTGTGTACAAAGACCATACATCAGCCGTGACCAAGATGTAATCGTCCTGCCACACAATCCCTTCTACTATTCTTAACGCATCAGTCGTGTCTTTCAAGTGGGATTTATTGAGTACCACCAAGGGTTGGAGGTAATAATCTATAAATTCAGATAATCCTGCTGTGATCGAGTGTATCCCGGATACTATAGGTCTCCCCGGAGGATTATTCATGTCCTTATGGACCTTGGGGAGTACATACAGCACCGGGATCACTGGCTCTGGATTAATGAGGAATCATTGTTCTTTCTCATTTAACACTCCCCGTGACACAAATCTCTCTATCAAGGCTTTTAATTTCTCCATGATGTTTATCGTAGGATCAGACCTTAATCTATAATAGGTGGTCCTATCGCTTAATTGGCGTTGTACTTTTGACTCATATTTGATTTTATCCATTAAAACCACCACCCCCGCCTATATCAGCGGGTTTGATAACCAGATTTTGATGTTCTTTTAGATTTTTTAGTGCCTGTCTTTCCTTATAGGTGAGATTAAATTTCCCATTTCCGGTATCGATTTTAGTCAGGTCATCATGTACTAGTGTGAAAAAAGTTTCCAGAAAACTACCCTTCACGTGTGCTGGGTAGAAGATAGATTTGGGTTTAAAGGGAGTTGACACTTCCTGTTCTTTAGCCATATTCATATCGGTATCCTTACTTAAAAAGAACTTTTTTATCGTTAACTTTCTTATATACTTTTGTAGGTCAACAAAGGTTGCAAACTTATTAATGGTATTTGAGGGAGCGTATTTTAGACCCTTTTCAAGGACTGTGATTTCTTCCTTTGCAAGCAGATGGGAGCTTAAGTTAAATATTTTTACTTTTCCCCTATCTGAATCAATTTTATCGGTTTCCGCCTCATTGCCATTAATCTTTCTCCTCTTTATTCTCTCTTTTTTCAAGGAATTTTTACGAGAGTGGTGTTTCAATTTCTTTTTTAGTTTCTTTTTTAGTTTGCCTCCCCTTTTACCCCTACATTTGTATGGAATTAATTGTGCCTGTGTCGGTTTCTGTCCCGATCTAAAAAAGGGATCTGTGTATGTCGATTCCTGTCCTGATCTAAAAAAGGAGTCTGTGGGGTATCATTTTCTTCCCTTAAACTTTGATATCTATTGGTATCCCACATTCCCCTTCTGGGGGTCCCTTTTCCAAAATGCCATTCTTCTCCCCTATCTTTCCCTGTCCAGTGTGGATTTTTCCCACGCACTCTGCTGGCTGTTAGTAAGAAGAACTATATACTATGTAATAATAGGAAATTTAGAGCTCTTCGTTACATATGTTTTGCAAAAGATATGATAAGCCTCCAGGCCACTTCACGGCTACTCTATTACTGGAGGTCCCTAACTAAGCATAGGTCCAAGGCTTGGACCCCACAAAGTCGGCTCAGGCCCGACCACCCCAGGGCAGCACACCATTGAAATACTAAAGTGTTAATATGTGTTAAGAAAGAAGCAGAAGCTATGGGTTAGAAAGTGCTACAAAAATAAGGGTGTTAATAAAATACTCAAAAGAGTAATATTAGTGAAAAAATAGGAGTGTTACATAAGTGCTAAATAAATAATATGGCATGCTACCCCAAGGTGGCCCAGCCCCACCAGACCCGGGGGGTACCACTCCCCAAACCCATACACTTTTATTAACACCCTATTTTATTAACACCCTTATTTTTGTAGCACTTTCTAACCCATAGCTTCTGCTTCTTTCTTAACACATATTAACACTTTAGTATTTCAATGGTGTGCTGCCCTGGGGTGGTCGGGCCTGAGCCGACTTTGTGGGGTCCAAGCCTTGGACCTATGCTTAGTTAGGGACCTCCAGTAATAGAGTAGCCGTGAAGTGGCCTGGAGGCTTATCATATCTTTTGCAAAACATATGTAACGAAGAGCTCTAAATTTCCTATTATTACATAGTATATAGTTCTTCTTACTAACAGCCAGCAGAGTGCGTGGGAAAAATCCCTTTTGTATTTCTTGTCTAGAGTAACCCCCTCCCGCAGCACCTGGGGATTGTTACCAGCTTGATTAGAGCAGTTTTCCACTATTTATTGCAGTTCAGAGAGGTATAGATGGAGCCAGCATTAGGAGGGCATGCTGGGTCCTGTAGTGCCATTTGGAGGATACAGGGGTGCCTCCAGGTAAACTAGCTCTCAATCTGGATATGTTCTGTATGTGCCATTATCATGTGGCCATATATTAAGCAATTGTATGACCCATAGTGGATGTTGTTATTATTATTATGCTGTGTATGGGTTTGGGGAGTGGTACCCCCCGGGTCTGGTGGGGCTGGGCCACCTTGGGGTAGCATGCCATATTATTTATTTAGCACTTATGTAACACTCCTATTTTTTCACTAATATTACTCTTTTGAGTATTTTATTAACACCCTTATTTTTGTAGCACTTTCTAACCCATAGCTTCTGCTTCTTTCTTAACACATATTAACACTTTAGTATTTCAATGGTGTGCTGCCCTGGGGTGGTCGGGCCTGAGCCGACTTTGTGGGGTCCAAGCCTTGGACCTATGCTTAGTTAGGGACCTCCAGTAATAGAGTAGCCGTGAAGTGGCCTGGAGGCTTATCATATCTTTTGCAAAACATATGTAACGAAGAGCTCTAAATTTCCTATTATTACATAGTATATAGTTCTTCTTACTAACAGCCAGCAGAGTGCGTGGGAAAAATCCCTTTTGTATTTCTTGTCTAGAGTAACCCCCTCCCGCAGCACCTGGGGATTGTTACCAGCTTGATTAGAGCAGTTTTCCACTATTTATTGCAGTTCAGAGAGGTATAGATGGAGCCAGCATTAGGAGGGCATGCTGGGTCCTGTAGTGCCATTTGGAGGATACAGGGGTGCCTCCAGGTAAACTAGCTCTCAATCTGGATATGTTCTGTATGTGCCATTATCATGTGGCCATATATTAAGCAATTGTATGACCCATAGTGGATGTTGTTATTATTATTATGCTGTGTATGGGTTTGGGGAGTGGTACCCCCCGGGTCTGGTGGGGCTGGGCCACCTTGGGGTAGCATGCCATATTATTTATTTAGCACTTATGTAACACTCCTATTTTTTCACTAATATTACTCTTTTGAGTATTTTATTAACACCCTTATTTTTGTAGCACTTTCTAACCCATAGCTTCTGCTTCTTTCTTAACACATATTAACACTTTAGTATTTCAATGGTGTGCTGCCCTGGGGTGGTCGGGCCTGAGCCGACTTTGTGGGGTCCAAGCCTTGGACCTATGCTTAGTTAGGGACCTCCAGTAATAGAGTAGCCGTGAAGTGGCCTGGAGGCTTATCATATCTTTTGCAAAACATATGTAACGAAGAGCTCTAAATTTCCTATTATTACATAGTATATAGTTCTTCTTACTAACAGCCAGCAGAGTGCGTGGGAAAAATCCCTTTTGTATTTCTTGTCTAGAGTAACCCCCTCCCGCAGCACCTGGGGATTGTTACCAGCTTGATTAGAGCAGTTTTCCACTATTTATTGCAGTTCAGAGAGGTATAGATGGAGCCAGCATTAGGAGGGCATGCTGGGTCCTGTAGTGCCATTTGGAGGATACAGGGGTGCCTCCAGGTAAACTAGCTCTCAATCTGGATATGTTCTGTATGTGCCATTATCATGTGGCCATATATTAAGCAATTGTATGACCCATAGTGGATGTTGTTATTATTATTATGCTGTGTATGGGTTTGGGGAGTGGTACCCCCCGGGTCTGGTGGGGCTGGGCCACCTTGGGGTAGCATGCCATATTATTTATTTAGCACTTATGTAACACTCCTATTTTTTCACTAATATTACTCTTTTGAGTATTTTATTAACACCCTTATTTTTGTAGCACTTTCTAACCCATAGCTTCTGCTTCTTTCTTAACACATATTAACACTTTAGTATTTCAATGGTGTGCTGCCCTGGGGTGGTCGGGCCTGAGCCGACTTTGTGGGGTCCAAGCCTTGGACCTATGCTTAGTTAGGGACCTCCAGTAATAGAGTAGCCGTGAAGTGGCCTGGAGGCTTATCATATCTTTTGCAAAACATATGTAACGAAGAGCTCTAAATTTCCTATTATTACATAGTATATAGTTCTTCTTACTAACAGCCAGCAGAGTGCGTGGGAAAAATCCCTTTTGTATTTCTTGTCTAGAGTAACCCCCTCCCGCAGCACCTGGGGATTGTTACCAGCTTGATTAGAGCAGTTTTCCACTATTTATTGCAGTTCAGAGAGGTATAGATGGAGCCAGCATTAGGAGGGCATGCTGGGTCCTGTAGTGCCATTTGGAGGATACAGGGGTGCCTCCAGGTAAACTAGCTCTCAATCTGGATATGTTCTGTATGTGCCATTATCATGTGGCCATATATTAAGCAATTGTATGACCCATAGTGGATGTTGTTATTATTATTATGCTGTGTATGGGTTTGGGGAGTGGTACCCCCCGGGTCTGGTGGGGCTGGGCCACCTTGGGGTAGCATGCCATATTATTTATTTAGCACTTATGTAACACTCCTATTTTTTCACTAATATTACTCTTTTGAGTATTTTATTAACACCCTTATTTTTGTAGCACTTTCTAACCCATAGCTTCTGCTTCTTTCTTAACACATATTAACACTTTAGTATTTCAATGGTGTGCTGCCCTGGGGTGGTCGGGCCTGAGCCGACTTTGTGGGGTCCAAGCCTTGGACCTATGCTTAGTTAGGGACCTCCAGTAATAGAGTAGCCGTGAAGTGGCCTGGAGGCTTATCATATCTTTTGCAAAACATATGTAACGAAGAGCTCTAAATTTCCTATTATTACATAGTATATAGTTCTTCTTACTAACAGCCAGCAGAGTGCGTGGGAAAAATCCCTTTTGTATTTCTTGTCTAGAGTAACCCCCTCCCGCAGCACCTGGGGATTGTTACCAGCTTGATTAGAGCAGTTTTCCACTATTTATTGCAGTTCAGAGAGGTATAGATGGAGCCAGCATTAGGAGGGCATGCTGGGTCCTGTAGTGCCATTTGGAGGATACAGGGGTGCCTCCAGGTAAACTAGCTCTCAATCTGGATATGTTCTGTATGTGCCATTATCATGTGGCCATATATTAAGCAATTGTATGACCCATAGTGGATGTTGTTATTATTATTATGCTGTGTATGGGTTTGGGGAGTGGTACCCCCCGGGTCTGGTGGGGCTGGGCCACCTTGGGGTAGCATGCCATATTATTTATTTAGCACTTATGTAACACTCCTATTTTTTCACTAATATTACTCTTTTGAGTATTTTATTAACACCCTTATTTTTGTAGCACTTTCTAACCCATAGCTTCTGCTTCTTTCTTAACACATATTAACACTTTAGTATTTCAATGGTGTGCTGCCCTGGGGTGGTCGGGCCTGAGCCGACTTTGTGGGGTCCAAGCCTTGGACCTATGCTTAGTTAGGGACCTCCAGTAATAGAGTAGCCGTGAAGTGGCCTGGAGGCTTATCATATCTTTTGCAAAACATATGTAACGAAGAGCTCTAAATTTCCTATTATTACATAGTATATAGTTCTTCTTACTAACAGCCAGCAGAGTGCGTTGGAAAAATCCCTTTTGTATTTCTTGTCTAGAGTAACCCCCTCCCGCAGCACCTGGGGATTGTTACCAGCTTGATTAGAGCAGTTTTCCACTATTTATTGCAGTTCAGAGAGGTATAGATGGAGCCAGCATTAGGAGGGCATGCTGGGTCCTGTAGTGCCATTTGGAGGATACAGGGGTGCCTCCAGGTAAACTAGCTCTCAATCTGGATATGTTCTGTATGTGCCATTATCATGTGGCCATATATTAAGCAATTGTATGACCCATAGTGGATGTTGTTATTATTATTATGCTGTGTATGGGTTTGGGGAGTGGTACCCCCCGGGTCTGGTGGGGCTGGGCCACCTTGGGGTAGCATGCCATATTATTTATTTAGCACTTATGTAACACTCCTATTTTTTCACTAATATTACTCTTTTGAGTATTTTATTAACACCCTTATTTTTGTAGCACTTTCTAACCCATAGCTTCTGCTTCTTTCTTAACACATATTAACACTTTAGTATTTCAATGGTGTGCTGCCCTGGGGTGGTCGGGCCTGAGCCGACTTTGTGGGGTCCAAGCCTTGGACCTATGCTTAGTTAGGGACCTCCAGTAATAGAGTAGCCGTGAAGTGGCCTGGAGGCTTATCATATCTTTTGCAAAACATATGTAACGAAGAGCTCTAAATTTCCTATTATTACATAGTATATAGTTCTTCTTACTAACAGCCAGCAGAGTGCGTGGGAAAAATCCCTTTTGTATTTCTTGTCTAGAGTAACCCCCTCCCGCAGCACCTGGGGATTGTTACCAGCTTGATTAGAGCAGTTTTCCACTATTTATTGCAGTTCAGAGAGGTATAGATGGAGCCAGCATTAGGAGGGCATGCTGGGTCCTGTAGTGCCATTTGGAGGATACAGGGGTGCCTCCAGGTAAACTAGCTCTCAATCTGGATATGTTCTGTATGTGCCATTATCATGTGGCCATATATTAAGCAATTGTATGACCCATAGTGGATGTTGTTATTATTATTATGCTGTGTATGGGTTTGGGGAGTGGTACCCCCCGGGTCTGGTGGGGCTGGGCCACCTTGGGGTAGCATGCCATATTATTTATTTAGCACTTATGTAACACTCCTATTTTTTCACTAATATTACTCTTTTGAGTATTTTATTAACACCCTTATTTTTGTAGCACTTTCTAACCCATAGCTTCTGCTTCTTTCTTAACACATATTAACACTTTAGTATTTCAATGGTGTGCTGCCCTGGGGTGGTCGGGCCTGAGCCGACTTTGTGGGGTCCAAGCCTTGGACCTATGCTTAGTTAGGGACCTCCAGTAATAGAGTAGCCGTGAAGTGGCCTGGAGGCTTATCATATCTTTTGCAAAACATATGTAACGAAGAGCTCTAAATTTCCTATTATTACATAGTATATAGTTCTTCTTACTAACAGCCAGCAGAGTGCGTGGGAAAAATCCCTTTTGTATTTCTTGTCTAGAGTAACCCCCTCCCGCAGCACCTGGGGATTGTTACCAGCTTGATTAGAGCAGTTTTCCACTATTTATTGCAGTTCAGAGAGGTATAGATGGAGCCAGCATTAGGAGGGCATGCTGGGTCCTGTAGTGCCATTTGGAGGATACAGGGGTGCCTCCAGGTAAACTAGCTCTCAATCTGGATATGTTCTGTATGTGCCATTATCATGTGGCCATATATTAAGCAATTGTATGACCCATAGTGGATGTTGTTATTATTATTATGCTGTGTATGGGTTTGGGGAGTGGTACCCCCCGGGTCTGGTGGGGCTGGGCCACCTTGGGGTAGCATGCCATATTATTTATTTAGCACTTATGTAACACTCCTATTTTTTCACTAATATTACTCTTTTGAGTATTTTATTAACACCCTTATTTTTGTAGCACTTTCTAACCCATAGCTTCTGCTTCTTTCTTAACACATATTAACACTTTAGTATTTCAATGGTGTGCTGCCCTGGGGTGGTCGGGCCTGAGCCGACTTTGTGGGGTCCAAGCCTTGGACCTATGCTTAGTTAGGGACCTCCAGTAATAGAGTAGCCGTGAAGTGGCCTGGAGGCTTATCATATCTTTTGCAAAACATATGTAACGAAGAGCTCTAAATTTCCTATTATTACATAGTATATAGTTCTTCTTACTAACAGCCAGCAGAGTGCGTGGGAAAAATCCCTTTTGTATTTCTTGTCTAGAGTAACCCCCTCCCGCAGCACCTGGGGATTGTTACCAGCTTGATTAGAGCAGTTTTCCACTATTTATTCCTGTCCAGTGTGGGCCTGATACTTCCCTTCTATTGATATTTCCTACTCTGGAGTTTAATCTATCTCCTTCTCTATAGTGGGACATGCCTTCACCTGGATTATCTCTATGATACGGGGGTCTGTCATTATACCGTTTAAAGGGGGGTCTATATCACTTTGTATTGGGATTACCCCTGTTCTTTTGTCGGGAATTCCAATTCCTGTCCTGCTGAAAGGTCTTAAATGCCCTATCGGGGGGGTTTCCAATTTGGTCTCTAACTCCCCCACTCAGAGTTTCCTCTGTAGATGTTTCTTTTATGATTTCATGTTCTTTATTCAAAGCTACATCCCTTTTGAATTTTTTGACCTTCCGGTCTACTAGAATTCTTTCATTTTTATTGAAACTATTTTCAATCCTTTTTTCTAAATCACTATATTCCTGTGTATCAAGAAAGGGTATAGTCAAATCCCTTAGGGATTTTATCTCTTCTTCTAATCTACTTAATTCTTCCTTTCTATCCCCAATTATGAGGGTCATTAGTGAAATAGAGCATTTTTTCAAGATGGCTTCCCACTCTTTTTTGAAGCTCTCACTTGCCGTAGTGAATGATGCATTTTTCATAATTACAAGTCCTTTCGGAATCATCTGGTGGGAGACATATCTTTCCAGGGTCACTGTTTCCCACCAGATGTGATTTTCCTTTAATAGGACATTTTCCAATCTCCTCATAACACTTTCCAAATCCTCATCCACTATCGGGGTAAATTCCCCCACCTCATTAAAGGCTCTTTCTTAAATTGCTTTTCTATTGTCTCGAAATTTGAACATAATTGCTGCACCACAGGTACTTCAAATGGAAAAGTATACAACAGTGATAGAAAGAAAACTGAGGTACCCAACAGTGCGCACAGGGCAGCCAGTAGTGCAGTATACCAACAAGAGGCTTTTCCCACCTCACAAGTGAAACATACAATACAAAAGATACGTGGAATACCGCTTAACCAGCGCCTTACTACAATATGACAGTATGCTTTCTCAGTCTGTAGAATCAATACATCTCCTCCCGGTTTTCCTGTACATGAGGAGGTTTCTCAGACCTCAGATACGAAATAGGTACCGGAAAAGAGAAATGGTGGGCAAGATAGTGTAATACTGTTTAAAAATTTAATGACATACAAAACATGTATTTAAAATCAGTTTCCAGCACAGTATACAATTATAAAGACATAAAATCTTGCAACTGACACCATCAGTGTCGGTGGGAGTAATGGCTAATTACCGGATCCCTGAAGAAACACGTGCTCATAGGCATAAGATGGACATCAGTCTGAGCAGAGCAAATCACCAGGCTGCAGCTCCGGGATCCCTCAATCACAAGATTCCATCAAAGATCAGGTCAGCCTATCCTCCTCATCGTCCACGTCTGGGGTCTGTTCAAGAAAGCGAGCACCTACGCGTTACGACCCTCCCAGGGTCTTTCTCAAGGTCAGTTTAAAGTTCCAATGTCTTCCAAACTATCTGCCCCATACTTATACATCACATCCGGATCCTATTGGTCCCAGCGCAGCTGATCCCTATACATATGTTGTCTAAAAGTCCGTGGACACTTGCGCTAGGACCTCCCCTAGTTACCGTCCGGAATCCCTAACAACTCCACTCACAATCAGTACCCCGCGTGACACGTCCTTCCGCTTCCGTCACAGCGCTGTTTACATCCTTGCGTTACACCGGCTTTTTTGCGCTTCAACCATTCCTTTTTCGGAAATCCGGTCACGTGGTATCACAGAGATCATATGACTGGTTCTCCTCCACCACGTGTGTAGTAATTGATTGGTCGAAGTGGTGACTGCATCTTCCGTTGTCATGGTGATGTATCGTGGAAACGGGATACATTGTCATACGTGAAGGGTACTGGTATTCAGAGAATTTTCTATTTCTCACTCTGATTTTCCACAAACCTTAATTAAATTATAAAATATGAGTACTGGGAAACATGAAAAACTACAATAAAACATGATCTAAAAATAACCACTATTACAAAAGGCAAGATGTTCTACAAAAACCACTTCACCTCAAAGTCTAAATTCAGACCTTTTGGCTGGAGTGTCCCCCATTCGTAAATAGCCCTCATCTCAGCTTTTGCTAATTGACTCGTAAGATCCCTTCTTCTCCAGTGTCCCCTCACCCATTTCATGCCCACAAACCGTCTAATAGCGGTCGTGGAACATCCATGATATTTTCTGAAATGGTCTGAGAGGGCATGCGTCTCTAGGCCCTTCCTAATGTTCCGTAAATGCTCTCCCAATCGTACTTTAAGGGCTCTCGATGTTCTCCCTGTGTAGAAAAGGCCACACTCGCACTCTATCACGGAAACAACATTTTTAGTGTTGCACGTTATAAAGTCCCTAATTGTTATCTTTTTTCCATTAATCAGGATGTCACTTATTTTGCTCTGATTTTCCATTTTAATCTTCCTGCATACTATACAATTCATGCACCTGTAGAACCCCTCAGATGTTATCCCCACTGGTATAGTGGGGGGCATAGCACTGCGCACCAGACTATTTCCCAAATTAGGGGCTTTCCTATAAATGCACTTCGGACTCGCCGGGAGACGCTCTCCCAAGACAGGGTCTTTTTTTTAAATCCCCCAATGCTTGGTGAAGATTTTCTCAATTGTCTTAAATTGACCACAAAAAGTAGTCACAAAAGCCCATTCAAAGTTGTCCTGTTTTCCCCCTTGGTCTCCTTTTTCCCTTCTCTTTAGGAGGGAACTTCTGTCTATCTTATCTGCATCTTCCGCTGCCTTTAAAACCAAACTCTCTTTGTACCCACATGAAATGAAGTTGGATTGCATTTCTCTAGCTTGATCTTGATAAATAGCCTTTTTGGAACAATTTCTTTTCACCCTCTTCAACTGTCCTGATGGGATCATCTGAAGCCAGTTGGGATGATGGCAAGTTGTAGCATTAATATAACTGGAGGAATCAGTGGGTTTAGTAAAGGTCTTTGTCTGGATGGAGCCTTCTTCCACATATATAGTAATATCCAAAAAATTAATGGACTCTTTACTACTGACAAAACTGAATTCAATGTTCAATGAATTATCATTTAAATATGTGCAAAAATCTCCTAGGGAGCTCTCGTCTCCCTTCCACAAAAAGAAGACGTCATTTATGTATCGGGACCACGAAACCAGGCTCGCCCCGAACCGATGGTCCGTCCAAATATTCTCTATCTCCCAACTACCCATGAATATATTGGCGTAGCTCGGGGCGAACCTGGTACCCATCGCGGTCCTGATCTTCTGTAAATAGAAGTCATCTCCAAACTAAAAATAATTGTTAGTGAGTATGAAGGACACTCCCTCCAAAATGATCTCTTGTAGACCCTTATCTAGGTCACTCTTCTGTAAGAAGTTTTTAACAGCTTTCAATCCTTCCTGATGGTCTATGATTGTGTATAAAGACCGTACATCAGCCGTGACCAAGATGTAATCGTCCTGCCACACAATCCCTTCTACTATTCTTAACGCATCAGTCGTGTCTTTCAAGTGGGATTTATTGAGTACCACCAAGGGTTGGAGGTAATAATCTATAAATTCAGATAATCCTGCTGTGATCGAGTGTATCCCGGATACTATAGGTCTCCCCGGAGGATTATTCATGTCCTTATGGACCTTGGGGAGTACATACAGCACCGGGATCACTGGCTCTGGATTAATGAGGAATCGTTGTTCTTTCTCATTTAACACTCCCCGTGACACAAATCTCTCTATCAAGGCTTTTAATTTCTCCATGATGTTTATCGTAGGATCAGACCTTAATCTATTTTAGGTGGTCCTATCGCTTAATTGGCGTTGTACTTCTGACTCATATTTGATTTTATCCATTAAAACCACCCCACCCCCCACCCCGCCTTTATCGGCGGGTTTGATAACCAGATTTTGATGTTCTTTTAGATTTTTTTAGTGCCTGTCTTTCCTTATAGGTGAGATTAAATTTCCCATTTCCGGTATCGATTTTAGTCAGGTCATCATGTACTAGTGTGAAAAAAGTTTCCAGAAAACTACCCTTCACGTGTGCTGGGTAGAAGATAGATTTGGGTTTAAAGGGAGTTGACACTTCCTGTTCTTTAGCCATATTCATATCGGTATCCTTACTTAAAAAGAACTTTTTTATCGTTAACTTTCTTATATACTTTTGTAGGTCCACAAAGGTTGCAAACTTATTAATGGTATTTGAGGGAGCGTATTTTAGACCCTTTTCAAGGACTGTGATTTCTTCCTTTGCAAGCAGATGGGAGCTTAAGTTAAATATTTTTACTTTTCCCCTATCTGAATCAATTTTATCGGTTTCCGCCTCATTGCCATTAATCTTTCTCCTCTTTATTCTCTCTTTTTTCAAGGAATTTTTCAGAGAGTGGTGTTTCAATTTCTTTTTTAGTTTCTTTTTTAGTTTGCCTCCCCTTTTACCCCTACATTTGTATGGAATTAATTGTGCCTGTGTCGGTTTCTATCCCGATCTCAAAAAGGGATCTGTGTATGTCGATTCCTGTCCTGATCTAAAAAAGGAGTCTGTGGGGTATCATTTTCTTCCCTTAAACTTTGATATCTATTGGTATCCCACATTCCCCTTCTGGGGGTCCCTTTTCCAAAATGCCATTCTTCTCCCCTATCTTTCCCTCTCCAGTGTGGGCCTGATACTTCCCTTCTATTGATATTTCCTACTCTGGTGTTTAATCTTTCTCCTTCTCTATAGTGGGACATGCCTTCACCTGGATTATCTCTATGATACGGGGGTCTGTCGTTATACCATTTAAAGGGGGGTCTATATCACTTTGTATTGGGATTACCCCTGTTCTTTTGTCGGGAAATCCAATTCCTGTCCTGCTGAAAGGTCTTAAATGCCCTATCGGGGGGGTTTCCAATTTGGTCTCTAACTCCCCCTCTCAGAGTTTCCTCTGTAGATGTTTCTTTTATGATTTCATGTTCTTTATTCAAAGCTACATCCCTTTTGAATTTTTTGACCTTCCGGTCTACTAGAATTCTTTCATTTTTATTGATACTATTTTCAATCCTTTTTTCTAAATCACTATATTCCTGTGTATCAAGAAAGGGTATAGTCAAATCCCTTAGGGATTTTATCTCTTCTTCTAATCTACTTAATTCTTCCTTTCTATCCCCAATTATGAGGGTCATTAGTGAAATAGAGCATTTTTTCAAGATGGCTTCCCACTCTTTTTTGAAGCTCTCACTTGCCGTAGTGAATGATGCATTTTTCATAATTACAAGTCCTTTCGGAATCATCTGGTGGGAGACATATCTTTCCAGGGTCACTGTTTCCCACCAGATGTGATTTTCCTTTAATAGGACATTTTCCAATCTCCTCATAACACTTTCCAAATCCTCATCCACTATCGGGGTAAATTCCCCCACCTCATTAAAGGCTCTTTCTAAAATTGCTTTTCTATTGTCTCGATATTTGAACATAATTGCTGCACCACAGGTACTTCAAATGGAAAAGTATACAACAGTGATAGAAAGAAAACTGAGGTACCCAACAGTGCGCACAGGGCAGCCAGTAGTGCAGTATACCAACAAGAGGCTTTTCCCACCTCACAAGTGAAACATACAATACAAAAGATACGTGGAATATCGCTTAACCAGCGCCTTACTACAATATGACAGTATGCTTTCTCAGTCTGTAGAATCAATACATCTCCTCCCGGTTTTCCTGTACATGAGGAGGTTTCTCAGACCTCAGATACGAAATAGGTACCGGAAAAGAGAAATGGTGGGCAAGATAGTGTAATACTGTTTAAAAATTTAATGACATACAAAACATGTATTTAAAATCAGTTTCCAGCACAGTATACAATTATAAAGACATAAAATCTTGCAACTGACACCATCATCCCTGAAGAAAAACGGGCTCATAGGCATAAGATGGACATCAGTCTGAGCAGAGCAAATCACCAGGCTGCAGCTCCGGGATCCCTCAATCACAAGATTCCATCAAAGATCAGGTCAGCCTATCCTCCTCATCTAAAGCTACCAAAGTTTCCAAGTGTCCTCTTTCCTGCGCTCCCCTTAAAAAGAACAGAGAGGGGGGATCACTACTTATCTTGAGTCAGATGTTTCTCTCTCAGTTATCCACCTTCTTTATACCCTCATATATTGTCAAACGAGGTGTATGTTTTTTCAGAAGTGGTACATGTAAAAAAGAGAGGTCGGGAAAAGCACTCTAGTGTATTAACTTTTTAACAGTTAAACAGCATTCATTTCCAAAATATGGAATTAGGTGACAAGAAGTATTTATGATAAAAAATATGTATTTAATAGTCCAGAAATAATTCAAGTGATAAAATCCAAGCATAGAATCTTCATCACATGGGAAAAAAATTTCACATCCAAACAATGTATGAGGATGGCTTCCTACCAGATTTTGGATTTCTGAAGTGCACCAAATTTATGGCTGTATAGATGTTTTCAACATCCCCGGGAACGGTCAGCTCCAAGCAATGGGCACCTCGTCCTCTCCTCGTCTGGGTAATCAGCCACCAAGTGTAGTAAATTGGCCTCTCTCTTCAACATTTATCCCTGATAATTGGAGGACTGGATTCCGGTTGCGCTTGCGAGTGTTCCCCGTATGGTATGTTTCTCTGTGGCCACTTTGTTACCCGTTTTAATGTTAGCCATTCATTCTTAGTCAATGTATTTGTGTTTGCGATCGTTCGCTATTGTGTATATTTTTGTTTAGTTATTCTGTTAGATATTAATGTTAGCCTGTAGTGTATGAACTGTTCACTGTTTTCTTTTCTCTTTTACTTAGCTAAATATTTTTAGTAAAGGTGTTGGAACCTTAACAAGGTATTGTGTGTTTATTACATAGCTGAGGGTAATCGGAGCATCTCAATCGCTCAAACAGCTAGCTTACAGATCAAGGTTAAATAGCATTATATCATTGCAGTATCTCAACACTAAGATTTACAGTGTAAGCATACTCTGTGTATAGGTTTAAAAGGATATTATCTGTGTGTACGCTCGCTGTGTGTATTCCGTACTCACAGCGCAGCGTGTGTACATAACTAGCGTACCACGTGCGAGGTCTTTGTACGCAAATAGGGTACAAAGTGCGTAGCACGTGCACGAGGGACAGCGGCCATTACGGCTTCACGATATTAATAAATAGCTTGTGTTCTAAGGTAAATAATCAGCTTTATCAATTGTCCGTCCTCCACATATCCGCCACTAGCGAGCACAGACTTTATCTGTCAGCAAAGGGCGGGAACGCAGTATCCCTTCGTATCCATATTGGTGGTGAGGGATACAGTGGTGCTGACTAGATAAGCGTCTGTTACGCTACGCTGTAGGAGTGCTGGGGTGGAATCCGAAACCGGAAGGTAGGAAGGTAAGAACAAAACGCTATTATCTTTTAAAACTGTTTATTTCTGTTTTGCGTACGCACACACACACGCACGCACACATCTACATTGTTGCGACTCACTCTCTTGTTGCCATTAGAACCGATTATTAGACACATGCTGAGGAAATCTGGTGCTATTTAGTTGAGATTATAAAGGATAATTTTTAAGGGAATAATTGTAAAGGACACGCACACAGCATAGCAAATACTGTGTGGTGTACGGTAAGCGATTACAGTTGAACATCGTTTACATTTATAGAAGCATGTTAGTTGCATTGCTGTGGGCATATCTGGATTTTGTGCATACGTGTCTCGGGCAACGTGCGAGATTACGTACGCAACACAAAGGCACACGCACGTGGCGTGTTTACGCAATGGAGCGTATGGATACGCCCACCGAGACTCAAATCACACGATAACATTGTTTTAGTGGGGGCGGTATAGTATAGCCACCTGATAATAGCACAGGTTTGTTCAGTTTCCAAAAAAAGCTTAGTTAAAAGAGAACCTTTTTCTATTGCAATACTCAGGGATTGAACTACTGCCTGTATGAAAGGAATTTCTGTACAGAAAGATCAGTGTATATGAGTGAGTAGGAGTGAGTGTGGAAATAAAGGTATTATTTTTGTGAACCCACAAATCGGGATCCCGTCGGAGACCACATCAGGTGAGTGGACACTTGGTGGCGTGGGACTGGCTTGCCCGCGTTAACATTATACAAGGTAAAAGGAGCAAGTAGTATCCGCAGACAAAAGGACTGCGAAGGTTTAAGCGCAGCCCGGGGGGTTTTGCGTATTACCCATATAGATTGAGCTCCGGCTGAAGGTTTCGCAGCCTTAACAACTGATTCCGTTGGTCGTACAGCGTATAAATATTAAGTTACTTATGCGCAGTGCGACTGGACCGCACGTAATTGTGTGCATTAGTTTGTTACCTTGATACCCATTAAAATTTACTGTGGGATCATAAACGCTATTTGTACATTCTAACGTTATTTGTGTAGGTTTTTGTTATTTTAAGGGAGTTTCGCTGTTCACTCAGGAAATCTCCAACAACCAATACTTACTGGGGAGGGTAGCATACTCCCACACGCCCCAGTAAATAGAGGTTACAAAAGATCCCGCGGATTGGGTACGTCCAGTGGTGGGCACATTGCTGGAACTCGTACTGGCCAATTGGGGCGTAAAGTGAGTGAAGGCACTAGTGGAACTTTCACCGTCGCCTTACCGCGGGCAACTTGGTTTGTTTTGTAAGAATTTGCTGAGACAGCAATATCTGCAAACAATGGGGGCCAGTTGTTCAAAGAAGGGACGTCCAACAAGGGTTCACGTTGGTAGTTGTTGGCCCAAAGGGTCAGCACGGTATATAATGTGTGAAAAATACGGATCACACACACAGGTATTTTGCAAAGAATGGGAACGAATGACAGAGGATGATGGGGAACAGTTTCCCCGGGTAGGCAGTTTGAACCCTGAGGTATTGCAGAATCTAAGAAAAAGGATAGGTCTAATAAAATCTGCAAAGCAGAGGATTAGACATTATGATTGTTTACAGGTATGGCAACAGGAAAGTGAAATACAACAGGAATTAGCTCAGAAAGCAAATTCAAATCCTGGTAGGAGTCTGATAGCAACGGCACCACCACCGTATATAGTAGGGGACAAAGTGGCTGCAGAGAATGACATGCGGGTGTACGATAAGGGTGCACTTGACCAATGTAGTAATGATAAGAATAAAATGAAAGTTAATGCAAATGTTGATACTAACGCTAACCCATGCAAGTTGTATCCCATTTTAAACTTCCCCCAGGAATACGACCAGGAAGGTGAGCCCACTACGATTTCAGCTCTCTCTCTAGCGGCCACCATAAACGATACTTCAGTGGGCATCGCCCAACCAGTAAGAGTGGTATCAAAGGCACATAGTTCAGGGACAGGTGAGGTTGTATCTAGAGGTAAGTACGGCACTGTACAATATGCTGAAACTGTTGCACCACCCACTGTAGAATCAACCCAGAGTGAAGTAATTAATATTAATCCTGTTAGAGTGATAGCGGTCCCCAATGGGAAGACCGACACAAATGGGGTCACACCCATCAGGAATATTGCAATGCATTGTCCCTGGTCCCGAGCAGAATTAAGAACAATTTTGTCTGAATTTCCTGATCCTAGAAAAGATTTAGCCGCATGTCAAAGGTTCATTAAGGACCTGGGTAACTCCGCTGAACCCAACAACAAAGATTGGAGGACACTACTGAGGGCATGTCTGCCCTCTAGTATTGACCTTGTGAAATTTATAGCTGACTGTAAATTAGATGAAGAAGTACCCCTTACAGATGAGTATAACCAAGATAATGTAACCAGAATCAATCTTCAGCTAGGAATATACTTCCCAGCTGTGGTAAAATGGAACAAAATTTTCTCCATCAAACAAACGGAAGGAGAAACTGCCTCATTTCCACCGGGCACTGGAGGAAATGGCTAAATATACTGGGATCGTGGAAATTGAGGCAAATGTACACCATAGAGAGGTAGCGGTGTCCGTCTTGATGGATGGTTTAAAGGAGGTATTAAGGAATAGGGTGCAAACCACTCAACCTAACTGGAGAGGTATGTCGGTGGCCGCCTTAAGAGAGACTGCTGTTGGGCACGACAGGAACATCACAAGACGCAGGGAGTCACAGAGTGATAGACTGATGGCTATAAGTATCCAAGCCCTTACAACAAGGCCGCCTCAGTCTAAATCTCAGACCCCTGGTGGTAAGCCGCATATGGTAAAATGTTACAATTGTAATAGGGAAGGTCATTTTGCACGTAACTGCACCAGTAATCCACACAATGCATATAAAAACCCTAGACAACGACATGACATACGAGATTGGGATCAAGGACCGCAGAGACGGAGATATGAGCCACACGCAGGGGAAACAAGAAGGTATCCCCCAAGAAGAGACTGGCAAGTCTCTGATAATTCCCATTTACCTCCTTCACAGGTAATAGCTGCCAGTGCAATGCAGGGAGTTCACCACGCACCATAGGGGTGGGGCCACACCTGTAGTCTGCAGCCAGTGAAATTAATTGCGAGCCTTGGAAATGAACCTGAGGTCACAATTGATGTAGCTGGCAAATCTCTAAATTTCCTTGTAGATACGGGGGCGGCCAAGTCAGTGATAAATTCGACCGTGGGCATGAGAACCACTGGTAAAACAATTCAGCCATGGGAGTAACAGGAGTAGTGCGACAATACCCTTTAAGCAAACCAGCAGAAATTACGATAGGGCCTTTGCATACCAAGCATTCTTTTCTGCTGGCTGCATCGGCTCCGACTAATCTCTTAGGGAGAGATTTACTGTGCAAAATGGGATGCGTCATATACTGTACTCCTGAAGGTGTGTTCTTGGACATACCCGAAAACCACGCTCAGGAAGCACAGGATATGCTAGACTCCCCAACAAGATTAATGTCACACACTGTTGTTGTAAATAGGTGTCCGTCCAAGGTAGAGGAAATGATTTCCCAGATACCGGAATCACTTTGGACCAAGGATGGACAAGACACTGGATTGATGGCAAACGTAGCCCCAGTAGTTGTGCAAGTAAAAGATGGTAGGATAGCTCCAAAAATCCCACAATACCCTCTGAAGCCAGAGGTGGAGTTAGGAGTTTACCCTGTAATAGAGCGCTTGCTACAACAGGGCATTCTGGTAAGGGCGTCCAGCACTGCCAATAGTCCCATCTTCCCTGTTAAAAAGAGTGGGGGGAGGGGTTACAGATTAGTGCAGGATCTAAGAGGGATCAACAAAATAGTTGAGAGTCAATTCCTCGTAGTGCCAAATCCAGCTGTCATCCTTATGCAAATCCCTCCCACTGCCAAATTTTTCACTGTGATTGACCTCTGCTCCGCCTTCTTCTCGGTACCTCTGCACCCTGACAGTCAATACTTATTCGCATTCACATACAGAGGAGTCCAGTACACTTGGACTCGATTACCACAAGGTTTCATAGATAGTCCAAGTATTTTCTCACAGGCGCTGCATGATTGTTTACAGTCTTTCCAACCAGAGAGTGGATCAATATTGATACAGTATGTGGATGATTTACTGCTGTGTTCAGATTCACTGGAAGCGTCCCTGAGAGATACGAAACAACTCCTGTTTCATCTTTCAGACACAGGACACAAGGTTTCCAAGGACAAGTTACAATTATGCCAGACCCGTGTGAAGTATTTGGGACACTGTCTAACACAAGGACTGAGACACCTTACCGCTGATAGAATTCAAGCAATTCGTGACATGACCCTGCCACAAACCCAGCAACAGATAAGAACATTTTTAGGAATGTGTGGGTATTGCCGTAACTGGATCCCAGGTTTTTCCATACTAGCCCTACCTTTGCAGGAGATGGTCTCCTCAAACAAACCTGATCGGATTTCGCACACGGACGAATCTGAGATGGCATTTGAGAGACTTAAACAGTGCCTAACACAGGCACCAGCATTAGGTATGCCTGACTATGGGAAACCCTTTGAGCTGTACGGAACAGAGAGTGCTGGGTGCACAGCAGGTGTCTTAACCCAGAAGCATGGTGATGCCAGCAGGCCGGTAGCCTACTACAGCGCTCAGCTAGATACGGTAGCGCGAATCCTCCCCACATGCTTGCGAAGTTTTGCAGCAATAGCATTGCTAGTCACAAAGAGCGAAGATGTAGTGCTAGGACACAACCTCACAATTCATACACCACAAGCAGTGTCAGCCTTGCTGAATTCGGCCCAAACCAGACACGTCTCATCAGCGCGGTTTACAAGATGTGAATTGGCATTGATGGCCCCAGTAAACATCACCATAAGGAGATGCAGTGCATTAAATCCTGCAACGTATCTCCCAGGTGTGCCTGGACAGGCACAAAGGGTGGAGGATGAGAGTGATGGTGAAGGAGGATTTAATACAGGGGATGACACGCATGATTGTATGGAATATTTGACCCAAAATTTCACGGCAAGGCCTGACATCAGTGACAACCCACTGGAAGATGTAGATTTTACTTTCTACACTGACGGTAGTTGTCACAGACAGACGGACTCGGGAGACTTGTGTACTGGATACGCAGTCGTAGATGACCAAGGTACCATAGAAGCAGAACCGCTAGGCCCACCACACTCAGCACAAGTTGCTGAACTGGTTGCCCTAACCAGAGCATGTGAATTGGCTAAGGGCAAATCAGCCAACATTTACACAGATTCTAGGTACGCCTTCGGAGTAGTCCATGATTTCGGAGCCCTATGGCGCCTCAGAAATTTCATGACGGCAGCTGGCACACCAGTAGCGCATGCAGCCCACATCAAAAGACTGCTAACAGCGATACAGGAACCCGACAGAGTGGCTGTTATCAAGTGTAAAGCTCACACATATAGCCAAGACCCGGAATCACTTGGTAACAGCCGAGCATACGAAGCTGCTAAATAAGCAGCCGGTAACCCCATACAAACAGACAGTACACAACTGATGGTATTTAATACTGTAAACACACAGAAATTGTGTGAAATGCAAAATTTGTGTTCCCCACAGGAAAAGGCAGTTTGGAGGTCAAAAGGATATGGCCAGGAGTCCTCAGGACTCTGGACAGATGGACATGGTAAACCAGTGGCACCCAGAGCATACCTTCCAAGTCTAGCGGAAGCGGCACATGGGCTGACTCATCTAGGCAAAGAAGGAATGTGTAAGCTAGTAAGAGCTTATTGGTGCGCCCCAGGATTTTCTTCCCATGCGGGTAAAAGAGCTGACATGTCTCACCTGCTTGAGGAAGAATATTGGAAAGGCAGTACCGACAGAGCCATCCCATATCCCTCTGACAGATGGCCCTTTCCAGGTAATACAGATTGATTTCATACAATTACCACCTTGTAGAAATTTAAAGTATGTTTTGGTCTGTATTGATGTATTCTCAAATTGGGTCGAAGCATTTCCCGCGGCCACAAAAAGCGCTGTATTTACTGCAAAGAAAATTGTGCAGGAATTTGTGTGTAGGTACGGTATCCCTAGAATCATTGAGAGTGATAGGGGTACCCATTTTACAGGTGAAGTCTTTCAAACAATGTGTAAGTTGATGGGAATTAATAGTAAGCTGCACACTCTGTACCGCCCCCAGGCGAGTGCGAAGGTGGAAAGAGTGAACGGCACTATTAAAAATAAATTGAGCAAGGTAATGACTGAAACAGGACTGTTATGGCCCGAAGCTTTGCTAATTGTATTATACAGCATCAGAACCACCCCCAGGTCCCCTCTTAACCAGTCTCCTTTTGAAATTCTGTTTGGTCGACAACCCCATGTTATGATTAACCCCCAGGATGATTTGAAATGTAACAATGAAGTAACCGTAAAGTACTTGGTTAAGATGAGTAAGCAATTGAGGAATCAGAATGATAACCTAAAGTTGGTGACTCCTGATCTGTTAGACAGTAATTGTCATGACATTGAACCTGGGGATTATGTAATGATACGGAATTTTCTACGCTCAGGTTGCCTTATTGACAGATGGGAAGGACCATATCAAGTCTTATTGACCATAAGCATTGAAGGTTGCCGAGAGAGAGACTTGGGTCCATTTGTCTCATTGTAAAAAGGTCACTGACCCAGAGAGGTCCCGTGATAAAGAACAGACGGTAGAGGTTGTATCACTAGAGTGTCTGTTCAGGGAGGATTAAGACGACACCTGAGCGCTGAGAATAATAAGACCAGAAGCTTGTCGAGCCAGATTTCTTTTTCCCATTTGTTATTTTCTCCAGTTCCCACCTCCCTCCTATTTCCTTTCCCCCTTCTTATTTTTCTCCTTTTACTCCTCTAAGATGGACTTGCCCCAAGAGACTGTGATCCGGATTTTCCTGTTGACCATGATGTTGACCAGAGCAGTCTGTTTCGGTGAGAGTACCATGGAGGTCGAGAAAGGATCTGGAATGGGTTCTGATGACCAGGATGCAGGCGTAAATTTCCAAGAGCAACATAATCTCCGAGCAAAGGCGAGTATCAGAAAACGATCTGGTAGCATTGACAATAGAAGAAATTGTGAAGGATTGTTAGCTGAAGAGAACTGCATCTGTAGGCACTGTGACAATATAGTTGAGGATGGGTGCATCAAGAAATGTCAGTCCAGTTTTAATGTCCACATGGACCGGCATCCATTGAGTGACTATCACTCCCTAGTGGGTAAAGTGTTAAACCAGACAGACTGTTGGGTATGCTCTCAAGTACCTCAAGGTCATAGCAAATCAGGACTAGTACCATTCCCTTTAACTGTAAGAGATGTACTTGAGCTAAGTGGTGGGAGGCCAGTGGACAAGAGGTTTAATATCTCTAGTCCTCCTAGTTTGAAGCTCCACCAATATCATGTGGATAGGTCCTTAGTGTGCTTTAACATTTCCAATCCATGAAAGCCGGGAAATTGGGAAGTGTCATGGAGTAATCAAACCATGACCTTTTCATACAGACCCGACAGAATGCCCATAGACACAGAACTTATACGCCAGATAGCTGACCATGGAAGATTTTTTCGGTATAGGTACACTCTAGGAAGTAGAACCATGCGAGTTGGAGAAGTATCACCAGGATACTGTGCACATATCGTACAAACAGATACGTGTACTAAACAGATGGGAGAGTTAGGGTTAGGAGATTTCACATGGAAAATTTGTAACATGATAATGTCATACTCCGTCCCATTTGTTCTCAACGATGATGCATATTTCATATGCGGGAGAAAGGCGTATAAGTGGCTTGCCCCAAACTCAGAGGGATTGTGCTATATTGGAAAAGTACTGCCTGAAGTAATGACTGTATCCCATAACAAAATAAAAGATATTCACCGCAGTGCCCAAGCTCCTTATACTCACACTCATTACGAGCACATCGTTAAACAGCACCTGACAGAGAGGACAGAGCATTCGGCCTCTGATCTGATTCATGAATCCACCGGGATTCAATTCCTACTCGCGTTAGATATCACTCGTACCGCCAGAGGAGTGATAAATTATAAATATATATCTGCGCTTGCAAATTTATTAGACAATATCACCGAAATGTATGACGACACATTCAGGTAAACTGGGAAAGAGTTCAGCATAGGATGATTCTCAATTACCTCACAGCAGTGACAGGTGGGTATTGTGTTACCCTTGCAACTCAATATGGAATAAAGTGCTGCACGTACATTACAAGCAGCACGGAGGACCCAGCCGAGGTCATAGACCAAAAGATGGATGACATTTTACAATTAAAATGGGAGTTTCGAAGGAAACACAATCTCACACTCGCTGCTGTGGGTAATGAGCTGACCAGTTGGGTGTCATGGTTGAACCCACGAAATTGGTTCTCGGATTTGGGAGAATGGGCCCAAGATATTATTATGGATGTAGGGAAATTTATTTTGTGTATTCTGGGGGTCGTCATATTGGTTGGCTTGATATTTAGATGCGTTCGAGTTTTAATGAAGAGTAAAAGCAATACCAGGGTGATGAGCTTAAGGAGCGAGGACACTGTAATAACAACAACTAATTTGATTTATGACCCAACGATAGAGACAATGTTGTGATGAAAATGTGATTCCACGGTCCGTTTCTTTCACCCGTTTCTCCTTTGTTTTCCTCCAAGGTACAAAGACATCCGCTTGGAAGAAGAATTTGACAACCTCTTTTATACAGACCATTGATGAATTATGCTACAAGCCCCATTTTCCCTAGTGACTCTAAATTTTACGATAGCCCAAATATTTTAGTGACTAACTTTCTGGACAATGGAAAAACTTTTGCCGTCATTTATAGCAAAAGCATCAGGAGACTACAGTCAACATGTACATCGAGACAAGACACAAGACAAGACCTCAATCAGCAAATGTATATTAAACTCACATAGTTTATGACTGCATTTACCATAATTGCTTCTTATCTTCATTTCTACAACCTCCAGGTAATGACACACATAGTCGATAGGGAATATAGATACAGATATCAGCACTCACATATTCCCCCATTCATGTATCATCAACTAAATGTGCTCCCCCATTTGTTGCAACCAAAAGCCGAAAAGAGCTCGGTAAAGTTTGACAGCCCATCCACAGACCCGTAATACGGGATAAGAAGGAATTCAAATGTATACTTCGCAATACCTCGAAGCTTGACTTAAAACACGTACGGCATGATGATACATGACCCCTCAAACATGGATTCATACACACATGCTTCTACTATCTCACTAGGTCATACCTTTTTCCCACCTTCCTCTCTTCTCCCTTACCCAATCATAGAAATGTATTTACATATGACATATATTTTCTCTTTTTGAACTGTTTTAGGAAGTGGCAGTTATTGGTGACTGCCAAAGGGTGGACTGTCAAAGTCGGAAAAATATCATGCTACACGTTGCCATATATTCACCTCATGCGCTTGCCCGCTGCACGTGCACATTCTCTCCCGTGCGTGTGGATACTCGCAGCTGCGTGATGGCGTCTCCTCGGCCATGCGCTCGAGCGCGTGGTATGTGCATTTACGGTAGAGTTTGTGTGCGTCTAGCGGGCGACTCAATAGTTAAATAATAAAACCAAATAGTATGTTTTATAGATAATGTTCCCCTTAATAATGACTGTAAGTTTGTTTAATGTAACTGGTCGCTGGACAGAGGAATTCCTCATTGCATGATATGAAGGGTCAGACAGGCTTTGAGCAGTGGTGTTTGGTACCTAACTAAAGAACATTTTATTAGAAACAATCCGGTGCTGGTTGGGTAAAGATTAATCGCTCCTGCGTATAGTTATGGCCATTAGTAGTTTCTGGACATTTCCTATATTTGCAGTTCATTATCCATGCGGCGGGAATTCTGAGATTCCCTCCCACCTGAGCAGTTTGATATAGTCGCAGCCCACCTGTTCAAACTAACCTATGACCTTTTGTTATAATGCGAGGAGACATTCCTGTGTCCAATGAACAATAAGATTGTAGGGCCCTTTGTAGTACACTGTATGTTGTGTATATAAGGGTCACTGTCCCCAGACCGGCCAGTACTCTCTCTCTCTTCAACATTTATCCCTGATAATTGGAGGACTGGATTCCGGTTGCGCTTGCGAGTGTTCCCCGTATGGTATGTTTCTCTGTGGCCACTTTGTTACCCGTTTTAATGTTAGCCATTCATTCTTAGTCAATGTATTTGTGTTTGCGATCGTTCGCTATTGTGTATATTTTTGTTTAGTTATTCTGTTAGATATTAATGTTAGCCTGTAGTGTATGAACTGTTCACTGTTTTCTTTTCTCTTTTACTTAGCTAAATATTTTTAGTAAAGGTGTTGGAACCTTAACAAGGTATTGTGTGTTTATTACATAGCTGAGGGTAATCGGAGCATCTCAATCGCTCAAACAGCTAGCTTACAGATCAAGGTTAAATAGCATTATATCATTGCAGTATCTCAACACTAAGATTTACAGTATAAGCATACTCTGTGTATAGGTTTAAAAGGATATTATCTGTGTGTACGCTCGCTGTGTGTATTCCGTACTCACAGCGCAGCGTGTGTACGTAACTAGCGTACCACGTGCGAGGTCTTTGTACGCAAATAGCGTACAAAGTGCGTAGCATGTGCACGAGGGACAGCGGCCATTACGGCTTCACGATATTAATAAATAGCTTGTGTTCTAAGGTAAATAATCAGCTTTATCACGTTCCACCGGCTTTTTTGCGCTTCAACCATTCCTTTTTCGGAAGTCCGGTCACGTGGTATCACAGAGATCATATGACTGGTTCTCCTCCACCACGTGTGTAGTAATTGATTGGTCGAAGTGGTGACTGCATCTTCCGTTGTCATGGTGATGTATCGTGGAAACGGGATACATTGTCATACGTGAAGGGTACTGGTATTCAGAGAATTTTCTATTTCTCACTCTGATTTTCCACAAACCTTAATTAAATTATAAAATATGAGTACTGGGAAACATGAAAAACTACAATAAAACATGATCTAAAAATAACCACTATTACAAAAGGCAAGGTGTTCTACAAAAACCACTTCACCTCAAAGTCTAAATTCAGACCTTTTGGCTGGAGTGTCCCCCATTCATAAATAGCCTTCATCTCAGCTTTTGCTAATTGACTCGTAAGATCCCTTCTTCTCCAGTGTCCCCTCACCCATTTCATGCCCACAAACCGTCTAATAGCGGTCGTGGAACATCCATGATATTTTCTGAAATGGTCTGAGAGGGCATGCGTCTCCAGGCCCTTCCTAATGTTCCGTAAATGCTCTCCCAATCGTACTTTAAGGGCTCTCGATGTTCTCCCTGTGTAGAAAAGGCCACACTCGCACTCTATCAAGTAAACAACATTTTTAGTGTTGCACGTTATAAAGTCCCTAATTGTTATCTTTTTTCCATTAATCATGATGTCACTTGTTTTGCTCTGATTTTCCATTTTAATCTCCCTGCATGCTATACAATTCATGCACCTGTAGAACCCCTCAGATGTTATCCCCACTGGTATAGTGGGGGGCATAGCACTGCGCACCAGACTATTTCCCAAATTAGGGGCTTTCCTATAAATGCCCTTCGACCTCGCCGGGAGATGCTCTCCCAAGACAGGGTCTTTTTTTTAAATCCCCCAATGCTTGGTGAAGATTTTCTCAATTGTCTTAAATTGACCACAAAAAGTAGTCACAAAAGCCCATTCAAAGTTGTCCTGTTTTCCCCCTTGGTCTCCTTTTTCCCTTCTCTTTAGGAGGGAACTTCTGTCTATCTTATCTGCATCTTCCGCTGCCTTTAAAACCAAACTCTCTTTGTACCCACATGAAATGAAGTTGGATTGCATTTCTCTAGCTTGATCTTGATCTTGATAAATAGCCTTTTTGGAACAATTTCTTTTCACCCTCTTCAACTGTCCTGATGGGATCATCTGAAGCCAGTTGGGATGATGGCAACTTGTGGCATTAATATAACTGGAGGAATCAGTGGGTTTAGTAAAGGTCTTTGTCTGGATGGAGCCTTCTTCCACATATATAGTAATATCCAAAAAATTAATGGACTCTTTACTACTGACAAAACTGAATTCAATGTTCAATGAATTATCATTTAAATATGTGCAAAAATCTCCTAGGGAGCTCTCGTCTCCCTTCCACAAAAAGAAGACGTCATTTATGTATCGGGACCACGAAACCAGGCTCGCCCCGTACCGATGGTCCGTCCAAATATTCTCTATCTCCCAACTACCCATGAATATATTGGCGTAGCTCGGGGCGAACCTGGTATCCATCGCGGTCCCGATCTTCTGTAAATAGAAGTTATCTCCAAACGAAAAATAATTGTTAGTGAGTATGAAGGACACTCCCTCCAAAATGAACTCTTGTAGACCCTTATCTAGGTCACTCTTCTGTAAGAAGTTTTTAACAGCTTTCAATCCTTCCTGATGGTCTATGATTGTGTACAAAGACCGTACATCAGCCGTGACCAAGATGTAATCGTCCTGCCACACAATCCCTTCTACTATTCTTAACGCATCAGTCGTGTCTTTCTAGTGGGATTTATTGAGTACCACCAAGGGTTGGAGGTAATAATCTATAAATTCAGATAATCCTGCTGTAATCGAGTGTATCCCGGATACTATAGGTCTCCCCGGAGGATTATTCATGTCCTTATGGACCTTGGGGAGTACATACAGCACCGGGATCACTGGCTCTGGATTAATGAGGAATCGTTGTTCTTTCTCATTTAACACTCCCCATGACACAAATCTCTCTATCAAGGCTTTTAATTTCTCCATGATGTTTATCGTAGGATCAGACCTTAATCTATAATAGGTGGTCCTATCGCTTAATTGGCGTTGTACTTCTGACTCATATTTGATTTTATCCATTAAAACCACCACCACCCCGCCTTTATCGGCGGGTTTGATAACCAGATTTTGATGTTCTTTTAGATTTTTTAGTGCCTGTCTTTCCTTATAGGTGAGATTAAATTTCCCATTTCCGGTATCGATTTTAGTCAGGTCATCATGTACTAGTGTGAAAAAAGTTTCCAGAAAACTACCCTTCACGTGTGCTGGGTAGAAGATAGATTTGGGTTTAAAGGGAGTTGACACTTCCTGTTCTTTAACCATATTCATATCGGTATCCTTACTTAAAAAGAACTTTTTTATCGTTAACTTTCTTATATACTTTTGTAGGTCCACAAAGGTTGCAAACTTATTAATGGTATTTGAGGGAGCGTATTTTAGACCCTTTTCAAGGACTGTGATTTCTTCCTTTGCAAGCAGATGGGAGCTTAAGTTAAATAATTTTACTTTTCCCCTATCTGAATCAATTTTATCGGTTTCCGCCTCATTGCCATTAATCTTTCTCCTCTTTATTCTCTCTTTTTTCAAGGAATTTTTCCGAGAGTGGTGTTTCAATTTCTTTTTTAGTTTCTTTTTTAGTTTGCCTCCCCTTTTACCCCTACATTTGTATGGAATTAATTGTGCCTGTGTCGGTTTCTGTCCCGATCTAAAAAAGGGATCTGTGTATGTCGATTCCTGTCCTGATCTAAAAAAGGAGTCTGTGGGGTATCATTTTCTTCCCTTAAACTTTAATATCTATTGGTATCCCACATTCCCCTTCTGGGGGTCCCTTTTCCAAAATGCCATTCTTCTCCCCTATCTTTCCCTCTCCAGTGTGGGCCTGATACTTCCCTTCTATTGATATTTCCTACTCTGGAGTTTAATCTTTCTCCTTCTCTATAGTGGGACATGCCTTCACCTGGATTATCTCTATGATACGGGGGTCTGTCGTTATACCGTTTAAAGGGGGGTCTCTATCACTTTGTATTGGGATTACCCCTGTTCTTTTGTCGGGAAATCCAATTCCTGTCCTGCTGAAAGGTCTTAAATGCCCTATCGGGGGGGTTTCCAATTTGGTCTCTAACTCCCCCACTCAGAGTTTCCTCTGTAGATGTTTCTTTTATGATTTCATGTTCTTTATTCAAAGCTACATCCCTTTTGAATTTTTTGACCTTCCGGTCTACTAGAATTCTTTAATTTTTATTGATACTATTTTCAATCCTTTTTTCTAAATCACTATATTCCTGTGTATCAAGAAAGGGTATAGTCAAATCCCTTAGGGATTTTATCTCTTCTTCTAATCTACTTAATTCTTCCTTTCTATCCCAATTATGAGGGTCATTAGTGAAATAGAGCATTTTTTCAAGATGGCTTCCCACTCTTTTTTGAAGCTCTCACTTGCAGTAGTGAATGATGCATTTTTCATAATTACAAGTCCTTTCGGAATCATCTGGTGGGAGACATATCTTTCCAGGGTCACTGTTTCCCACCAGATGTGATTTTCCTTTAATAGGACATTTTCCAATCTCCTCATAACACTTTCCAAATCCTCATCCACTATCGGGGTAAATTCCCCCACCTCATTAAAGGCTCTTTCTAAAATTGCATTTCTATTGTCTCGATATTTGAACATAATTGCTGCACCACAGGTACTTCAAATGGAAAAGTATACAACAGTGATAGAAAGAAAACTGAGGTACCCAACAGTGTGCACAGGGCAGCCAGTAGTGCAGTATACCAACAAGAGGCTTTTCCCACCTCCCAAGTGAAACATACAATACAAAAGATACGTGGAATACCGCTTAACCAGCGCCTTACTACAATATGACAGTATGCTTTCTCAGTCTGTAGAATCAATACATCTCCTCCCGGTTTTCCTGTACATGAGGAGGTTTCTCAGACCTCAGATACGAAATAGGTACCGGAAAAGAGAAATGGTGGGCAAGATAGTGTAATACTGTTTAAAAATTTAATGACATACAAAACATGTATTTAAAATTAGTTTCCAGCACAGTATACAATTATAAAGACATAAAATCTTGCAACTGACACCATCAGTGTCGGTGGGAGTAATGGCTAATTACCGGATCCCTGAAGAAAAACGTGCTCATAGGCATAAGATGGACATCAGTCTGAGCAGAGCAAATCACCAGGCTGCAGCTCCGGGATCCCTCAATCACAAGATTCCATCAAAGATCAGGTCAGCCTATCCTCCTCATCGTCCACATCTGGGGTCTGTTCAAGAAAGCGAGCACCTACGCGTTACGACCCTCCCCGGGTCTTTCTCAAGGTCAGCTCAAAGTTCCAATGTCTTCCAAACTATCTGCCCCATACTTATACATCACATCCGGATCCTATTGGTCCCAGCGCAGCTGATCCCTATACATATGTTGTCTAAAAGTCCGTGGACACTTGCGCTAGGACCTCCCCTAGTTACCGTCCGGAATCCCTAACAACTCCACTCACAATCAGTACCCCGCGTGACACGTCCTTCCGCTTCCGTCACAGCGCTGTTTACATCATTGCGTTCCACCGGCTTTTTTGCACTTCAACCATTCCTTTTTCGGAAGTCCGGTCACGTGGTATCACAGAGATCATATGACTGGTTCTCCTCCACCACGTGTGTAGTAATTGATTGGTCGAAGTGGTGACTGCATCTTCCGTTGTCATGGTGATGTATCGTGGAAACGGGATACATTGTCATACGTGAAGGGTACTGGTATTCAGAGAATTTTCTATTTCTCACTCTGATTTTCCACAAACCTTAATTAAATTATAAAATATGAGTACTGGGAAACATGAAAAACTACAATAAATCATGATCTAAAAATAACCACTATTACAAAAGGCAAGGTGTTCTACAAAAACCACTTCACCTCAAAGTCTAAATTCAGACCTTTTGGCTGGAGTGTCCCCCATTCATAAATTGCCCTCATCTCAGCTTTTGCTAATTGACTCGTAAGATCTCTTCTTCTCCAGTGTCCCCTCACCCATTTCATGCCCACAAACCGTCTAATAGCGGTCGTGGAACATCCATGATATTTTCTGAAATGGTCTGAGAGGGCATGCGTCTCCAGGCCCTTCCTAATGTTCCGTAAATGCTCTCCCAATCGTACTTTAAGGGATCTCGATGTTCTCCCTGTGTAGAAAAGGCCACACTCGCACTCTATCACGTAAACAACATTTTTAGTGTTGCACGTTATAAAGTCTCTAATTGTTATCTTTTTTCCATTAATCAGGATGTCACTTGTTTTGCTCTGATTTTCCATTTTAATCTCCCTGCATGCTATACAATTCATGCACCTGTAGAACCCCTCAGATGTTATCCCCACTGTTATAGTGGGGGGCATAGCACTGCGCACCAGACTATTTCACAAATTAGGGGCTTTCCTATAAATGCACTTCGGCCTCGCCGGGAGACGCTCTCCCAAGACAGGGTCTTTTTTTAAAATCCCCCAATGCTTGGTGAAGATTTTCTCAATTGTCTTAAATTGACCACAAAAAGTAGTCACAAAAGCCCATTCAAAGTTGTCCTGTTTTCCCCCTTGGTCTCCTTTTTCCCTTCTCTTTAGGAGGGAACTTCTGTCTATCTTATCTGCATCTTCCGCTGCCTTTAAAACCAAACTCTCTTTGTACCCACATGAAATGAAGTTGGATTGCATTTCTCTAGCTTGATCTTGATAAATAGCCTTTTTGGAACAATTTCTTTTCACCCTCTTCAACTGTCCTGATGGGATCATCTGAAGCCAGTTGGGATGATGGCAACTTGTGGCATTAATATAACTGGAGGAATCAGTGGGTTTAGTAAAGGTCTTTGTCTGGATGGAGCCTTCTTCCACATATATAGTAAATAATATCCAAAAAATTAATGGACTCTTTACTACTGACAAAACTGAATTCAATGTTCAATGAATTATCATTTAAATATGTGAAAAAATCTCCTAGGGAGCTCTCGTCTCCCTTCCACAAAAAGAAGACGTCATCTATGTATCGGGACCACGAAACCAGGCTCGCCCCGAACTGATGTTCCGTCCAAATATTCTCTATCTCCCAACTACCCATGAATATATTGGCGTAGCTCGGGGCGAACCTGGTACCCATCGCGGTCCCGATCTTCTGTAAATAGAAGTCATCTCCAAACGAAAAATAATTGTTAGTGAGTATGAAGGACACTCCCTCCAAAATGAACTCTTGTAGACCCTTATCTAGGTCACTCTTCTTTAACAAGTTTTTAACAGCTTTCAATCCTTCCTGAGGGTCTATGATTGTGTACAAAGACCGTACATCAGCCGTGACCAAGATGTAATCGTCCTGCCACACAATCCCTTCTACTATTCTTAACGCATCAGTCGTGTCTTTCAAGTGGGATTTATTGAGTACCGCCAAGGGTTGGAGGTAATAATCTATAAATTCAGATAATCCTGCTGTGATCGACTGTATCCTGGAACTTTGAGCTGACCTTGAGAAAGACCCGGGGAGGGTCGTAACGCGTAGGTGCTCGCTTTCTTGAACAGACCCCAGACGTGGACGATGAGGAGGATAGGCTGACCTTATCTTTGATGGAATCTTGTGATTGAGGGATCCCGGAGCTGCAGCCTGGTGATTTGCTCTGCTCAGACTGATGTCCATCTTATGCCTATGAGCCAGTTTTTCTTCAGGGATCCGGTAATTAGCCATTACTCCCACCGACACTGATGGTGTCAGTTGCAAGATTTTATGTTTTTATAATTGTATACTGTGTTGGAAACTGATTTTAAATACATGTTTTGTATGTCATTAAATTTTTAAACAGTATTACACTATCTTGCCCACCATTTCTCTTTTCCGGTACCTATTTCGTGTCTGAGGTCTGAGAAACCTCCTCATGTACAGGAAAACCGGGGAGGAGATGTATTGATTCTACAGACTGAGAAAGCATACTGTCATATTGTAGTAAGGCGCTGGTTAAGCGGTATTCCATGTATCTTTTGTATTGTATGTTTCACTTGGGAGGTGGGAAAAGCCTCTTGTTGGTATACTGCACTACTGGCTGCCCTGTGCGCACTGTTGGGTACCTCAGTTTTCTTTCTATCACTGTTGTATACTTTTCCATTTGAAGTACCTGTGGTGCAGCAATTATGTTCAAATATCGAGACAATAGAAAAGCAATTTTAGAAAGAGCCTGTAATGAGGTGGGGGAATTTACCCCGATAGTGGATGAGGATTTGGAAAGTGTTATGAGGAGATTGGAAAATGTCCTATTAAAGGAAAATCGCATCTGGTGGGAAACAGTGACCCTGGGAAGATATGTCTCCCACCAGATGATTCCGAAAGGACTTGTAATTATGAAAAATGCATCATTCACTACTGCAAGTGAGAGCTTCAAAAAAGAGTGGGAAGCCATCTTGAAAAAATGCTCTATTTCACTAATGACCCTCATAATTGGGGATAGAAAGGAAGAATTAAGTAGATTAGAAGAAGAGATAAAATCCCTAAGGGATTTGACTATACCCTTTCTTGATACACAGGAATATAGTGATTTAGAAAAAAGGATTGAAAATAGTACCAATAAAAATGAAAGAATTCTAGTAGACTGGAAGGTCAAAAAATTCAAAAGGGATGTAGCTTTGAATAAAGAACATGAAATCATAAAAGAAACATCTACAGAGGAAACTCTGAGTGGGGGAGTTAGATACCAAATTGGAAGCCCCCCCCCCCCCCCCCGATAGGGCATTTAAGACCTTTCAGCAGGACAGGAATTGGATTTCCCGACAAAAGAAAAGGGGTAATCCCAATACAATGCGATATAGACCCCCCTTTAAACGGTATAACGACAGACCCCCGTATCATAGAGATAATCCAAGTGAAGGCATGTCCCACTATAGAGAAGGAGAAAGATTAAACTCCAGAGTAGGAAATATCAATAGAAGGGAAGTATCAGGCCCACACTGGAGAGGGAAAGATAGGGGAGAAGAATGGCATTTTGGAAAAGGGACCCCCAGAAGGGGAATGTGGGATACCAATAGATATCAAAGTTTAAGGGAAGAAAATTATACCCCACAGACTCCTTTTTTAGATCAGGACAGGAATCGACATACACAGATCCCTTTTTAGATCGGGACAGAAACCGACACAGGCACAATTAATTCCATACAAATGTAGGGGTAAAAGGGGAGGCAAACTAAAAAAGAAACTAAAAAAGAAATTGAAACACCACTCTCGGAAAAATTCCTTGAAAAAAGAGAGAATAAAGAGGAGAAAGATTAATGGCAATGAGGCGGAAACCGATAAAATTGATTTAGATAGGGGAAAAGTAAAAATATTTAACTTAAGCTCCCATCTGCTTGCAAAGGAAGAAATCACAGTCCTTGAAAAGGGTCTAAAATACGCTCCCTCAAATACCATTAATAAGTTTGCAACCTTTGTGGACCTACAAAAGTATATAAGAAAGTTAACGATAAAAAAGTTCTTTTTAAGTAAGGATACCGATATGAATATGGCTAAAGAACAGGAAGTGTCAACTCCCTTTAAACCCAAATCTATCTTCTACCCAGCACACGTGAAGGGTAGTTTTCTGGAAACTTTTTTCACACTAGTACATGACCTGACTAAAATCGATACCGGAAATGCGAAATTTAATCTCACCTATAAGGAAAGACAGGCACTAAAAAATCTAAAAGAACATCAAAATCTGGTTATCAAACCCGCCGATAAAGGCGGGGGGGGGTGGTTTTAATGGATAAAATCAAATATGAGTCAGAAGTACAACGCCAATTAAGCGATAGGACCACCTATTATAGATTAAGGTCTGATCCTACGATAAACATCATGGAGAAATTAAAAGCCTTGATAGAGAGATTTGTGTCACGGGGAGTGTTAATTGAGAAAGAACAACGATTCCTCACTAATCCAGAGCCAGTGATCCCGGTGCTGTATGTACTCCCCAAGGTCCATAAGGACATGAATAATCCTCCGGGGAGACCTATAGTATCCGGGATACACTCGATCACAGCAGGATTATCTGAATTTATAGATTATTACCTCCAACCCTTGGTGGTACTCAATAAATCCCACTTGAAAGACACGACTGATGCGTTAAGAATAGTAGAAGGGATTGTGTGGCAGGACGATTACATCTTGGTCACGGCTGATGTACGGTCTTTGTACACAATCATAGACCATCAGGAAGGATTGAAAGCTGTTAAAAACTTCTTACAGAAGAGTGACCTAGATAAGGGTCTACAAGAGTTCATTTTGGAGGGAGTGTCCTTCATACTCACTAACAATTATTTTTCGTTTGGAGATGACTTCTATTTACAGAAGATCGGGACCGCGATGGGTACCAGGTTCGCCCCGAGCTACGCCAATATATTCATGGGTAGTTGGGAGATAGAGAATATTTGGACGGACCATCAGTTCGGGGCGAGCCTGGTTTCGTGGTCCCGATACATAGATGACGTCTTCTTTTTGTGGAAGGGAGACGAGAGCTCCCTAGGAGATTTTTGCACATATTTAAATGATAATTCATTGAACATTGAATTCAGTTTTGTCAGTAGTAAAGAGTCCATTAATTTTTTGGATATTACTATATATGTGGAAGAAGGCTCCATCCAGACAAAGACCTTTACTAAACCCACTGATTCCTCCAGTTATATTAATGCCACAAGTTGCCATCATCCCAACTGGCTTCAGATGATCCCATCAGGACAGTTGAAGAGGGTGAAAAGAAATTGTTCCAAAAAGGCTATTTATCAAGATCAAGCTAGAGAAATGCAATCCAACTTCATTTCATGTGGGTACAAAGAGAGTTTGGTTTTAAAGGCAGCGGAAGATGCAGATAAGATAGACAGAAGTTCCCTCCTAAAGAGAAGGGAAAAAGGAGACCAAGGGGGAAAACAGGACAACTTTGAATGGGCTTTTGTGACTACTTTTTGTGGTCAATTTAAGACAATTGAGAAAATCTTCACCAAGCATTGGGGGATTTAAAAAAAAGACCCTGTCTTGGGAGAGCATCTCCCGGCGAGGCCGAAGTGCATTTATAGGAAAGCCCCTAATTTGGAAAATAGTCTGGTGCGCAGTGCTATGCCCCCCACTATACCAGTGGGGATAACATCTGAGGGGTTCTACAGGTGCATGAATTGTATAGCATGCAGGGAGATTAAAATGGAAAATCAGAGCAAAATAAGTGACATCCTGATTAATGGAAAAAAGATAACAATTAGGGACTTTATAACGTGCAACACTAAAAATGTTGTTTACTTGATAGAGTGCGAGTGTGGCCTTTTCTACACAGGGAGAACATCGAGAGCCCTTAAAGTACGATTGGGAGAGCATTTACGGAACATTAGGAAGGGCCTGGAGACGCATGCCCTCTCAGACCATTTCAGAAAATATCATGGATGTTCCACGACCGCTATTAGACGGTTTGTGGGCATGAAATGGGTGAGGGGACACTGGAGAAGAAGGGATCTTACGAGTCAATTAGCAAAAGCTGAGATGAGGGCTATTTATGAATGGGGGACACTCCAGCCAAAAGGTCTGAATTTAGACTTTGAGGTGAAGTGGTTTTTGTAGAACACCTTGCCTTTTGTAATAGTGGTTATTTTTAGATCATGTTTTATTGTAGTTTTTCATGTTTCCCAGTACTCATATTTTATAATTTAATTAAGGTTTGTGGAAAATCAGAGTGAGAAATAGAAAATTCTCTGAATACCAGTACCCTTCACGTATGACAATGTATCCCGTTTCCACGATACATCACCATGACAACGGAAGATGCAGTCACCACTTCGACCAATCAATTACTAAACACGTGGTGGAGGAGAACCAGTCATATGATCTCTGTGATACCACGTGACCGGACTTCCGAAAAAGGAATGGTTGAAGCGCAAAAAAGCCGGTGGAACGCAAGGATGTAAACAGCGCTGTGACGGAAGCGGAAGGACGTGTCACGCGGGGTACTGATTGTGAGTGGAGTTGTTAGGGATTCCGGACGGTAACTAGGGGAGGTCCTAGCGCAAGTGTCCACGGACTTTTAGACAACATATGTATAGGGATCAGCTGCGCTGGGACCAATAGGATCCGGATGTGATGTATAAGTATGGGGCAGATAGTTTGGAAGACATTGGAACTTTGAGCTGACCTTGAGAAAGACCCGGGGAGGGTCATAACGCGTAGGTGCTCGCTTTCTTGAGCAGACCCCTGACGTGGACGATGAGGAGGATAGGCTGAAATGATCTTTGATGGAATCTTGTGATTGAGGGATCCCGGAGCTGCAGCCTGGTGATTTGCTCTGCTCAGACTGATGTCCATCTTATGCCTATGAGCCCGTTTTTCTTCAGGGATCCGGTAATTAGCCATTGCTCCCACCGACACTGATGGTGTCAGTTGCAAGATTTTATTTCTTTATAATTGTATACTGTGTTGGAAACTGATTTTAAATACATGTTTTGTATGTCATTAAATTTTTAAACAGTATTACACTATCTTGCCCACCATTTCTCTTTTCCGGTACCTATTTCGTGTCTGAGGTCTGAGAAACCTCCTCATGTACAGGAAAACCGGGAGGAGATGTATTGATTCTACAGACTGAGAAAGCATACTGTCATATTGTAGTAAGGCGCTGGTTAAGCGGTATTCCACGTATCTTTTGTATTGTATGTTTCACTTGGGAGGTGGGAAAAGCCTCTTGTTGGTATACTGCACTACTGGCTGCCCTGTGCGCACTGTTGGGTACCTCAGTTTTCTTTCTATCACTGTTCCTAAATGCTGTTTCTCATTGCGGCATTTGCGGGAGCGTATGTATGCAAGGGTTTTTATATGGTAGATTATACTTTACTGACGTATTTCATACTGGACTCAAGGAGACAATCTTGCAGGTTATATTCTAGAAACTTCTATTTAGATACATGGTTGAAACACATAAGGCTGATATCAGTTGTTGTAATCTTCTTTTGATGCGCCACAATAGTGGCTTAATATGCATATGCTGTTATTTTATTAATTCCGAATACATTTATAATTTGTTAAGGGCTATTTTTTAGTTATGTAATATATAAATGTTAGTCTTGGTGTATCTATCCAGCAAGATCATCCATAGCTTTTGTCTTCTAGTTTAATAGTTATGTTTTGATTGTTTTTGGTAATAATATATGGTGCAACTGAACTTACCACTATTACTGATCATTGATAACATATGAGTTAAATGGATACAAATCTTTTATCTGCAAATGTCATATTTTTATATCACTGAAAAACGTCACACAATTTCACAAGTTTTTCTTGCTGTATCTTTTAAATAATTGTATTAATTATCTGGCATATTGTAGTATCCTGTCAGATATGGCATTAATGTCTTCTACCTTTATGCTGATTGTCTGCCATCAGAAATGATGGGGCCCAGGACTGTAAAATTTGGAAGGGCCGCCCCTGTCCCATAGCTCCGCCAAAGCTAACCAGGGGGTCCTGGGTGGCAGAAATGAGGATCGCGGGGACAGGCCAGCTGCATGTGCATCGACATGGCAGGCAGCCTGACAGCTCCTGATTGGCTGCTGGTCCGTGTGCTCTGATTGGCTCAAGGCAGGCTCAATAAAAAGAATATTACAACCACAGCTCTCTGTGCCTCAGTGGCTGCCTGCCCTGCCGATGCACAGGCAGCTGGCCTGTCCCTGCTATCCTCATTGCTGCCACCCAGTCCCACTCTCAGTCAGGGCCCGGTACTGGAGTCCCCACCGTCCCCCCTTGATGGCAGGCCTGACTGGCAGCCACCAGCATTGGTTTGGCCTGTCACATAGAAAATAATTTGATTTGGTCCTGAACCACCAACTTATGGTACCCCTGTAAGTGTCCAGGATGCCATGGCACTCAGTTTACAGACCACTAATCCATTTGATTCTTGGATGTGTTGAATAAAAATAAGATATACCTCAAGTCTCTTAAAGCCAATGAATTAATGAGTTGTTCGTAAGTGAGGAAATTTATATACAGTAATAATAAACTGCATACCAAGGTTTACACATAAATGTTAAATTCACTTATAAGTTACAATCTTATAATAAGAATAGAACACATTATACCAATTTAGTTATTGTAATATTTATGGAATTTTTAATTGTTGAATTTGTCATGAAAGTAAAATATAACGTTACACATTAATTCTCAAGACATAAATGTATTTTTTGCTTAAAATGTGGAATGTCATATCTTATATCAGCATCGTCAGTGAGGTCATCATCATTATCTTGTGCCTCCTTTTCCTCTTTCTCACTCTAGATTTCATTTCCCCTACACCAATGAGAAAAAAAAGTTATTGTCTGCAAATACAATATTAGCCAATCAAAATGTAAACATTCAGAAAGAGAATGACTTTCAGTGAAATGTTACTTGTATTTTAAGTGACATTTGATCAGTGAAGAGAACAGACTATGAAAATGAACTAACAACTGGTTAATGAGAGAAGAAATTGCATTTGACGCATGAAGTTTACAAATACATGAAAATGACATTTGAATGAAAAAATAAAATCTTTTTAAAGAGAAGAGAGATGATGTTCAATGAAAATAGACGTTTAGAAAATTATACTTGACATTTCATGATTAAAAATAACACAACACTATGGGGTATATGCAATTGCGGTCGAATTCCAGCTGGAATTCGACCGTTTTTTAATTCAACACAATTCGACAGTCAGACACCCTGCCGCCGGGACCCGAATTCGACATAAAAAACGGAATCAACAGTCCCGTTGTCAAAAAATGGACCAATTGACGGATAGTGTGCGTCCTGGATTTGACTTTTTGGACGGCACAAAAGTGTTTAAAAAACCCAGAAAAAAAAATGCGTGGGGTCCCCCCTCCTAAGCATAACCAGCCTCGGGCTCTTTGAGCAGGTCCTGGTTGTAAAAATACGGGAATAAAATTGACAGGGGATCCCCCGTATTTTTACAACCAGCACCGGGCTCTGCGTCCGGTCCTGGTGCAAAAAATACGGGGGACAAAAAGCGTTGGGGTCCCCCGTATTTTTAACACCAGCACCGGGCTCCACTAGTCAGAGAGATAATGCCACAGCCGGGGGACACTTTTATATTGGTCCCTGCGGCCCTGGCATTAAATCACTAACTAGTCACCCCTGGACGGGGTACCCTGGAGGAATGGGGACCCCTTAAATCAAGGGGTCCCACCCTCCAGCCATCCAAAGGCCAGGGGTGAAGCCCGAGGCTGTCCCCCCATCCAAGGGCTGCGGATGGGGCACTGATAGCCTTGTGTCAAATAAAAGAATATTGTTTTTTGTAGCAGAACTACAAGTTCTAGCAAGCCTCCCCCGCAAGCTGGTACTTGGAGAACCACAAGTACCAGCATGTGGGGGGGAAACGGGCCCGCTGGTACCTGTAGTTCTACTGCAAAAAAAATACCCAAATAAAAACAGTACACAGACACCGTCAAAGTAAAACTTTATTACATACATGCACGCCGACACACACATACTTACCTATGTTCACACGCCGACTCTGTCCACTTCTCCAAGTAGAATCCATGGGGTACCCGAAACCACTCCTCCTCTCAAACAACAACAACACAGTGATTGGTCATCATCTGTGGCAGTCTGAGGACACAGAGCTCAGGGCATCACACTCTCCTCTGGCCACAGTCTTCAGCGATCATGACCAAATCCTGACAGGATTGCTCATCCATGCTGCAGGAAAAGGAATCTTCCTGCAGCCTGGCCTCACTGAAGCTGACTGCATTCTGTGCATGTTTTGGATGCAAATAAAGAATACATCTAATCTAAATACAAATCCCACCCTCTTCATTACCAGTTAATACAGTATATTTTAGTAAGTGAGGTAATTGAAATAATGAAGAACTGCATACGTGGTTAATTATAATCATATAACTATGCATCAGTTTAGTAATGATCACCTTTGTTTCTGGATACATTTACCATTAAATAAAAGCATGTACAGTATATACTGTATGCATGTACAATATGTCATCCTCAGCTTACAGGAAAAAACAATTTTTTTAATATACTAACTTATCTAAAAGTAGCCTCTCTCTTTTCTTTTTTATCAGCACTGTCATCCTCCTCCTCTTCATCATCATCACCAGCATCTTCATCAGAACCTTCATCTGAATCCCCTTCTGAGCTTTCGTCTAAATCCTTTTTCTCTTCATCTTCCTCTTCTTCTCCCTCTTCATCAGATTTTTTTTCTTCTTTATCCCTGCAAGAAAAATTATTTATTCACTGCATACATATTATTAGGAAATCAAAATATCAAACATCACTTGTATTTAAATTGATGTTAGAAATAAAACTAAATTAAATACATGAAAAGTAACAGAATATATTAAAGTTGAATAAAGTCTAATTTGATAAAAGAGGAGGTAAAGTTCAATAAATGTAAATAGATGTTTGGTAAGCATTAATTGGCATTTGATAATTAAAAGACCTTGAGGTTTGTTGCATCAAGTTTCATACACTGGATAGCTGGACTATAGAACACTACAGATCGATAGAGGAGTTGATGAGATCAGATATTTCTCTTTTAATACAATTGTTTTTCTATTACAGTGGCTTTTGGAGGGGTATCACACATGGTTTTTTTTCTGCAGGATATTAGAGTACAAAATACATTCATTTGGATTCAGTATGATTTACCGGCGGGCAGGATGTCGGCTTTCCATATCCTAACAGCGGTATCCCGTCTGCCAGAATGCCAGCAGCGGGTCGATCACAAAGAGTCCTCTTGCAGGCTCGCTGAGCACAGCATGCTGTGGTCTTGGTCATAGACAGCCACGAGTGGGAATAGTCCTGTTTTTCTGGAATTCCGGCATGCTGTATTGTCAACTGGCGAGATTCTGCCATCAGTATCCTGACCGCCAGGATCCCGACAACCGGCAAATCGAATGTATCCCATTCATTTATATAATATTACTGTATATGTATTTTAATGGAATGACTGTATATTTTTAGGAGTAAAAGAGAGGTTTAGCAATTCTTCTTAATAACATATACAATAAAATAAAGGTCAAATATATTTGGACTAATGTTCTGTAGAAGAATATGAAAGTGATTTGGGAATGGTGTAATGTTTTAAGTGTTTTGTGGGAGCTGATACAGATTTATTAATATTTTAGAATACTGTACTTGAAACATGAATATTGAGAGATACCCCACTAGTTTGTAAAGTTAGAGCATATTAAGTGCAAGTATTCATTTGTTTTACACATGGCCATCTTAACAGCAGTGTAGGTCCCTGGGCACAGCAATGCACTGGACCTCCTGTCCATCCTCCAGTGGTAGGGGTGGGGGGTGCTATCAGTGGCAGGTTTGATGTTCAGCTGGTGGTAGGGGGTGTTCTATCTTTCGCTCAGCATGTAGGACCTGGAGCAGTAATTTCTGCTAATTACTGCTTTACTGCACAGATGGGGCTAAATTGTAGAAGGGGGCATTGGGCTGAATGAAGAAGCCCTGGTACATGACTTCCAGGGTGGTAGGGGGTGCTTAATATGGAGGGGAGGGGTGGATAGTGGAGTGGGATTAATATTTATCATTTTCCGGTAGGAGGGCAGCTTGCTTGACTGCAGATATCTCAAGTTCCTGAAAATATATTTCTTAGCTTTAAAAACCTAGAGAGTCCCACCTTTCAGAAGGTTTTGGGGACTTGGGGATCAGTGTTCAGGAGCCAGAGCAACCAACAAAAATCTAAAACTGCATAATAGGCGTGTGGAGCTGGAGTAGGGACCAGCTGCTTGAAGGCTGATATCTCTGGTTCTGGGCATAGTAGAGACAAGTTGAAGTGTCCACCAAAAGGGGAGAGTCACAGCTTTTATACTATACCCTCAAAAAAAAACTTAAAGTCAGACAGAACCCGAGATATCTGTCTGGGAAGAGCAATTAACAGGCTTGGGTGGGAACCACTGATATCTCCAGTTCCCCAGGCCCGATTTTCAAAAATCTGGTAATGCTGGAAAGAGGGGACCCTCACCTATCAGCTAGGGCCCATATACTCCTGGGCCAAGCCTATTGAGCCCATATGAAAAGACGGCCCTGGTTTTACACCCACAACATGCCCCTATAATTAATGAATATCGAAAACAAATGTGCAAAATCCCACTGATGCACTGATAGTATACCCTCCAACATGTGCACACCACCAAGTAATCACAAATATGAGCACAAAACATGAAGTGAGATATAATTATATAAAAATATTATATATATATATATATATATATATATATTTATATAAAGAATGAAGTAGCTTGATAATGGAGTGTATTATAGAAGATCCAAAGACACAGTAAGTCCCTGGAGTGCCTACCTTTTGTGTTTATATCCATCATTACAATCTTATTAATATCTGCTGTGATCCTGGGCTTAATATGGTTTGGACTGCCGTCTTTTTCTCCATGTTTGTATTACAACTACACTGACAAATACTGGGCCAGATTCGGATGTGGACATGATAACACCAGCAATAGCTCTAATATGTTCCACCAGCAGGAGACATCACACCAACTGCTGGGATTAGTGATCTGAGCTGCACCCTAGGATACAGCATTGGATCATCTGCTGCACCATCGGCTGGCCTCATCACCCATAGGGATGTGCCAGCTGAACAACGTAGATAGAACAAAAGGTCCAGGGAATCTCCATCTTTCAACAGGGATCCTGGCTTCATCCTAAAGTACTGGAGTGCAATGAAAAAATTGACTGGAAAAAATAGGTGTCTTTTTAGATGTGTGGGCGCTATTTTCAGAAAACATCCCTAAAAATCCCCATCATGTACCATTTTTCTGCAGACTCACATTTTTATTATCTGTACAGTATTTCAAAATCACTGTATTAAGCTTGAAAATAAAAATGTAATTATAGTGCTTTGAGGAAAAGAATGTTATACTATGATTTGATCAAGTTTAGAAGAAGAGCATTTAAGTGTGTCATGGAAAATGAGCTGATGAATTAGAGACTTGGGTAGCTTAATGAGTGACTTCCTGAAGTCTCATTTAACGCCCATACACACTGGGTGATTTTGAGCTCAAAATTGCTCACTTTTGGCATTTTGAGCTCAAACTCGGCCAGTGTGTATGGGCGGGCCATGAGCGGTGAGCGCTGATGCGCGCTCTCGCATCATCGCTGGCCGCCGCCATCCATCGGGCTGTTTGAACAGCCGAGTGAAGCACTCTCCACAGTCTCCTACTGTGGAAAGTGCTACAACGCCCCATGAACATCGCTGGGCACAGGGAAAATAGCTCAGTGTGTTTGCACCTTTACACTATTTCCCTGAAAATCTTGGTGCTTTAGGTGAAGAGAAGGGGAAAGATTTCAATAAGATATCAAGGAGATGGAACACAGATACCAGGGTAAGTGGAACATAAACATGATTGCGGACTACTCTCTACAGAGAAGAGCCACAAACTGTCTACAGCAGAAAAAATACCAAAAGGAGCTCTGAGGGGAAAATGAAAAGGCAGTAATGACTTGTAAATGGGCAGAAAACTATTTTTAATGTTTTTTAAAAAATAAATGTTTCAAGCAGAATACTTATTATGCTATTTCCCTATATTGTCACATTCATTTGTGAAAAAAATCCTTGCGTGATAAAGAAATTTGGTTGTCATATTTGAAATCACCATGCCAAATACCATAAGAATCAGTCAGCAAATAACAGACAGTTTTTAATGACCCCAATTTTGCAGGCCTGTGTAATCAGTACTTTGCGGCATGAGGCGCACATGCAATCAAATCTGAATCAGCCCCAGAGTGTGGTAGTTTGGATTAAGCACCATTCCATGATTCTCCACTTTATCTCTCTCCAAGCTTTGATAAAAGTCCCGCTTTGTCCTAACATTTAGTCTCCCCTTCACTCCCGTCTAGAAATCTTGCAGCAGCACTGGAGTCTGGACAGTGTTTTGCAGGAGATATGCATGTTTCTGGATTACAGTCTCGACAGGCTGCAGCAGGTAAGAATTATTATTATTCTATACTACAAAAGTCACGTACGTGAGAATCTGTGAAGTGGGTATGTGAAGGAGGGGGGATGTAGATTAAAGTGTTGCCCAGGGTGATGTGACACCTTGCACTGGCCCTTAGTCTTGTGAATTAGCGTAAGCTATCTTTATTATTATCACAGCTGCATCATTATTATTAACATCTACGTATATAGCACCAGAATATTCTGTTGTGCTTTCCAATTGGGAACAAAACATCAGCAGAACAGTAAATAAACAAGAATGTATAATAACAGATTAACAGAGTGGTAAAAGATTCCTGTTCACAAACTGCTTTGGATATGATATGCCGGATTCCGGGGTCCAAGCGGTCAGCATACTGACACCGGGATCTGGTAGCAGGATGCCAGCGGGGGGAGGGAGAGCACAACAAAGCCCCTTGCAGGTTCTATTCCTGCTCTATGGGTGTCATAGACACCCATGAATGGGAATAAATTCTGTGGGACGGCATTCCGACTGCCGGTATTTTTAGTGTTCGAATCCTGGTGTCGGCATGCTGACCGCTGGGATCCCAAGCGTCGGTAACCTAACCACATCCCCACAAACTTACAATGCACAGGGAAATAGGCATTTCAAACACAAGTGCTACACATTGCATATTGGTCCAGACAGACTACAAAGGTTCTTGGGCTGTATGATCCAGTCACACAGGAATGTTGGCCTAGGGTCAGTGGGTTGTGTGATTTAGAAAGGGAGAATATGTAAAGTTATGTGTGGACTGTGTAGAGTGAGGAAATTAGTAGAATATAATAACTGACTTTACTGTAACTGAAGTCAACTTACTCTTCTGCTCTCCCAAGTGGTGCAAGGCAGAGAAGGGCCATCGCTGTCACCAGTATTACCACTTTTGGATTCATCTTGGGACTCTGAAACCTATTTAATACAACATGTTTAAATCAGTTTGTACATGAGGATAATAATTACACATTATTTCATTATGTCCTTCCAAATATCTACCATTGTGGACTTTTTACTTTGAGGTAAGAACTCTTATATACAGTACACTGTCTAGTAATTACAGTCTAACATGTACCTCTTTCAGCAGATATTCAATATACAGTTTATCTGGCCAATGTCAGTGGTTTGATATGATTCAAGCTATTCATTTACTGCAGGGAAAGTAAGTACATTCTGCCAGAGAGTAAATTTAGCGTAGGCATTGCATATACTGTAGGTACAGTCATTTTGTTTAAATCTATTTAAGTTATTTCTATTCAAAAGAAAAAAGTCTCCAAATATAGTGAGTTTTGCTAAAGTTACACAGATACCATGAAACTATTTACAGCTCACAGTTTACTTCTACTTCCTACAGTATTTCACAGAGGTGAGCCCCATGAATGCAGGTGTGCACTAGTAGAGAATGAGAGGTTAGGTGACGGTACGGGAAAGCTGTAGTGTGCACTATGGTACTGCTGAGCGGGGAAGGAAGTCAGTGAGATGTGCTGAAGTCTGCAGGTTCCCAGGTCATTCAGGGCTATGTGCACAATGACGTGATAACATAGATGTCTTCTATCTCACTGATCATTTCATCTATCAATAGATAGTAGACAGTCCATGGATCCTCTGGGTCTGAGAGTTGAAATATACTATCCTGAAAGGCCATACTGATACATATCTTGGTGGATTTGCACATACAGCAATCTAAACTATGGAATTACATTTATCGCAATTGGTAAAGTAGATTTATTTTGGGGTCGGTCTCTTATCTGCAGAATTTTTAAACCAATGATTCAATTCTGTATAAAATTGGTAAAAAATCAATTCTCCCTGAGTTTCATCCATCCTAACTCATACAGTAATTCTGTCTTCTTCAGTGGATGACTAAATGCACATTGTCTACAGATATTCTGTAACAATGCTGTGCTAATTTCTAAATCACTATTTGTTCCAGGTCTATTGTCTATTACAGAACTGATTATTGTGTCAGATTAATGTTGAGCTTTGTATTATGCATGACTGGCTTGCCCAGACTACTTCCATTGCTAATCCTGTAGTATTCACCATTCATTGTCTTTATTTTTCTTTATTTTCTTTGTTTACTCTACTCTGCTCTTGGGGTTTAGTATATTGTATTGAAACTTTAACCAAACCTATTTTTTTTTCTGTATTTTAGAATCTAAATATGGTTCATTATTAACAATTTTGAGATTGAGCATTGCTGTCTGGCCTTGAGGACGGGGTTTTATCCCCTAAATATGTCGGAATAAACAGACGCTTTTCACATTGAAACTTTAAGCCTGATGAGTGCCGCCACATTTTCTTTGGTAACTAGTGATGTTTCCAATCTCTTGGAGGACACCACAGCCATACATATACCCATCATTAGGAGACTCGGGATCACAGAAGATATATATATATATGTATATATTTATATAGATATATGGATATATACAGTATATATATATATATATATATATACACACACACACAATATATATATATATATATATATATACACACAATAAATATATATATATATATATATATATATATAGAGAGAGAGAGATACTGTAATATATATATTATACTAACGTCAACCGTACATAAAGTGAAAGCTTCCAGTACATAAGATACTAACAAAGAGTAGCAAGAACATACTTACAAGCTTATTTTGTCTTTGTTGGCTTTAGCTCAAGCTTTCTTCTCCAGTAGTGCTGTATGCTTATTATTTTGGCTTTATATATTGTAGAGGTAAGAGTATATCAGCCTTTGGCTATTTGACAAATACATGAAATGTAAGTCACAAGCAGCTGGCATGACATGCACAATATGACATAAGCATGTCTGATTAACCATGGTGCAGAGAGAACAGGACCTACATCCTGTTGTTACCGCAAATCATATATCTAAAGCCTCAGTTCTCCTGCTACTGGAAAGATGAAGCATATGTACAGTAGTGATGGTTTCTTAAAGTGTAGAAAAACACTTAAAAGTCCAACCTGCAGTCTATTCATTCAAACGCTTTTCAGTTTTTCTTCTGAAAAAGCTCAGTTTAGTTTAGCTTATTTTTAGAGATGTGCGGCTGGCACTTTTTGTGTTTTATGTTTTGGTTTTATATCTGGATCCCCGCTTGTATTTTGGATCTGGATTGGTTTTGCCAAAACCACCCTTTCAAGTTTTGGTTTTGGATTTGGATCAGGATAAGTTTTGTAAAAAAAAAACCCATAAAAACAGCTAAAATCACAGAATTTGTGGTAATTTTGATCCTACGGTATTACTAACCTCAATAACATTCATTTCCACTCATTTCCAGTCTATTCTGAACACCTCACACCTCACAATATTGTTTTTAGGCCAAAAAGTTGCACCGAGGTTGCTGGATTACTAAGCTAAGCGACACAATTGGTCGAAACAAGCACCTGGCCCATCTAGGAGTGGCACTGCAGTGTAAGACAGGATAGCAATTTTAAAAACTAGGCCCCAAAGAGCACATAATGCAAAGAAGAAAAAGAGGTGCAATGAGGTAGCTGGATGACTAAGCTAAGCGACCCAAGTGGGCGGCACAAACACCTGGCCCATCTAGGAGTGGCACTGCAGTGTCAGACAGGATGACACTTTTAAAAACTAGATCCCAAAGAGCACATAATGCAAAGAAGAAAAAGAGGTGCAATAAGGTAGCTGGATGACTAAGCTAAGTGACACAAGTGTGTGGCACAAATACCTGGCCCATCTAGGAGTGGCACTGCAGTGGCAGACAGGATGGCAGTTTTAAAAAATAGGACCCAGCAATGACATTTTGCCTCGTTCTGGTTTCCGAGCCTGGCGGAAAGTCCTGAGACGGACTCGGATCCGGGCTCGGAGTGTGATATTCAGGGGGATTTGGTTCTCATCTCTACTTATTGTAATTGCACCAGTTGAAGTTTGTCTAAAAAAAGCTTTTTTTCTATCAGAAGGTCTACTTGATATTAATTTAGATTTAATTTGACAACATAATTGTTTTGTAGAGAACATTAACACAAATGTTCCATACATTACTGTTACAAAAAAAGGGAGGTGGGGTGGAGGTTTGGGGAAGGCCGCACAGGATTACTAATTGGACAAAATATAACTACCTCAGAATTAACTGACTCTCTTGGGATATTTTTCCCTTTAATTGGTCAATTGTATACCTATAACCAAAATGGTATTGTTGGTAACAACGAATTTTGACGGTCAGTGGTGCTCCCAAGGGTATAGAAGCACGAATCATAAAGAAGACTACAAAGAAGACAAGATAACCCTGGTAGGGAGCACTCTTATCTGAGGTAACAGTAAGAGTGCTCCCTACCAGGGTTATCTTGTCTACTTTGAAGTCTTCTTTATGATCCATACGTTACTGTGTCAGATTGTCTGTGGGTCCTCTGGGTATTTCTATCTATTCATTTTCCCCCCACATCTCTTTGAGGCTGTCTATCCTATCACTTCATGCATAGCAAATGTGAAGGAGGTTGTGGTGCAATATTTTCTCCTCACATCAGTCTAGGGCAGTGGTTTCCAAACTTTTTTGAATCACGACGCCCTAGAATATCAGATTTTTTTTCACGGCACCCCTAGGCCAAATATTTCTTACTGAGAATTTTAGAAAGAAATATTACATTAAGTAGATCACGTTTATATGTCATCCTTAGGATCAGTTGTGTGGTGAGGGACAAGATTTGCTTCTGTTTGGCCACATATTTTATGACTGGCAGCCACCAGCACTGGTTTTGCCTATTATATTGACCATGAATAAATTGAATTGGTCCTGGACCACCAACCCAGGGCAATCCTGCAAGTGTCCCGAGGCACCCCAGGGAGCTACGGCACACAGTTTGGGAACCTCTGGTCTAGGGGTTTAATTACAAAGTGTTGGGTAGTAAAATACTTACTATATTTATGCTCAATATTTTAATAAGCTAAGCTTTTATAGTCTTTAACTAGTAAAACACGGCTAGTAAAATCTAGAGATATGCAGAGGAGACTTTTTGGGTTTTGTGTTTTGGTTTTGGATCTGGATCCCTGCTTGTGGTTTAGATCTGAATTGGTTTTGCAAAAACCACCCTTACGGGTTTTGGTTTTGGATCTGGATGATTTAAAAAAAAAACATAAATCAGCTAAAATCACTGAATTTGGGAGTAATTTTGATCCTACTGTATTTTTAACCTCAATAACATTCATTTCCACTCATTCCCAGTCTATTCTGAACGCCTCACACCTCACAATATTGTTTTTAGGCCAAAAGGTTGCACCAACATCGCTGGATGACTAAGCTAAGCGACACAAGTGGGCGGCACAAACCCCTGGCCCATCTAGGAGTGGCACTTCAGTGGCAGACAGTTTGACACTTTTAAAAAATAGGCCCTAAAGAGCACATAATGCAAAGAAAAAAAAGAGGTGCAAGATGGAATTGTTCTTGGGCCCTCCCACCCACCCTGCAAGATGGAATTGTTCATGGGCCCTCCCACCCACCCTTATGTTGTATAAGCAGGACATGCAAACTTTAACAAACCAATCATTTCAGCGACAGGGTCTGCCATATGACTGTGGCTGAAATGATTTGTTTGTTTGGGCCCCCACCAAAAAAAAAGCAATTAATCTCTCATTGCACAAACTAACTCTACAGTGGCAAGATGTCGTCCTCATCCTCAGATAACCCCCACCCCCCTTCAGTGTTTACATCCTCATCCTCACAGAGAAATAATATTCTAACAAACCACATCATTTAGGTGTCAGTGGACTGCTTATGTTATTACCCAAAGTTTCTGAACTTGATAATGACTTATGATGAATGCGCTGAAGGTGACATATAAGGGAGGATGTTCCTACGTGGTTAACGTCCTTACCCCTTCTTTTTATGGATTGACTAAGGCAACAGGTGGCTTGACACCTGTTGTTCGGATTTGTGGAGAAATAATTCCACACCGAAGAGGTGGCTTTTTGGTATTTTTTCCCATGCATTACAATTAGCTTTTTCATCCCATGGCCAACAAATGTCTCCACTGGTGCCTTATTCAAACAAACTACATCACCATCAGAATCCTCATTGTCAACTTCCTCCGCAGTGCCAGCTACACCCATATCCTCTTCATCCTGGTGTACTTCTACAGTGACATCCTCAATCTCAATATCAGCAACTGGACTGGAGGTGCTCCTCCCAGCACTTGCAGAGGGCGTGCAAATGGTGGTAGGAGCCTCCTCTTCCCATACAGTGTTGTGAAGGTCAGACCTAGACATCATAACCATGGACAGTGCCAGCACCTCTGTATTTTCACAACAACTCTGCAATTTTACAGCATACAAGACAAGGCCAGTGTACATTGATTTTAACTGCACCCCTGTATTTTTACAGCTTGCAGGACCAGAGTACTTTTATTTTAACAGCAGCAGCCCTGTATTTTTACAGCATACAGGACCAGTGTACTTTTATTTTAACAACAGCACCCCTGTATTTATAAAGCATAACAGACAGGGCCAGTGTACATTGATTTTCACTGCACCCTAGAATTATTACAGCATACAAAACAGGGCCAGTGTACATTTAGTTTACTGCACCCCACAATGTTTGCAGCATACAAGACAGGGCCAGTGTACTTTTATTTTAACAACAGCACCCCTGTATTTTTACAGCATACAGGACCAGTGTACTTTTATTTTAACAGCTGCACCCCTGTATTTTTACAGCATACAGGACCAGTATAATTTTCTTTTAACAACAGCACCCCAGCATATTTACAGCATACAAGATATGGCCAGTATACATTGATTTTCACTGCACCCTAGAATTATTACAGAATACAAGACAGGGCTAGTGTACATTTATTTTACTGCACCCCAGAATTTATGAAGCATACAAGACAGGGCCAGTGTACTTTTATTTTAACAACTGCACCCCAGAATTTTGACAGCATACAAGACAGGGCCAGTGTACATTTATTTTACAGCACCCCACAATTATTGCAGCATACAAGACAGGGTCAGTGTACATTTATTTTATTGCACCCAAGAATTTTTGCAGCATACAAGACAGGGCCAGTGTACATTTATTTTACTGCACCCCAGAATTTTTGCAGCATACAAGACAGGATAAGTGTACATATATTTTACAGTGCCCCTGAATTTTTACAGCATACAAGATGGGGCTGGTGTACATTGATTTTCACTGCACCCTAGAATTTTTACAGCATACAAGACAGGGCCAGTTTACATTTATTTTACTGCACCACAGAATTTTTGCTGCACACAAGACAGGGCCAGAGTAAATTTTTATTACTGCACCCCTGAATTTTGCAGCATACAAGACAGGGCCACTGTGTTTTTTTTTTAACTCTTTATTTATACCAGGAGAGACAGAAAGTTAGACAATACTGACGTAGTTATACAATAACGGGTGAGAATCAGTCTCCATGGAAATTTTTTGTTCAAATAATTTTGATCGAATTTAACAAACAAACAAAGATGTCCCCTATACGGGGACCATATACATAAAAGAAAAATAAAAAAAAAGAAAGAAAACAGGGAAGAGGAAAGAGAGAGGAGGGGGGGAAGCAGAAAGAGAAAGAAGAGGGGCAGATACAGAAAAAGGAACAGAGCCGATCTATGTCATGAGAAGGAAAGAACATCGAATGATTCTAAGAGTAGAGCAAACACATTACAGTATCGATATAGACATTCGAGCTAGACAACGCTCAGTAACTAATAAGGGTCAAGGAGGGCATGGCAGTGTGCAGAGGGAGGATCCAGGTACAGCATGGCCAGGAGCTCAGAGCATGGGGACAAAAGAGCGGTTTGAGCATCAAATTGGGGGAGACATCATAAGCAACCAGGGGCCCCAAACCAGTTCAAATTTGTGGGGACAGTCATGTAGATAATAAGTGATCTTTTCCATAGTAGCAACGAACCAAATATAATTATTCAAAGCTGGAATAGTAGGAGCAGCGGAGGCCTTCCAATTTTTAGCAATTAATGATTTAGCAGCCACTAATATATGGGAAAACAGTTTATTCAAAAGAGGGTCAAGATCTGGATGTGGGCGGGCCAATAAAAACATCCACGGGTCCAGTTTGAGTGCTAAACCAGATAGGAAGTTCAATATATCGAGTACCTTATTCCAGAAGTGAACAATACTTGGACAGGTCCACCAAATATGGAAGAAAGTTCCACGTTGACCGCATCCCCGCCAACAAACCGGGGTGGCAGAAGGGAACATCCTAGATAGTTTGTCTGGGGTGTAATACCACCTATAATATAGTTTATAGGATGTCTCCTTGAGTCGGGTAGAGATAGAGCTTTTAGCAATACCCTCCCGAACTTCCTCCTAACAGGCATCGTCTGGTGGGGGACCCAGGTCCCTTTCCCACTCCCGCTCATGGCGAGTCTGCGGCCCCGAAGAGACTCCAACCAACATAGAATAGATCAGCAAAATTAGCCCTCTACATATGGGTTTTGTAGTGCATAGAGACTCAAAAGAGGTAAGATCCCGCAGAGCGTCCGTTTGGGGCAGGGAGAGAAGAAAGTGACGGAGTTGAAAATATTCAAAAAAGGGAGGGGATAGTGAGGAAAACCTACATTTGATATCGTCTATTGACATCCAATGTCCCTGTAGAGAGATATCATGCACCACATGGATCCCAGCACCAAACCAGGGTGTGAACCGATTAGGCGAGATCCCAGCGGGGAAATCAGGGTTGTCCCAGAGGGGTGTGAGAGGGGAGCATGAGGAGGACAGCTTATATTTCATGAGAGATTTATGCCAAATAGAGAGATGGAATTTAAGAGAAGGAGAGGAGTTCGTAAGAGTGAGCTGATGTGGTTTTCCCAGACCCCACAGCGAAGCCAATGAGCGAAGTCCCAAATAAAGAGCTGCAAAGTCTACCCAGGCAATAGAGCCACGGGGCGCAAAGGAGGCCACTATTTGACTTAGATGGCTCGCCAAGTAATAAAATTTAACATCGGGGAATCCTCGGCCTCCCTCCAAGCGAGGTAGCTGGAGCACAGTAAAGGCTATCCGTGGGGGGTTGTCGTTCCAGACAAACTTCACGAATGAGGCCTGGGCATCCCTAAGAACCCTCTCCGGAACCCACACAGGTAAAGTTTGAAAAAGGTAGAGAAGTTGTGGCATGACTGTCATTTTGAAAGCAATGATCCTACCCAGCCAGGATATAATATGTGATCTCCATCTTGCCAGATCAGATTTAATCTTGGTCAACAGTCGCAGGAAATTTTCAGAGTACAGGGAATGATAGTGAGAAGTGATATAAACACCAAGATACTTGATCTTAGTGGTCTGCCATCGAAGGTCATAGGAGGACTGCAGGGAGCGTTTGAGATCTCCAGGTACATGTAATAACATAGCTTTGGATTTAGTGAAATTTATTTTATAGCCCGACAGGGAACCATATTCCTCTATAATCTGATATAGGGCGGGGAGAGTAGACTGCGGTTGAGTAAGAGACAACAACACATTGTCTGCAAAGAGCGAAATTTTAGACTCCTGCGAGCCCACCTTCACTCCTCTAATTCCGTCAAAGTTTCTTATCATAGCGGCCAGGGGTTCAATGACCATGGCAAACACTAGGGCGGAAAGAGTACGCCCCTGTCTCATGCCATTGGACAGCGGGAAGGGAGGGGATAATATTCCGTTAGTGAGGACCTTAGCTCTAGGGGTGGAGTATAGGGCAGAGACTCCCGTCAAAAATTCTGCCGATATCCCAAACACCTGTAATGTCTGGAACAAGAAAGGCCATGAAATACGATCGAACGCCTTTTCGGCATCGAGGGAAAGAATAATGGATGGAGTTTGTCTGCAATTCAACAATTGGATAAGGTCGATCGCTCTCCTAGTGTTGTCCCTGGCCTGACATCCAGGGATGAATCCCACCTGGTCATAATGTATCAGACCCGGGAGCACACCATTGAGGCGAGTGGCCAAAATTTTTGCATAGAGTTTGATATCCAAATTCAATAGGGATATCGGCCGATAGTTAGCACAATGTTGGAGATCCCTGCCCTCTTTGTGGATAAATACAACCCTGGCTTCCAGCATATTACTCGGGAATGGGTTGCCATGAAGTACAGCATTAAATAGTACCCTGAGATGGGGGACCAAAATAGAGGCAAATTTTTTATAGTAAGAGGCCGTAAAGCCATCAGGACCCGGAGCTTTAGAAGATTTGAAAGTCTTCAGAACGGCAGCTATTTCTTCATCAGTGATATCCTTGTTCAGCTCCGAAGAGTCGAATTCAGATAGCCGAGGGAGATTAGCCCGATGCAAGAACTCTGATATTAAGGTATCTGGGGGACCGGGGCCTGAGTCAGCAGGGTTTAGATTATAGAGCTTGGTATAATAATCCCGGAACACCCTGTTTATACCCTCTGGGGCATAAGTGACCTCACCAGACTCGGTGTGCACCGCCAGAATGTTATTCCGTGACTGCTGTGCTATAAGGCGGGATGCCAGGATTCTATCAGCTTTGTCACCTTTCTCATAAAAGGTCTGATTAAGCATCTGGAGAGTCTTTGCCGTACGCTCTGACATAGACAGCGAGATCGCAGACCACACTTCCAGTAATGACTCTAAATTGGAAGGGGTAGGGGAGATTTTATGTTGGCGCTCAAGGGTCTGAAGTTTGGTGGAAAGGGAGAGGAAGCTAGCTTCCCGGGATTTTTTAAACCTGGACGCCTGACTAATCAAATGGCCACGTAAGACAGCCTTATGTGCCTCCCAAAGGGTAATAGGTGAAGTCTCCGAAAGGTCATTAAGTAGAAAGTAGTCAGTGAGGCAGCATTTAATCTGGTAAGTGACTTCCTGACTATGTAATAGAGAATCGTTCAACTGCCAAGAGGCAGGAGGGGGACGGGGGGCAATAGAGTGGAGATCAACCACGATCGGGCAGTGGTCAGACCAAATCATAGGGAGTATACTAGTAGATTTAAGTTTAGAGGACATGTCTCGGCTGAGTAGGATCATGTCTATCCTAGAATGGGACTTATGTACAGAGGAAAAAAAAGTATAGTCTCTAGTCAGGGGTTCAGTTAGCCTGAAAGAGTCAAATAGCAACTAGTGATGTGCACCGGAAATTTTTCGGGTTTTGTGTTTTGGTTTTGGGTTCGGTTCCGCGGCTGTGTTTTGGGTTCGAACGCGTTTTGGCAAAACCTCACCAAATTTTTTTTGTCGGATTCGGGTGTGTTTTGGATTCGGGTGTTTTTTTCAAAAAACCCTAAAAAACAGCTTAAATCATTGAATTTGGGGGTCATTTTGATCCCATAGTATTATTAACCTCAATAACCATAATTTACACTCATTTCCAGTCTATTCTGAACACCTCACACCTGACAATATTATTTTTAGTCATAAAATTTGCACCGAGGTCGCTGGATGGCTAAGCTAAGCGACACAAGTGGCCGACACAAACACCTGGCCCATCTAGGAGTGGCACTGCAGTGTCAGGCAGGATGGCCCTTCCAAAAAATACTCCCCAAACAGCACATGACGCAAAGAAAAAAAGAGGCGCAATGAGGTAGCTGTGTGAGTAAGCTAAGCGACCCTAGTGGCCGACACAAACACCTGGCCCATCTAGGAGTGGCACTGCAGTGTCAGGCAGGATGGCCCTTCCAAAAAATACTCCCCAAACAGCACATGACGCAAAGAAAAAAAGAGGCGCAATGAGGTAGCTGTGTGAGTAAGCTAAGTGATCCTAGTGGCCGACACAAACACCTGGCCCATCTAGGAGTGGCACTGCAGTGTCACGCAGGATGGCCCTTCCAAAAAATACTCCCCAAACAGCACATGACGCAAAGAAAAAAAGAGGCGCAATGAGGTAGCTGTGTGAGTAAGCTAAGCGACCCTAGTGGCCGACACAAACACCTGGCCCATCTAGGAGTGGCACTGCAGTGTCAGGCAGGATGGCCCTTCCAAAAAATACTCCCCAAACAGCACATGACGCAAAGAAAAAAAGAGGCGCAATGAGGTAGCTGTGTGAGTAAGCTAAGCGACCCTAGTGGCCGGCACAAACACCTGGCCCATCTCACGCAGGATGGCCCTTCCAAAAAATACTCCCCAAACAGCACAAGAAGCAAAGAAAAAAAGAGGCGCAAGCTCTTCCCGTCCAGTGTTGGGAAGGTCAGGCATCGCAACCGACACAATTGGACTCTCCTTTGGGATTTGTGATTTCGAAGAACGCACAGTTCTTTGCTGTGCTTTTGCCGCAAGTCTTTTCTTTTTTCTAGCGAGAGGATGAGTGCTTCCATCCTCATGTGAAGCTGAACCACTAGCCATGAACATAGGCCAGGGCCTCAGCCGTTCCTTGCCACTCCGTGTCGTAAATGGCATATTGGCAAGTTTACGCTTCTCCTCAGACGCTTTTAATTTTGATTTTTGGGTCATTTTTTTACTGATCTTTTGTGTTTTGGATTTTACATGCTCTGTACTATGACATTGGGCATCGGCCTTGGCAGACGACGTTGATGGCATTTCATCGTCTCGGCCATGACTAGTGGCAGCAGCTTCAGCACGAGGTGGAAGTGGATCTTGATCTTTCCCTATTTTTTTAACCTCCACATTTTTGTTCTCCATATTTTGCGCACAACTAAAAGCCACCACAGGTATACAATGTAGATGGGTGGATAGTATAGTATTATATTACTTATGGACGACGAGTGACGACACAGAGGTAGGTACAGCCGTGGCCTACCGTACTGCTGCTTATACATACAATATACTGTATAACGGACCTGGTGGACACTGTCAGCAGACTGCTAAACTAGTATGTATACCTGTGGTGTTTTTTTTTTCTTCATACTTCACACAGTGTTTTTTTTTTCTTCATACTTCACACAGGTATACAATGTAGATGGATGGATAGTATAGTATTATATTACTTATGGACGAGTGCACTGACGACACAGAGGTAGGTACAGCCGTGGCCTACCGTACTGCTGCTTATATATATATAATATACTGTATAACGGACCTGGTGGACACTGTCAGCAGACTGCTAAACTAGTATGAGGGGAAAAAAAAACACAGGAGTGTTTTTCAGGCAGACAAACGTATACTGGACTGGTGGTCACTGTCAGCAAAACTGTGCACTGTACTCCTGCTATAACTGCTCCCCAGTCCCCACAATTAGGCAGTGTGAGCAGAGCAGTGCACTCAGCACAGATATATCATGCAGCAGTGCAGCACACTGAGTGAGCACAGATATGGTAGTCGGAGCGTTTTTTTCAGGCAGAGAAACAAAGGATTAAACTCACTGGTGGTATAATCAAAACCCTGCACTGTACTCCCTAACAGCTGCTCCCCGTCCCCAATCCTCCCCACAATTATAACTAACTAAGTCACTCTGTGTTCTACTATAACGGAGAGGACGCCAGCCACGTCCTCTCCCTATCAATCTCAATGCACGTGTGAAAATGGCGGCGACGCGCGGCTCCTTATATAGAATCCGAGTCTCGCGAGAATCCGACAGCGGGATGATGACGTTCGGGCGCGCTCGGGTTAACCGAGCAAGGCAGGAGGATCCGAGTCGCTCGGACCCGTGTAAAAAAAAGGTGAAGTTCGGGCGGGTCGGATTCCGAGGATCCGAACCCGCTCATCACTAATAGCAACTGGAGTTTCAAAAGGTCTAGCAAGGCCAGAGATGCCGATGATGGGCGTGTAGGAGTAGTAGAACGAAAAGAGGGAGGGGAGGATATATCCAACGAGGCGTCAAGCACTTCGTTAAAATAGCCTGCCACTATGACTTCCCCTCTACAGAGTCTAGTCAAATGCATATTCAACCTTCCAAAGAATGCAGCCTGATTCTGGTTTGGTGCATATACATTAACAAGGGTACATAGGATGTCATTCAGTTTCCCAATAAGAATGAGCCATCTACCTGATTTATCCACATGACTGTCCACCAATCAAACGTAAGGTGGGCCGCTATTAAAATGGAGACCCCCCTTTTCTTGTGTGTAGCGTCACATGCATGAAAAGTGAGAGGGTAGGCGTAGGCTTTGGACTTTAAGTCAGGGTGGAGGGATTTCTTAAAGTGGGTTTCTTGTAGGAAAACTAAATCACCCTTAGCCTGTTTAAGGGAGAGGAAGAGCTTAGTGCGTTTGTGGGGGCTGTTCAAACCTTTAACATTGTGGGAATAGATCCTAAGAGCCATGACCAGTGAGTTTTTGGAACGCCACACCTCCCTCCGGACACCGCAGCCCTGTAACAAACCAAAGCAAAAACATTGTAAATACCCACGGCAATCGGCGGACATTTCTATACATCTGAACAAGAAGAAAAAGAGAACATAGGAACAGGGGGAACAAGACCTGGGAAAAGTAGGGGAAAGGGGAAGATTGGAGACCAGAAAGAACTACATCTGGTCTAGCGTGCCGGTCAGGGGACAATAGAAAGGAGTCACTAGGTGATAACAACTGGACATGGGTATAAGCAGGGTTGGACTGGCCCACAGGGGTACCAGGGAAACCACCGGTAGGCCCCACTGTCTGAGTGCCCACTCCTTCCTCTAGGGATCAGGTTCCAGACTGTGCACTTGTATTATACATGGTAGATATGTTGCATTACACTGCACTAGACTATTGTGTATTTCAAGCCTCTGTGGAGGCTGTCCACACGCCCTTTGTAGGCTGGCCACAACCTTAAGTATGGGCCCCTATCACTGCATTCCCCCGGTGGGCCCTTCATGCCCCAGTCCGACACTGGGTATAAGACCCAACTATGGGGACGCGGCCTGGCCGGGCCAGGTGCATCAAGAGCAGCGGACACTTACCAACGTGTGTCCTGAGTCTAGGGACCAATGTTACGGGGAGAAGAAATGAAATAACTATTCCTACATCCCACTACCATATAGGACAACTAGAAAAATAATAGTGACTATCCATATCCGAAACAAACATCACTATAGGCGGAGGATAGCACTAGCAAACCGTAACAATACAAAAGGTGCCATTTCCAGTACTGGGGGATACAATTCCCAGGAGGGGAGCCTCCACCCTATAGCCTCCCCGCATGCGCGGCTACGGTAGCCGAAGCAAAGCGGCTAGGTGCATATGCCAGGTATAATGGGGAGTCGGGCCAGTAGTGGAACAGAAAAAAAGAGAAAGTACATCTCTGCAAAATAAACATGCGGTAAAGTAACATATTATAGAAATTAAATAATAATTAAACACGTAAGGGATCAGGTGTGGGGGCCAGCAGAGGCAGATCTAAGTGCAGAGGGCACCCGCGACCGGTCTCGGTTCAGAGAGCGTCTCGGAGTGGCAGCCAACTCTATGGAAGAGGCCTCGCACGTCCGCCGTGGAGACTCAGACAAGACCGGAGTCGGGGAAAGACCCAGGTCACGCAAGAGTCCTTTAGCTTCAGCCAGGTTACTGGCCGAGTGGAGGCGGTTGTGATGCCATAGCAGAATGCGAAAGGGGAAACCCCATCTATAGCGAATGCCATTGTCCCGAAGAGCCGAGGTGATGGGTCGGAATTCTTTCCTTTTAAGCAGGGTGCTAGGTGCAATATCTTGGAATATTTGAAGAGAATGTCCCAGGAACTCCAGCTTGGGGAGCTTCCTAGCCTCCCTGAGCAGGTCCTCCTTAGTCGAATAGTAATGGCATCGCAGAATAACATCTCTGGACTGAGCTGAATCCTGAGAGCGAGGGCGGAGAGCCCTGTGGGCCCTGTCCAATAAGAGTTGTTCTACTGGAGTTGAGGGCGACAGGTGCACAAACAGTTTCTTAAGGTAATCGTGTAGGGACGTCAGATCAACGTCCTCAGGGACACCTCGGATGCGCAGATTATTTCGTTGCGCCCTATTATCCTGGTCTTCTTGGCGTTCCAGGAGTAGTTGCATTTCCTGCTTTAGACCGTGAATTTCATCTCCCACTCCCTGATGGAAGGCAACCACCTCATCCATTTTAGACTCTAAGTGGTCCGTTCTGTCTCCACGGTTGGTAACGTCAGCCTTAAGAGAGGCTATGGCCGTATGCACCTTCGCTGCACCGCCTGTACTGATTTCCTCGTCTCCTAAATTTCACGGAAAAGCCTTTGCAGATCTTTCCGGGTCAATGGGGAATGATCAGAGTCCTCTGAATCCGATACTTCAGGCAGCGAGGGAGCCCCCTGTCCCGGAGATTTAGCATTTGAGTAGGCACATTTTTTCAGGCTCTGGCTCAAATCCGCTCCGTGTTGCTTTTTGCTACTACTGGGCATGGTGGAACTTACGTGTAGAACAGCTTGAGAAGATCACTGCATTACGGAGCAAGAACAGTCCCGGTAGTGGGGTTAGTATACTTGTGAAAATTATGACATAGAAGATCCCCAGACTCAGGGCAGGGTTCTGTGGATCACATGACTGGGAAAGTCGGCTCACTCAGGCAGCTGGAATCAAACAATAAAGCCACCAGTAGATAGAGCTCCAGCAGCAATTATCATATATGAAGCAAGGCAGCCGAGGCAAAGCAAAAAAATAATAATATATAAATATATATATACAGTGGTAGCTCTAAGGGGGGATCTCCGCTGATATGCAGCGTCGTGGTGCAGTGCGTCCTGGTCCCCAACGGTGTTAAATGTACAGAAGGGGTCAGCTAGAGCCAGGATAGAAAGATATACGGTGGGGGATGGAGATCTCCTTTCTTGTACCCCAAAGCTACTCCTCCAGCACTCCCAAGCCAGCCAGGTGGAGGTACCCAGCCACGGACCTGCTGGAGGCTAGGGCACCCCCCTGTAATCGCCAGCCAGTGGGAGAGGCAGGAGCTCCGCAGTGCCCTTTTCCAATATGGCCGCTGGCGTCAGTGGAGAACAGAGCCTCCAGGGCCCAGCGCCTCACAGGTACGGCCGATCGGGTGCCAGGGGTAGAGGAATGGAAGGCGCCTTGGTTGGGCTGTAGGAGGGAGCACCTCCCGGCCAGTTGCGGAGGCATCCGGTCCGAATGCGGGCTTACGGGAGCACGCGGTGGCTGCCGCCGTCACTACAGCTCCCGGCTCGGCGGGCGGAAGTAGGCCTCTGGGCGGACGCAGTGGATGGAGCTCTTCTAACCGCTCCACCAGGCGCAGACGGAGGGGACACTCGGTGCAGTGTGGAGGTGGTGGAGGGAGCCTGACACAGCAGGAGGCCGGGTGGAGGAGATGTTACAGGGATCTCCACGGCGGGGAACTCCTGGCACCGGCCGTTGGCAAAATTGATCCCCAGGCTTCTGGTGGAAGTGCAGGCCCCAACCCGCAAGGAGGCAGGAGGCCCCCTCCGGCTCCGGGACCTCACACACCAGGTACAGGGGCGATAGGGGCGGGATGTGGGGAGCAGGGGGAGCTAAATAGGTGCTGCAATAAGGCAGATAAAGATGCAGTAGAAGGCAAAGTGCAGGAGCTCCTCTCAGATATGTCCTCCCTGCTTGCCTGCCAGGCCAGGCCCCTGTGTTTTTCATTTTTAACAACAGCACCACAGATTTTTGGCAGTATACAAGACAGGGCCAGTGTACATTTATTTTACTGCACCCCAGAATTTTTGCCGCATATAAGACAGGGCCAGTGTACATTTATTTTACTGCACCCCTAAATTTTGCAGTATACAAGACAGGGCCAGTGTACATTTTTTTTACTGCACCCCTGAATTTTTACAGCATACAAGACAGGGCCAGTGTACATTTATTTTACTGCACCCCAGAATTTTTGCAGTATACAAGAGAAGGCCAGTGTTCATTTATTTTACTGCACCCCAGAATACTTACAGCATACAAGACAGGGCCAGTGTACATTTATTTTACTGCACCCCAGAATACTTACAGCATACAAGACAGGGCCAGTGTAAATTTATTTTACTGCACCCCAGAATTTTTACAGCATACAAGACAGGGCCAGTGTAAATTTATTTTAACAACAGCATACAGGGCCAGCACCCTGTATTTTTACTGCATACAGGAGGACAGTGTCCCTGTACAATGCAGTGACAGCCTGGACAGTAACTCCCATGTACAGCTGCAGCACCCCTAACAGCACATGAAACACCAGTGACAGCCAGGACAGCACCTCTAATAGCACAGGTACACCACAGTGACAGGAACAGCACCCCTACAGAGCACACATTGACCCCACCCGATGCCACCACATAGAGACAGAGGTCTGTCTCCCTCACTCTCCAAGTCTGGAGTGAAAATGGCAGCGATGCATGGCTGTTTATATGGAATCCAAAACCCGCAAGAATCCGACAGCGGGATGATGACGTTTTGCCTTGTTCTGGTTTCCGAGTCTGGCGGGAAGTCTCAAGCCGTACTCAGAAACTTGTTCAGAACAGGATGTGAACCGAACCCGCTCATCTCTAGTAAAATCATTGCCCTTTTCAAATATCGGTCAGAAACACAATAAGAAGCTTAATGATAAAAATGATGGGTTTGTGCAGTAAAATCATAGCCCAGTGATATATTCCAAGCATAATACTGGCATGGATGAGCAGCATATGGTAGCTCCATGGGTAAGAAGCTTCCTGATGCTTCTCTGCAATATTATTGTTACACCTGCTCATCTGTGAATGTTCTTGGTGAGTAGCTACTTTGTTCAATGTGGTGTCTGTATAGGTGCTCATTCCTGCAAACAGACATGGAGACTGGGAGCTGAGATCAGCATGCTGCTTCAACTTAACTTTACTGCAAAGCAACACACTTTGCAACAAGCTGCAAAATAGCAATGAACAACAAAACAGTGGTGAGACATGATACTACAAGCATGAAACAAATGTAAAACAGTGTGAATCTAGCAAACCCAGATTACCATATCTAACAATTCCCTCCCCATGTAGTTAAATGCCTCTTAAACCCATCTTACAAGTACAGTCTTTGTGGTGCATGTCTTTCATGAGAAGGATAGCAGCGGTCCTCATCATTGACCTGTAAACTTGCTTGCTTGTCACCCCCTTTTACTGCTAACACTTCCAAACTGCCCAGATCATTACCACTGACTGAGTCCACCGTGTGGTCTTCCACAGCAAATATATTTCTTAATCTACAGTGGCCTTAGCGTAATATGCCTGCGACTGGCAAACCTGTTTAATGTGCCCTTTTTTGTTGCTTTTGCTACACAGTTCATGTTTAAACCTACAGTCCTTGGATGAATGTGTATCTGCAACAGAGCGGTAGCATACTTCTAATGGTGCGCCATGTGCAGGCAAGGGCATTGTGCTTGTTTTTGTTGTCACCATTTTGTGGACATGAGATGCTGACATGCTTACAATTTGGAGCTCTATAACATCTTTAGCTGCAGTTTCCATCGACAGTGCCACTTGTACTGTGCATGTAAATGTGACATCTGTCTCTCTAAGAAAACATTTTTGCACACTCTCGCTTAAAATCCCACACACCAGACGATCTCTCAGGGAATCATTCAGGCCATCTCCAAACTGGCAATGCTCCAACAGTCTTTTTTAATTCTACCACATATGCAGCCACTGACTCCCCCTTCTCTAGGTTCCACTTATGGAATCTGAACTGTTCTGCTATCAGGAGAGGCTTATGGGAGAGATGCTCTTGTAAAATCTTCACAATATCTGTGAAAAACTTTGTAGCAGGATACACAGTGGATGTTAAAGTGCGAAGCAGACCATAGGCTTTCCCCCCCCATTGCATTTAATAGCACTGGTACGTGTTTCTCATCAGCAATGTTATTTTCCAGATCATCTTTCTGTCAAAGTCACTTAATGTGCCTATGTGCATAGCCATAGCAATGGGTCCTTACCAGTGCTTACCACTTCATGTCATAACTGGTCTAAAAGATTTGGCCTGGGTTCAAAAGCCACTCGTCGCCAGTTGTGGTGTCTGTGTAGGGGCTCATTCATGCAAACAAACATGGAGACCAGGAGCTGAGATCAGCATGTTGCTTCAACTTTACTTAACTGCAGATGAACATAAAGCAACACATGTTGCAGCAAGCTGCAAAATAGCACTGAACAACAAAACAGCAGTGAGACATGGTACCGCAAGCATGAAACAGAAATGTAAAGCAGTGTGAATCTAGCAAAGCCAGATTACCATATCTAACATTCTACACTAAACTCTGTTCAGTAGCCTTCTTGTCCTAGTGCAGCACATCCACTTGAGCCATATGGTCTTCACAGGTCCCACATGGGTGCCTTGGGAGAATCCCTTAAACTTACAATAAAAGTTGAAGGATGACACATAAACTTGTTCAATAATTAAACTCAACACAATGGAGGGATACAGAGAAATGCCCTCAGAAGAACGGACCTTGAAGCTTATTTTTCCATGAATAAATTCTGTCCTCCTGTTCACAATAATTTTCCAAGTTATACACCATTTATCTCACACTTATAGCATCCATCAGGCCTGTTTCAGGGGTGGATGCTGACGTGTCTTTATGCTAATGCAGCGACTTATCTGATCACACTGATCTGCCCACCTGCAGCACTGCAAATCCATCTTGGTGCATTTTTAGACACATGGAAACTAGCAGCAGCTCTCTGACATCTTGTGTGAGTGGTTCTGCATCTTTAAATGTTGCCACTGTCAGCGACACACCCACAACACACCCACATCTTCCTAGCCACCCCCTTATTACCTCCCCTGAACACCCTTTAAAATACACAATTCCTATGTTCAAATTTGTTCTGCATCTCCCTGTAGTAACCATTGGTAACATTGTGCTGTGTGCATTCATAGACTTACAACATCATCACTACATCCACCTAAACCAGGCCCATAATGTTTACAGGGCAGCCAGGCTCTTCATTATTTATGTTTCTCATATCTAAAATTACTAGTCAGTTTTACCCCTTTGCTACTGACTTTATTTTTGCTAGTTTTGGTTGGTCACATTGCAAGAAAAAAATTAGTAATTATTTAGACAGGGCACATAAGTCTTACATTTCCTGAAAATAGAATTAGTATGCTTACAGTATTTATCCTTACAAGACAAAGATTGTCTACTCAATATGGCCAAAAGGACTTTTGATTGAAAGAACAAGGAATGTACAGTATTTAATATTAGATATAATATGGTTCTTTTTTTTAAGCATTAATCTTCATTTCCATAATGGCAAATTTCTATATGTAGGTTTTCATAATAAAATCTGCACTTGAACATGATCTTGGATTTAATTTTTTTGTGTTTCAATTAAATGCATAAAATGTGTAGAAATAATAGGGTAGCTCTACAAGGCATACTTTTTTGAAATGACCTTACTACACCAAAAAAGGGAACCCCTGAGTTCATTGAAACCAAAAGCTGGAGATCTGGTCATTAGTACCTGGGATTCCTGATGTTTTTTGTAATGTATGGTGTTATTGCCCGGATAAAACCAAAAAATACTATACTTTCAATGAGTGCTCAATCTTTAAAAGAGATCACTCACCTCTTTGAAATGAAAGTACTCCTGGCTGTGAAGCTGATAGAGTTAGACAAATCATAAACATTGTGACCCACCCCGTCTGCTATGTCCACTATGATTTTTGTAGTGCAGGTTGATATTGACTGTTGATCACTGGTGATTTCCAATAAATTTAAACTAATGGACTACATCTTTTGAAGGAGAGATTCACTTATTTTCTTATCAAATGGGCATGCATCAGAAATATTTGGCCCTGACGCACACATTTTTTGGGGCCCCCTTTCTCTTCCCAGTAGGTGTATGCCCAAGTCTCTCAGCCCCAGCACCTTGTGTCTCCACAGCACATCCCCCGGTGTCTCTCCAGCCCCATTTCTTCAGCTCCATCTCCTCCTGTGTCACTTCTTATCCAGCTCCCCCAACCCCTGCCTGACATGTATCTACCCACCTCCTACTGGCCACCAGAGTCATCAACTATAATGGAGGTCTTTTTAGGTAAATCTGCCCCATTGGAACAACTGGGATGCTTAGGATGAGAACCACTCTTATCTGTGCATGGGTTAAATAATATTTTTTTATGACAAAAGATAATCTTTAGTCAGCTTTACACGACAGCCCCACATGATCCTGTCCTAATGACAAAATTGCTAGATGAAGCAACCCTCCTTTGTATAACACCTTTACAATGGGAAGAGCTTGAGAGGGTGATAACACAAGAGGAAATAGCCAGAGCAATCACCTCTATGCATTTAAACAAAGCACCAGGACCTGACAGTTATTCAATAGAATACTATAAGCTCCTACATCATGATGTTATACCAGCAATACATACTCTATACCGAAATATTCAAACAGAGTCTTCTTTGTATCCTAGCTTTAATCAAGCCTATACTACCCTCATACCAAAGCCCAATAGAGATCATACTTTGCAATCTTCATATCGCCCCATCACACTTTTGAACATCAACTTCAAAATTTTAGCCAAAATAATGACAGATAGGCTTCAAACCTTTTTTGCTTCCATGCTAACAGACCATCAGCTAGGCTTTGCCAAAGGCAGGCACTCTGTAAAAGGAATCCGCACTGCCATAGCAGCAGTAATGGTGGCAAGCCTTCAGACTGATACCCCAAACATGCTTTTAAGCGTAGATTCCACCAAAGCATTTGATATGGTCTCTTGGCCCTACCTTTACGACATATTGAATAGAAGTTTGGATAGACATTTCAAACTTGAATAAAAAAAATGCATACCCAACCATTTACCTCCTTGTTAATCGATGGAACTGTGGGGGAAAAAATTGGGTTAACTAGAGGAACAAGACAAGGGTTGTCTCCTTTCACCCCTACTTTTTCAACTTAGCATTAGATCCCATGTTAAGAGTGCTGCAGAATTGGTTCCAATTCAAGGGCATTAGTATTGGAACAGAAGAGGTGAAGATATCACCTTTCGCTGATGACGTTCTCTTATTTATATTGGAGCCAAGGAGGGCCCTGGGGCCGCTGGTGGAACATGTTAAGGAATTTGGACTTGTATCAAGGGTTCAAAGTTACTTTCGAGAAGTCCACAGCACTATATTTAAAACCAGCACGACCAGCGTGGTTTAGAGAAACCCCCATACCAAAGCAATTACTTATTTAGGGGTGCAGATCCAAAATATTTAAACTACTTGTATACCTTTAATTTAAGAAAGATAATACGCAGTATGAAGGAGGACACGAAACGATGGCAGCATCTAAACATATCATATCTAGGTAGAGCAAACCTGGTAAAAATGATTTTATTTACTAGAATTTTGTACCCATTGCAATCCCTTCCATTCTTACTATCTAGAAGTGATACAAGGGAGACTGAGGAGATCCTATGCACATTTACTTGGAACGGTAAGAAGGCAAAGATTAGTATGGTAAAACTTCAGCAGAGCAGATCCAATGGAAGTATCAATTTACCTAATATATCAGAATATAGTCATGCCTCCCACTTGCGCTACCTACGAGACTGGCTCACCGCAGAAATATGTACTCTAATATGACTTTAGAAGCAGCATTTTTAAATGGTGATAGCATAATTTCCTTTCTGGACCTGCATGAGGAAGAAATACCTATATCGATTCGCGCTAGTCCGCTGTTGATGTCAAATCGCAAAGTATGGCACATTCTGTGACACAAATGTTCCTTAAACCCATATGTATCCCTTTTTCTCCCCTTAGTTCATAATACACATTTCCAAGATGGAAACGCAGGTCACCCTTTAACTTTATGGGAAAGACACAGCATCACTTCTGTACGACAAATTATAAACAGTGATTTGAGAAAACCATTAACACTTGCACGAGCTGTAGAGCAGTTCCCAATATTGAGACCCTACCTTTAGCGTACCTGCAAGCTTAACATTATGCGGCTGGTGTCTCCAGGGTGCTATCCCCAAAGGATTATGACAATCTGCTACATAAATTATTGATGGAGGGAAATCCCTCTTCTAAGGCAATATCTATACACTACTCATATCTACACGCCCCTTTACAATATGATGATCTGAAGACGGGGATGGCGCAATGGAGAGATCAATTTGCATCTTTAAGTACAAAAAAATTATTAAAGACATTCGAATTATCTATTAAATTAGTTCCTGTGGCATCTTAAATAGAACTGTTTTTGAACATATTACACAGGACATACAGTACCTGTCACCACATCGTAGATAGAGGATCATTCATGTCCTAGATGTGGATCATAGAGGGCTGAGTTGTTACATTGCCTATGAGGGTGTCCTATAATTAGGAGATTTTGGGTCCAGATATGGAGATATGTAACTCAACACCTGGTTAATTGTTTACCCTTAACCACCCCTAAATGGGCAATATTCGGTATAACACCTGAAGGAACTAAAATAACACAAGGTGTTAAAAAACGGTTTATAATAGTATCTGTTAGAGATGAGCGCCGGAAATTTTTCGGGTTTTGTGTTTTGGTTTTGGGTTCGGTTCCGCGGCCGTGTTTTGGGTTCGACCGCGTTTTGGCAAAACCTCACCGAATTTTTTTTGTCGGATTCGGGTGTGTTTTGGATTCGGGTGTTTTTTTCAAAAAACCCTAAAAAACAGCTTAAATCATAGAATTTGGGGGTAATTTTGATCCCAAAGTATTATTAACCTCAAAAAACATAATTTACACTCATTTTCAGCCTATTCTGAACACATCACACCTCACAATATTATTTTTAGTCCTAAAATTTGCACCGAGGTCGCTGTGTGAGTAAGATAAGCGACCCTAGTGGCCGACACAAACACCGGGCCCATCTAGGAGTGGCACTGCAGTGTCACGCAGGATGTCCCTTCCAAAAAACCTTCCCCAAACAGCACATGACGCAAAGAAAAAAAGAGGCGCAATGAGGTAGCTGTGTGAGTAAGATTAGCGACCCTAGTGGCCGACACAAACACCGGGCCCATCTAGGAGTGGCACTGCAGTGTCACGCAGGATGTCCCTTCCAAAAAACCCTCCCCAAACAGCACATGACGCAAAGAAAAAAAGAGGCGCAATGAGGTAGCTGACTGTGTGAGAAAGATAAGCGACCCTAGTGGCCGACACAAACACCGGGCACATCTAGGAGTGGCACTGCAGTGTCACGCAGGATGTCCCTTCCAAAAAACCTTCCCCAAACAGCACATGACGCAAAGAAAAAAAGAGGCGCAATGAGGTAGCTGTGTGAGTAAGATTAGCGACCCTAGTGGCCGACACAAACACCGGGCCCATCTAGGAGTGGCACTGCAGTGTCACGCAGGATGTCCCTTCCAAAAAACCCTCCCCAAACAGCACATGACGCAAAGAAAAAAAGAGGCGCAATGAGGTAGCTGACTGTGTGAGAAAGATAAGCGACCCTAGTGGCCGACACAAACACCGGGCACATCTAGGAGTGGCACTGCAGTGTCACGCAGGATGTCCCTTCCAAAAAACCCTCCCCAAACAGCACATGACGCAAAGAAAAAAAGAGGCGCAATGAGGTAGCTGTGTGAGTAAGATTAGCGACCCTAGTGGCCGACACAAACACCGGGCCCATCTAGGAGTGGCACTGCAGTGTCACGCAGGATGGCCCTTCCAAAAAACCCTCCCCAAACAGCACATGACGCAAAGAAAAAAAGAGGCGCAATGAGGTAGCTGACTGTGTGAGTAAGATTAGCGACCCTAGTGGCCGACACAAACACCGGGCACATCTAGGAGTGGCACTGCAGTGTCACGCAGGATGTCCCTTCCAAAAAACCCTCCCCAAACAGCACATGACGCAAAGAAAAAAAGAGGCGCAATGAGGTAGCTGTGTGAGTAAGATTAGCGACCCTAGTGGCCGACACAAACACCGGGCCCATCTAGGAGTGGCACTGCAGTGTCACGCAGGATGTCCCTTCCAAAAAACCCTCCCCAATCAGCACATGATGCAAAGAAAAAGAAAAGAAAAAAGAGGTGCAAGATGGAATTATCCTTGGGCCCTCCCACCCACCCTTATGTTGTATAAACAAAACAGGACATGCACACTTTAACCAACCCATCATTTCAGTGACAGGGTCTGCCACACGACTGTGACTGATATGACGGGTTGGTTTGGACCCCCCCCAAAAAAGAAGCAATTAATCTCTCCTTGCACAAACTGGCTCTACAGAGGCAAGATGTCCACCTCATCTTCACCCTCCGATATATCACCGTGTACATCCCCCTCCTCACAGATTATCAATTCGTCCCCACTGGAATCCACCATCTCAGCTCCCTGTGTACTTTGTGGAGGCAATTGCTGCTGGTCAATGTCTCCGCGGAGGAATTGATTATAATTCATTTTAATGAACATCATCTTCTCCACATTTTCTGGATGTAACCTCGTACGCCGATTGCTGACAAGGTGAGCGGCGGCACTAAACACTCTTTCGGAGTACACACTTGTGGGAGGGCAACTTAGGTAGAATAAAGCCAGTTTGTGCAAGGGCCTCCAAATTGCCTCTTTTTCCTGCCAGTATAAGTACGGACTGTGTGACGTGCCTACTTGGATGCGGTCACTCATATAATCCTCCACCATTCTATCAATGTTGAGAGAATCATATGCAGTGACAGTAGACGACATGTCCGTAATCGTTGTCAGGTCCTTCAGTCCGGACCAGATGTCAGCATCAGCAGTCGCTCCAGACTGCCCTGCATCACCGCCAGCGGGTGGGCTCGGAATTCTGAGCCTTTTCCTCGCACCCCCAGTTGCGGGAGAATGTGAAGGAGGAGATGTTGACAGGTCGCGTTCCGCTTGACTTGACAATTTTGTCACCAGCAGGTCTTTCAACCCCAGCAGACCTGTGTCTGCCGGAAAGAGAGATCCAAGGTAGGCTTTAAATCTAGGATCGAGCACGGTGGCCAAAATGTAGTGCTCTGATTTCAACAGATTGACCACCCGTGAATCCTTGTTAAGCGAATTAAGGGCTGCATCCACAAGTCCCACATGCCTAGCGGAATCGCTCCGTGTTAGCTCCTTCTTCAATGCCTCCAGCTTCTTCTGCAAAAGCCTGATGAGGGGAATGACCTGACTCAGGCTGGCAGTGTCTGAACTGACTTCACGTGTGGCAAGTTCAAAGGGCATCAGAACCTTGCACAACGTTGAAATCATTCTCCACTGCACTTGAGACAGGTGCATTCCATCTCCTATATCGTGCTCAATTGTATAGGCTTGAATGGCCTTTTGCTGCTCCTCCAACCTCTGAAGCATATAGAGGGTTGAATTCCACCTCGTTACCACTTCTTGCTTCAGATGATGGCAGGGCAGGTTCAGTAGTTTTTGGTGGTGCTCCAGTCTTCTGTACGTGGTGCCTGTACGCCGAAAGTGTCCCGCAATTTTTCTGGCCACCGACAGCATCTCTTGCACGCCCCTGTCGTTTTTTAAAAAATTCTGCACCACCAAATTCAAGGTATGTGCAAAACATGGGACGTGCTGGAATTTGCCCATATTTAATGCACACACAATATTGCTGGCGTTGTCCGATGCCACAAATCCACAGGAGAGTCCAATTGGGGTAAGCCATTCCGCGATGATCTTCCTCAGTTGCCGTAAGAGGTTTTCAGCTGTGTGCGTATTCTGGAAAGCGGTGATACAAAGCGTAGCCTGCCTAGGAAAGAGTTGGCGTTTGCGAGATGCTGCTACTGGTGCCGCCGCTGCTGTTCTTGCGGCGGGAGTCCATACATCTACCCAGTGGGCTGTCACAGTCATATAGTCCTGACCCTGCCCTGCTCCACTTGTCCACATGTCCGTGGTTAAGTGGACATTGGGTACAACTGCATTTTTTAGGACACTGGTGAGTCTTTTTCTGACGTCCGTGTACATTCTCGGTATCGCCTGCCTAGAGAAGTGGAACCTAGATGGTATTTGGTAACGGGGGCACACTGCCTCAATAAATTGTCTAGTTCCCTGTGAACTAACGGCGGATACCGGACGCACGTCTAACACCAACATAGTTGTCAAGGACTCAGTTATCCGCTTTGCAGTAGGATGACTGCTGTGATATTTCATCTTCCTCGCAAAGGACTGTTGAACAGTCAATTGCTTACTGGAAGTAGTACAAGTGGGCTTACGACTTCCCCTCTGGGATGACCATCGACTCCCAGCGGCAACAACAGCAGCGCCAGCAGCAGTAGGCGTTACACGCAAGGATGCATCGGAGGAATCCCAGGCAGGAAAGGACTCGTCAGACTTGCCAGTGACATGGCCTGCAGGACTATTGGCATTCCTGGGGAAGGAGGAAATTGACACTGAGGGAGTTGGTGGGGTGGTTTGCGTGAGCTTGGTTACAAGAGGAAGGGATTTACTGGTCAGTGGACTGCTTCCGCTGTCACCCAAAGTTTTTGAACTTGTCACTGACTTATTATGAATGCGCTGCAGGTGACGTATAAGGGAGGATGTTCCGAGGTGGTTAACGTCCTTACCCCTACTTATTACAGCTTGACAAAGGGAACACACGGCTTGACACCTGTTGTCCGCATTTCTGGTGAAATACCTCCACACCGAAGAGCTGATTTTTTTGGTATTTTCACCTGGCATGTCAACGGCCATATTCCTCCCACGGACAACAGGTGTCTCCCTGGGTGCCTGACTTAAACAAACCACCTCACCATCAGAATCCTCCTGGTCAATTTCCTCCCCAGCGCCAGCAACAACCATATCCTCCTCATCCTGGTGTACTTCAACACTGACATCTTCAATCTGACTATCAGGAACTGGACTGCGGGTGCTCCTTCCAGCACTTGCAGGGGGCATGCAAATAGTGGAAGGCGCATGCTCTTCACGTCCAGTGTTGGGAAGGTCAGGCATCGCAAACGACACAATTGGACTCTCCTTGTGGATTTGGGATTTCAAAGAACGCACAGTTCTTTGCGGTGCTTTTGCCAGCTTGAGTCTTTTCAGTTTTCTAGCGAGAGGCTGAGTGCTTCCATCCTCATGTGAAGCTGAACCACTAGCCATGAACATAGGCCAGGGCCTCAGCCGTTCCTTGCCACTCCGTGTGGTAAATGGCATATTGGCAAGTTTACGCTTCTCCTCCGACAATTTTATTTTAGGTTTTGGAGTCCTTTTTTTTCTGATATTTGGTGTTTTGGATTTGACATGCTCTGTACTATGACATTGGGCATCGGCCTTGGCAGACGACGTTGCTGGCATTTCATCGTCTCGGCCATGACTAGTGGCAGCAGCTTCAGCACGAGGTGGAAGTGGATCTTGATCTTTCCCTAATTTTGGAACCTCAACTTTTTTGTTCTCCATATTTTATAGGCAGAACTAAAAGGCACCTCAGGTAAACAATGGAGATGGATGGATTGGATAGTTTACTAGTATACAATTATGGACGGACTGCCACGGTTAGGTGGTATAAAAAAACCACGGTTAGGTGGTATATATTATAATAATAATACAATTATGGATGGACGGACTGCCTGCCGACTGCCGACACAGAGGTAGCCACAGCCATGAACTACCGCACTGTACACTGGTTGATAAAGAGATAGTAGTATACTCGTAACAACTAGTATGACACTATGACGACGGTATAAAGAATGGAAAAAAAACCACGGTTAGGTGGTATATATTATAATAATAATACAATTATGGATGGACGGACTGCCTGCCGACTGCCGACACAGAGGTAGCCACAGCCGTGAACTACCGCACTGTACACTGGTTGATAAAGAGATAGTAGTATACTCGTAACAACTAGTATGACACTATGACGACGGTATAAAGAATGGAAAAAAAACCACGGTTAGGTGGTATATATTATAATAATAATACAATTATGGATGGACGGACTGCCTGCCGACTGCCGACACAGAGGTAGCCACAGCCGTGAACTACCGCACTGTACACTGGTTGATAAAGAGATAGTAGTATACTCGTAACAACTAGTATGACACTATGACGACGGTATAAAGAATGGAAAAAAAACCACGGTTAGGTGGTATATATTATAATAATAATACAATTATGGATGGACGGACTGCCTGCCGACTGCCGACACAGAGGTAGCCACAGCCGTGAACTACCGCACTGTACACTGGTTGATAAAGAGATAGTAGTATACTCGTAACAACTAGTATGACACTATGACGACGGTATAAAGAATGGAAAAAAAACCACGGTTAGGTGGTATATATTATAATAATAATACAATTATGGATGGACGGACTGCCTGCCGACTGCCGACACAGAGGTAGCCACAGCCGTGAACTACCGCACTGTACACTGGTTGATAAAGAGATAGTAGTATACTCGTAACAACTAGTATGACACTATGACGACGGTATAAAGAATGGAAAAAAAACCACGGTTAGGTGGTATATATTATAATAATAATACAATTATGGATGGACGGACTGCCTGCCGACTGCCGACACAGAGGTAGCCACAGCCGTGAACTACCGCACTGTACACTGGTTGATAAAGAGATAGTAGTATACTCGTAACAACTAGTATGACACTATGACGACGGTATAAAGAATGGAAAAAAAACCACGGTTAGGTGGTATATATTATAATAATAATACAATTATGGATGGACGGACTGCCTGCCGACTGCCGACACAGAGGTAGCCACAGCCGTGAACTACCGCACTGTACACTGGTTGATAAAGAGATAGTAGTATACTCGTAACAACTAGTATGACACTATGACGACGGTATAAAGAATGGAAAAAAAACCACGGTTAGGTGGTATATATTATAATAATAATACAATTATGGATGGACGGACTGCCTGCCGACTGCCGACACAGAGGTAGCCACAGCCGTGAACTACCGCACTGTACACTGGTTGATAAAGAGATAGTAGTATACTCGTAACAACTAGTATGACACTATGACGACGGTATAAAGAATGGAAAAAAAACCACGGTTAGGTGGTATATATTATAATAATAATACAATTATGGATGGACGGACTGCCTGCCGACTGCCGACACAGAGGTAGCCACAGCCGTGAACTACCGCACTGTACACTGGTTGATAAAGAGATAGTAGTATACTCGTAACAACTAGTATGACACTATGACGACGGTATAAAGAATGGAAAAAAAACCACGGTTAGGTGGTATATATTATAATAATAATACAATTATGGATGGACGGACTGCCTGCCGACTGCCGACACAGAGGTAGCCACAGCCGTGAACTACCGCACTGTACACTGGTTGATAAAGAGATAGTAGTATACTCGTAACAACTAGTATGACACTATGACGACGGTATAAAGAATGGAAAAAAAACCACGGTTAGGTGGTATATATTATAATAATAATACAATTATGGATGGACGGACTGCCTGCCGACTGCCGACACAGAGGTAGCCACAGCCGTGAACTACCGCACTGTACACTGGTTGATAAAGAGATAGTAGTATACTCGTAACAACTAGTATGACACTATGACGACGGTATAAAGAATGGAAAAAAAAACACGGTTAGGTGGTATATATTATAATAATAATACAATTATGGATGGACGGACTGCCTGCCGACTGCCGACACAGAGGTAGCCACAGCCGTGAACTACCGCACTGTACACTGGTTGATAAAGAGATAGTAGTATACTCGTAACAACTAGTATGACACTATGACGACGGTATAAAGAATGGAAAAAAAACCACGGTTAGGTGGTATATATTATAATAATAATACAATTATGGATGGACGGACTGCCTGCCGACTGCCGACACAGAGGTAGCCACAGCCGTGAACTACCGCACTGTACACTGGTTGATAAAGAGATAGTAGTATACTCGTAACAACTAGTATGACACTATGACGACGGTATAAAGAATGGAAAAAAAACCACGGTTAGGTGGTATATATTATAATAATAATACAATTATGGATGGACGGACTGCCTGCCGACTGCCGACACAGAGGTAGCCACAGCCGTGAACTACCGCACTGTACACTGGTTGATAAAGAGATAGTAGTATACTCGTAACAACTAGTATGACACTATGACGACGGTATAAAGAATGGAAAAAAAACCACGGTTAGGTGGTATATATTATAATAATAATACAATTATGGATGGACGGACTGCCTGCCGACTGCCGACACAGAGGTAGCCACAGCCGTGAACTACCGCACTGTACACTGGTTGATAAAGAGATAGTAGTATACTCGTAACAACTAGTATGACACTATGACGACGGTATAAAGAATGGAAAAAAAACCACGGTTAGGTGGTATATATTATAATAATAATACAATTATGGATGGACGGACTGCCTGCCGACTGCCGACACAGAGGTAGCCACAGCCGTGAACTACCGCACTGTACACTGGTTGATAAAGAGATAGTAGTATACTCGTAACAACTAGTATGACACTATGACGGTATAAAGAAAGAAAAAAAAATACCACGGTTAGGTGGTATATATTGTAATACAATTATGGATGGACGGACTGCCTGCCGAGTTCCGACTGCCGACACAGAGGTAGCCACAGCCGTGAACTACCGCACTGTACTGTGTCTGCTGCTAATATAGACTGGTTGATAAAGAGATAGTATACAATACATACAACAATGAATATACTACTATACTGGTGGTCAGGCACTGGTCACCACTAGTCACACTGGCAGTGGCACTCCTGCAGCAAAAGTGTGCACTGTTTAATTTTAAATTAATGTAATATTATGTACTCCTGGGGGCTCCTGCTATAACAACCTGCAGTGCTCCCCAGTCTCCCCCACAATTATTATAAGCTTTGCCTTTTATACATTGATGTGCAGCACACTGGGCTGAGCTGAGTGCACACAGACTGAGTCACACTGTGTGACTGGCTGCTGCTGTGTATCGTTTTTTTTCAGGCAGAGAACGGATATAGCAGAGAACGGATATATATTAAAATAAATAAAAGTTAACTAACAACAACTGCACTGGTCACTGTGGTAAACTCTGTCTGACTCTGCACAATCTCTCTCTCTCTTCTAATCTAATTTCTAATGGAGAGGACGCCAGCCACGTCCTCTCCCTATCAATCTCAATGCACGTGTGAAAATGGCGGCGACGCGCGGCTCCTTATATAGAATCCGAGTCTCGCGAGAATCCGACAGCGTCATGATGACGTTCGGGCGCGCTCGGGTTAACCGAGCAAGGCGGGAGGATCAGAGTCTGCTCGGACCCGTGAAAAAAACATGAAGTTCGTGCGGGTTCGGTTTCAGAGAAACCGAACCCGCTCATCTCTAGTATCTGTAGCATCTAAAAAATGGAATGGCTAGAGGCTTCATTACAGAAAGAAAAGTTCACTGAAATTCTTTTTGAGACATGGGAAAGTTACATAGAAACCCTATCCCACCCATTAAAAGAGCAAGTGTGGAAATGTTTTAAAAACACATTATGGTATGAAATACATATTTATGAACAAGATCCCCCAATCTCTCTCGAAAATGACTAATTTAAGGCCAAACACTGCATTAGGGGAAATATAGAATCATTGTTTTGGAGAGGAATAGTGGAAGTGGAGTTGTGGGTATGGATCCAGGCTCACCTTGTTTGTTTTGCATATGTATGTAGATCTCTTTTTCTCCTTCTCTATGTCAATGTGTATTATTTGTAAAGCGAATTGGACAACGAACTGGTAAAGGTTGCTGGATTGTTTTTATTGTACAATACATAAATGTTTATGATGTATGTCAAAATGGATGTACACAATGATGTATATTGATTGGAAATTTATGCCATGCTTCAAATAAAAGAAACTTGTGGGGAAAAAAAGATGATCTTTAGACTACATTGTAATTCTGATCTACAAGTTGAATTTTTTGAAGAATAAGAAAGTTTGTTTTCATAAAATGTTTAATCTCGTGTGAACATCTGTTATACTGTCACACTTTAGGTTAGTCCACTTGATTTAATCTAGTAGTTGTACCAAAGCACAACAGATGCTTGTGAAAGTAAAAGCTGTTTATATGCACAGACTGCTTTATTAACAAGGTGCATCTTTAAGATCAGTTCCATAATTAGGAGGACGCAGTATCTTAGGTATCGCTGCTTGGATAAATTACAGGGTAATAACTCCCAGAGGCAATGGAGACGCCTGACTCAAAGCTCCAAGGGGCACCTGTATGTACAGTAACACCTGGTGGTTCACAGTGGGATCCAAGTGTGACCGCTGCTCTTCCAGTGGAGCTCTGCGGCACACCCACTGCTGCTATAGAGTTAATCTGCTCTGTTTAGATAGTGTGTCCGGCAGTCTTACACATGTTGCACCTGCTGTGGCATTGGCTCATAGATACTCAGTATTCCCTACATGGAGGGCCGCACTCATAGACTTGTATATGAATATCTATACCCGGCAATGACAAATGGTCACAAGATACGGAGTAATTGTGTATATAAAGATATATATATATATATATATATATATATATATATATATATATATACAGTCAACGATTGGACCCCGGCACTCCGGACTGACGCCAGTACTGCTCCGGTGCCTTCCCTTCAGAGCTTGTCACCTCTGTTAGCATATGGAACCTTGGAGAGGACGGCACTCAGAGACTTGATAAAACAGTTTTAAGTGAAAAAACCCCGCAGGGCAACCTTTAATGTGACGTTTCGGGGACTAGCCCCTTCCACAGACAACAAATGTGAACAAAAGACGGTGTTAAATACATACAACAATTAAGACAATCTTACCCTCCTGTGTGTTCCCAGGCGTGCCCGGCCGCCGTTCAGTAGCGGCACTTCCGGCCGCTGGACCCCCGTTGCGCCGGAAGATACGTCACCCGTCCGGCTCGGATGCCATGGCAACACACCTCCTCTCCAGTGTGCTCCCTGGTATGCCCGGCCGCCGTACTGCAGCGGTACCTCCCGACGCTGGACCCCCGTCATGCCGGAAACGACGTCACCCGTTCGGCCCGGCTGCCATGGCAACTCACTGTAACAACAAAACGGGGCAACATATGTCATACATCAGTGCTAAACAAAAATGTGCATTATAAATACATTAAATAACAGTACAACCATGGTTGAAAAGGACATTATGCAGTAGTGTATTCTAGTGAACAGTGTTATACTCATGTGCCCAATTTGCTAAAAAAATATATAATACATGACCACGAAATAATTCTAGTTAAAACTCCTAGACGCAAAATTTAAAGTGCTGGTGCTAACAACATTTTAACTACTTGTGAAGTATTAAAATTCCTGCTGTTAAAGACACTTTAATAGCCTTGTATGGGTAAGCAAATGAATATCTTGACAATATTGCCCTCTTATGGTGAAAACTAGAAACTGCTGCCTAAGCTGCTGTTATTTAAAATTAATTAAAATTTTTACACGAAAGGAAATATTCAATTTACAAAAAGTGTGACAGGCCCAGTGACTCATTGAGACCCTTAGGGGATAAACAGTCCAACCTGAAGATCCATCGGGATTCCAGTTGTAACAGTTTTCTCCCTCGGTCCCCACCCCGGCGTGATGGAGGTATATGATCGACAGCCTTGTATCTCAAACTTGCCAGGTTGTGTTTGTGTTGGACAAAATGTCGGGCTACCGGTTGCTCGCTTGTTCCTGTCAGTAAGGCATTTCTGATAGCCGACCGATGTTGGGTCAACCTCACTTTGAGCTGGCACTCGGTCTTCCCGACATAATAAAGGCCGCAAGGGCAAACCAGTATATAAACTACAAATCGACTAGTACACGTTAAAGGCCAGTTAATTTTCAAACGCAGTCCAGTGTGCGGATGGGGTATGGTGTCACCTGTTAGTAGATAGGAACAAGTTGTACACCCCAAACATTTAAAACATCCCTTTTTTCTGGTAAGAAAATTTTGGGGTGTAGGCGGTGTTAGAAACCCTGTGACATCAGTCTTAACTAACAGATCTTTTAAATTCCTACCGCGTGAGTAGCAGGGTCTTAACCTGGTTTTCTGAAAGCATTTAAGATCTGGATCTGAGCTGACCATCTGCCATAATTTTTTAGCCTGTTTTGTGATTCTTGGACTTTGCGTGTTAAATTCATTTACCCTGGTGACCACCTCCTGTTTTTTCTTCTTTCTCGTGCTACTCTCAGGGATTTTTTGAGAAGCTTGTTACGACACGCGTATGGCTTTATCTCTGGCTTTGCGTAGTTCCTTAACGCAATAGCCCCTGTCCCTAAATTTTTTAACCATAGCATCGAGTTGACCCATGGCCTGGTCCTGATCACTGTTGTTTCTGCATACACGCAGAAATTGCGAGTATGGTAGACCTCGAATTGTCGTTTTGTGGTGACAGCTATACGCATGAAGGATAGTGTTGCGGTCTGTGGGCTTCGCATACAGGGAGCTGTGGATTTGTTGGTCTCTAATCTGTATGCATATGTCCAAAAAGCAAATTGTGTTTGTGTTGCTCGACATAGTAAACTTAATTGGACTATTAGAAGCGTTTTGTTTATCTACGATCAAAGTTAACTTCACTAGATCATCCTGCCACAGAATCAATACATCATCTATATAGCGATGGTACATGAACAGAGCATTAGCAGTATCAGAATTTTCAAAAAAGATGCTTTTTTCTGTCTCCCACATAAAACAATTGGCGAAAGACGGGGCCACCGAGGACCCCATCGCACACCCGATGACCTGTTTATAGAACTCGCCATTAAAGATAAAGTAGTTGTGTTCTAAAGTGAAAAGCAACAAGGTTAAGAACAGGTCAATATCAGGACCAATATATAATGTATTACCAAAGATCAACTTACGGACAGCCTCCACACCTGCTTTGTGCGGTATGCAGGTGTATAGACTGGTGACATCCAGTGTCACCAGTGTCACCTTTTCTGGCACCATATCTATCTGTGCAAAAATTTTTAATAAAGTGCTGGAGTCTTTCAGATGTGTAAAAGTGTTCTGGATACACGGTTGTAAATACGAATCTAAAAAGATTGCCACCGGTTCGCACAGAGAGCCACGGGCCGAAATAATCGGTCTGCCCGGTGGACTCTGTGCGTCTTTGTGGATCTTTGGCAAAGTGTAAAATATGGGTATCACAGGAAACGGACTACCCAATTTATTCACCATTCCCTGGGATAATAACCCCTGCTCTAGTGCCTGTTTTAGAATACCGTCCAGTTCTTGCTTAAATTCCATGGTGGGATCGTGATACAGTTTCAGGTAGGTCGAGGTGTCACTTAGCAGCCGTTCACATTCCTGTATATAGGCTGTTGTCTCCTGGATAACGATGGCACCTCCCTTGTCAGCTGCACGTATTAGAATGTCCGTTCGTGTTTGGAGACCTTTCAATGCATTCCTCTCGTCACGGGATAAATTGTATCTAATTGGACATTCTGGAGTCTCCACACTCTCCTCAAGAAGCCGATGAAAGGTTTTTAAAGATGGATTTGAAGATTGGGGTTCAAAATGTGAATGTGGCCCCAGTTTGCGTACACGTTCTGGTAAAACAGTAGACGGATTCATGATTGGCTGTTTGGAATAGTACTCCTTTAGTTTCCGAGTCCTGTTGAATTTGAAAGTTTCCACTTTCCATCTGAACTTGTCCACTTTATTTGTTGGAATAATGGTTAACCCTTTATTCAAAAGGCTTCGTTCTGCATCAGTAAGCACATGATTGGACAAGTTGAAGATGGTTTCTACTTGGGCTTGCGCTGTCTTCCCCTTGGTTTGTCTTTGCGACTGGCCCCCCCGCCGCATTGGCCTCTTCCCCGGGTGACCACGTCTGCCCTGGTGCGCACCCCTAAAGGGGTCATGCTGGTATTAGTTGTAGCAGAGCTGGGGATGACCTCTTCAGATTTGCTCGCCGAGGTACTGGAAAATCTGACTCTCTGGCTTTTCTTATATGTATTTGGGTACTGGCGTCCCCGGGAGGAATTAGGTGTCTGGTGCAGCCAATTATAAACCCAGTGCTGGGCATAATCAGCCTGTACTTTTCTATGTTTTTCTTTTTTATATCTTACCAGGTCATTTCTGTATGTCTCTATTTGTTCTTTGAGTTTGGCCATCCAGTCTACTGATTGATCCTGTGTCAGGGTCTCCAAGTGTTCCTGTTCAAAAGTGGCAATTTTCTCTCTGGTCACATTCCACTCTCTCGTTGATTCCTCAATTACTAGCAGGATGAGGTCCATGGAACACTTATTCAGGATGGAAATCCATCGTTTGCAGAAGCTTGCGTTATGCCGGCCAATTGTCGGTGTGTTATGGACTCTGAAACCGCGGGGAATCTGCTTGGCTCTAAAGTAATCAGAAAGTGTGCGACTGTAGTACAGAAAGTCTATCTCCCGTTTTTTAATTTTAAACAGCTCTTTGTATATCTCGGCATTAGATTCAATGAATTCTTCTGTTAGAGCAGTGTCTTTATGAAGAATATTTGCGGCATCTACATCAGAGAAACTTAATGTTTCGTAATTGTCGCATTCCATCAGGAATGAAGTAAAGTCCTCATCACCAGTAGAGGTGGCCATCGTGAATCTGACGTGCCTGATTTATCCTTCACAGGAAAAAAGGTGTCTTTGTGCTTTAAAGTGCCCAGGTGATAAAGTGCAATGTGCAAATCCACTTGTGGCAAAAAAGTACTGCTACAATTGCAGTGAAATTGAATGAGGCTGTGGAGGGGAATGTCTGTGCTGCCGGGTGCCTTGGGTTGATGCAGCGAACTTACCCACCGCGGCGGTGCGCTGTGTCCTAATATGCAGTCAACAATTGGACCCCGGCACTCCGGACTGACGCCAGTACTGCTCCGATGCCTTCTCTTCAGAGCTTGTCACCTCTGTTAGCATATGGAACCTTGGAGAGGGCGGCACTCAGAGACTTGATAAAACAGTTTTAAGTGAAAAAACCCCGCACGGCAACCTTTAATGTGATGTTTCGGGGACTAGCCCCTTCCTCAGACAACAAATGTGAACAAAAGACGGTGTTTAAATACATACAACAATTAAGACAATCTTACCCTCCTGTGTGTTCCCAGGCGTGCCCGGCCGCCGTTCAGTATCGGCACTTCCGGCCGCGGGACCCCCGTCGCGCCGGAAGATACGTCACCCGTCCGGCTCGGCTGCCATGGCAACACACCTCCTCTCCAGTGTGCTCCCTGGTATGTCCTTAGAAAGAAGTGTCATTACAATGATTCATGTAACTTCAGTATGTAATAACTAGAGATGAGTGATTAATATTTCAGGAAATCTAAACCACCCTGAACTTCCGGGACCTGAGGCAATCTGAGGCAGGGTTCTGATCTGAATGGCTGCCTTGGATCTCAAAATGAGGCAAAACTGCCATCCCCCCACTATTGTATCTTGCAGGTTTTGGGTTTGGCACCAATTTCAAAGTCCCATTGAAATCAACAGGCTGACCGCTGAAAGGCTGAGAGCACTGTCTCTCATCAGCACTTCCCCATTAATTTCAATGCGTACAACAAGCAGGGTAGAGCCCACTCAAAAAGGCAGCCACCTTCCACACTCTGGCACTCCCCAGCACTGCCAACACCCCCACAGTTCCCACACCAACTCACACTGCCGAATGCCACCACTGCTGGCACCTCCCTACTGAGAACACTGCCATCACTCCTGTCCTGCCAACAGCGCCAGCATTCCTTCACTGTGGACACAGCCGGCAACACTGCACTGCCAACACTGCCTACAACCCCACACTGCCGACTCTGCTGTCACCCCCGCAATGCTTACACTGTTGGCACCCCCACACTGAGGACAACATCAGCATCCTTGCACTGAAGACAATGCTGCACTGAAGACAACGCTGACACCCTGTCACTGTTGGCACCCCCGCACTGAGAACACTGCCATAACTCCTGTACTGCCAACACCATCAGCACTTCTACACTGAGAACACAGCCAGCACCTAGCATTGCCAACACTGCCTGCAACCCTGCACTGCCAACACTGCCAGCACTCCCACACTGAGGAAGCAGCTGGCACCCCCACACTGCCAACACTGCTGGCAACCCTGCACTGCTGACACTGCCAACACTGCTGGCACCCCACACTGAGAGCACTGCCATCACTCTTGTACTTCCAACACTGCCAGTACTCCTAAACTGAGGACAAAGCCAGCAACTCTGCACTGCCAACACTGCCTGCAATCCCACACTACCAACACTGCCAGCACTCACACACTGAGGAAACAGCAGGCACCCACACACTGCTGACACTACTGGAACCCCTGCAATGTGAACACTGCCAGTCACTCCTGCACTTAGGACACCATCAGCACCCATTCACTGCTGACACTGTTGGCACTACCGCACTGAGGACACTGCTCCCATCCCCTCAATGCCTACACTGCTGGCACCCTCGCACTGCCGACACCATTGCCACCCACACACTGAAGACAATGACGGCACCCACACACAGAGGACACCCCCCCCCCCCCCACTGCCATCACTGCTGGCACTACAGCACAAAGGACACAGCTGGCACAACCACACTGCTGACACTACTGGCACTAAAGAACTGATGACACCACTGGCACCCCCACACTGCCGAAACTGCTGGCACCCCTGCACTGCTTACACCATCAGCACCGCCACACTGAGGACAACGCTGACATCTCCACATAGAGGACAATGCGACACCCCTGTGATGCTGACATGGCTGGCACACATGCACTGTGGACAACGCCAGCACCACCACACTGCCAACACCCCTGCACTTAGAAATTTGCTGGCACTCACACACTACTGACACTACCTGCACCCATGCACTGCTGATACTGTTGGCGCTCTTGCACTGAGGACACTGCTGGTACCCCCTCACTGCCAACACTGCGGGCTCCCACACATTTGAGGAAGATGTCAGCACCCCCACACAGAGGATACCGCTTGCACCACCACTCTGCTGACACTGCTTGCATCTCCACACTAAGGACTGGAACTTGTACACAAAGCAGATAGAAGACTTGCTTGCAGGATTATGAGAGATTGCTGCACACAGAAGATCTGCAGAAACTGAAGGGTGCACCATTCCAAAGGCAGAATGCAGCTTGTATTTAATAGATATGGCTGAACTCTGAAGTACTGCAAGCAAGATACTCTGGAGTTGGTCAGATGAAGCTCTCAGGTGGAAGCACAATCTGGAGAGAGAGGGGGTCATTCCGAATTGATCGCTAGCTGCCGTTGTTCGCAGCGCAGCAATCAGGCTAAAAATTGGCACTTCTGCGCATGCTTATGGTGCGCACTGCGCACGCGTGATGTACTTTCACAAATGCCGATGCAGTTTTACACAAGGTCTAGCGACGCTTTTCAGTCGCACTGCTGATCGTTGAGTGATTGACAGGAAGGGGGTGTTTCTGGGTGGCAACTAGTCGTTTTCGGGGAGTGTGTGTAAAAACGCAGGCGTGCCAGATAAAAATACAGGAGTGGCTGGAGAAACGGGGGAGTGGCTGGCTGAACGCAGGGCGTGTTTGTGACTTCAAAACAGGAACTAAACAGTCTGAAGTGATCGCAAGGTAGGAGTAGGTCTGCAGCTACTCTGAAACTGCACAATTTTTTTTTTGTAGCAGCGCTGCGATCCTTTTGTTCGCACTTCTGCTAAGCTAAGATACACTCCCAGAGGGTGGAGGCTTAGCGTTTGCACTGCTGCTAAAAGCAGCTAGCGAGCGATCAACTTGGAATGAGGGCCAGAGTCACAGCAAAACTGATGAGGCAGGCATATGAACAAGGCTGTTCAATCCTGGAGCTGATTCCAGCAGAGCTGGTTATTCGAGAGCACTGGAAAAGTGGATAAGCTTGCAATTACTGCAGTGAAGCTGGACGCTTTACTGGCTTGAGAAAAAATGTGACAAGTAATATCAGTAACTTGGATTACAGAGGCTCATCTGAACAGATGCACTGGGAACACAGGAGAAAACAAATGCTTGGAAGACTTTAGCAGCACCGATGCTTGCAGAAAGGGATCCCGACAGTACTGAGGCACAGTCTTGCTGCTAGTGCCAGCAATGTGACATGTTGCTCTGGCAACGCATAAGTAAACTGAAAAAATGTACATAGCCTGACTGCTGTTCTGTGCCTATTAATACACTGTACTGCCAAACTGAAAGTAGAGTTAATACAGGAAATGGTATGCACAAGGTGATACAAGATACATGGCATGCACAGCATAGCACAGGACATGTCAGGGTGCAATATGAATGTGGTGAGCTGATCCAGAGGATTAGATCATGATGCACATATATCTTTTCACCTCTCTGGAAGGGAGTGGTGCACTCCACCCCATCACCAATTGTCCAATGCTCACTGAACGCATTTACAGTAGGTACTGTATCTGTAATACTAACTTTCTTATACTACACTCTTCTCTCACAGTAAGGGGCTTGACCAAATTTTATAAACATTTGATTAAGCAATAAATTGTTGTTAATCATTATCAAAACTGTGTCCTGTTAAAGTTGGATCAAATCTTTCTGTATTGTTTTAATAATTGTGCATTTCTGCTTTTTCCAAATATTATGTTTTTAGGTTAATTCATTGAAGTGAATGGTTAAAAGATATCTTATTTAAGAACTTATATACTCTATGGACTATGATCAAGCCCCAGAGATATTTTGGCATAATGGAAAGCACTTTTTTTTATGAGAGCCTTCAAATTTACTGTAATTTTCTGATTTGGGCTATTATATGATGGGAAATGTTCCCTTATGCCATGCCTAAATGGACAAGAATGATCCAGTGTTTCTCACTTTGATATTTGATAACCATGCTACCAGGGCCGACCCTAACCAATATGATGCCCTAGGCAAGATTTAGGCTGGTGCCCCCTAGCACCACCGCTAGTTCCACCTCTGACCCTGCACTCCTTTCCCAGCACCATCACCCCTCACCCATAACAGTCCTCATTTTGCTGTGCCTACCCACTATATTTAAAATAGGAACAGTGCGCATAATCGGCGCACAGCCCAAAAAGGGGTGTGTTCTTGCTGGGAAGGGGTATGGCCACACAATAGTACACCCAATTCAAATTACGCTACACAGTATTTTATCATGCGATAGTGTCCCTAATTCACGTTACATCACACAGTAGTACCACTTTACTTTATAAATGTTACTTCTCACAGTAATGCCCCTTATTCACATTACACCACACCACATAGCTCTTTATTCACATTAGACCACAGTAGTGCCCTTTCTATACGTTACACCACACAGTAGAGCACCTTATACATATAATGCCACACATTAGTAATGCATTTATACACATAATACCAAACAGTAATGCCCCTTACACATTATGCCAACCTTTATTAATGCCCTTATAAACATAATGTCCCTTACACTTGTGCCGCACATTATTAATTCACTTATACACATGACACACATAATGTCCCTTTCATATATGCTGCACATTATTAGTGCACTAATACACATAATGACACACACAGTGCCCCAAACACATTTGCCGCACATTATTAATACATTTATACGCATGACACACATAATGCCTCTTACACATTTGCCGAACACTACTGCACAACCAACCCACCTGCACACAGCACTCACATGGCCGCTAACTCTGTGACCTCTGCCTCTGCTTGAGTCCTCATACATACAGCAGACAGAGAGGGGCGTACTTTCCCCCCGGTTTCCCCCCAGCACACTAAAAATTATCTGTAACATATCTGAACCTATCTGGTAATAGAATTTCAGAGAAATTGTTTGCATGCATTTGCAAAGACATGTTTAGCTGCTGAGCCACGTCAAGGCTTCTCGAATATCAGAAGTCCTAACACTACATAATGGCAGTGCCCACATAGGGCCATATGATTTGTCTACAGTATGGCCTCATGATAAGGGCTCATACTAAAACGCATCCAGACAGAGGGCCAGCTTACCTCGGAGCCACTCCCAGGATCTCCCATTAGCACTACAAGGAACAGCATGCCTTCCAAATGCTGCTCCCATTCAATGCCATCTCACACATGCAAACAAACAGTGGCAGCTGCTCAATCATTGAAACATGCATCTTGCCTCAATACGCCATGCAGCACGAGATGCCTGGCATGAGTCAACTTGCAGCTCTGCTAGCGTCGGGCACCTTGTTTTGATGAAAATGCATCTTATTGCATTACTATGTGGCTAGGATCCTGTTACCAGCAAGGCATACCATAGTGGGAGTGTGCATTTTCACACTCCCACTACATAATACAGGAAGCATACTGTCAGGAAACTAATGATCAGGAAAATGTACTTTTATAGCCCTGGTTCTGATCAAACACTATGATAGGACTTTGATGAGAATGGTCTCTGAACGCCCAGAACTTTTGAGGCGTTACTAGTGCCCATGTTACTCAGTGCTTAAACGTGGGGTAATACTGTACATGTATTTATTTATTTTTTAATCATGAATGTTGCTATATATTGTGAATATTCAGTATGCCAAGGTGGTGATATATTTCTAAACTTATGATCCACATGTACTGTCTATGTAATTATGTGATGTATTTTATCTGTGCCCTGTGTGTACAAGGTGACCAGAATATCTCAGATATGAAGATATGGTCTCCATAGGAGCAGCCTAGAAGTCGGATGAGATAAGGTGATATTTCCCAGTTTAAATTAAAATGAATATTTCAAAGACAGTACCTATGAGTGTGTTGATGATTCAGTTCAGAATTTCGTGTTTTAAGGAAAAGAGACAGCAGACTGTGAATAAGCCATAGATATAAGTACCAGTAGTAGACTATTGGAAGCGGCCTCGAATTTTATTGTCTAGGACAAGGGCTAAATCAAATTATGCTGCTTGTCCTTGTGATACGTTAATACTATTTAACAATACTATGTTAATCAGTTAATTGTCAACATGGTGGAGTTTATTGTTCAAAAGTGGATGTTGACACGTGGCTCCAAAACAGCAGGGGTCATATGGAAAAACACTTGTTTGTAAAAGAGCCAGCAACTGTTCAGTAGGCTGGCCTTCATTGTGAAGCACCCAATAGCTTGACGTGATGCTTGGTAACTGATGCCCAGGAGTGTCACCTCAGAGGGGAAAAAAGAACAAGGAGGAGGACATCTGGATAGAGCATGAAGCAGGACACCTGTAACACAGACCTTGACTAGGCGTGATAGTGCTGTTAGTTGAGAGGACACATGGCATGTAGCACAGGGGCTGATGTTAGTCGCTGGACTTTGGCTAAGGAGTGATTCTCTGCCAAGGTACCTTGTGGAACACATCACCAGTGCTGTGTGGACTTATACAAATATTCTCCTGTGGTCTAATCTGCTATCACTGCTGGATGGACTCAGTGATAGTTTGGCTGTGTGGAACTGTTTGTCTGTATCTTCTGTGTGGAATTGCCGTGGAACTAAATCCTCTTCTAGGACCTACTCTATCTGGACTGCAACCTGCATAGTGTTTCTGTACTTCATTTACTCCTGATTCCTGAGTGTTATCTACTTCTGTGTGCGGTGACAAATAAACCATTACTTGGTTTCATCTGCTCTGTGTGAGTGATTAAAACAACCCCATATCCTCACACATATGCATTGCATTTGCTGGTGACCTCAGTCAGTGGAGTAGCAGTGCCCCCGGTGCCCAACATTACAGGAGAAGCCAACAGCACTTTTAAGGAATGGGTAGCGGGGAGCTATGCTCCTGCAACCTGTTCTTAAATGCTGTTTCACATCACAGCATTCGCGGAAGCCTGCATATCATAGGCGTTTCTATCATGGATGCAATGTGTGCTGTGCACATTGGCCCCTGTGTGTCCAGGGGAGGCCCACACCGCACACATTGCACCCATATTTTAGTACTCACCTCTCCGGAGTCCAGCGTCGGTAGCTGCAGCCGCAGCCATCATGCAAAAAAATTGCATCTAAAATGGCCGCAGTGCATGCGCAGTAAGAATTTTGTCTTCGGACATGGCGTGCGACATATTTCCAGAGACCTGCGCATGTGGAGCATGAGAGGGCTCATCCAGACTCTGCACACGGTGCCCCTCCATTCTTAAGACACCCCTACTGCATATGCAAGCTCCCGCTAATAGTAGTATAACAAAGGGCTGCTGGCAGTTAGCTATGCCATGATGCATACGCATTGCGGCTATGCCACGCCAAGCTGCACTTCTTACCAAAGATGTGTGAGGACACATATGTATATGAAAGACTTTTATTTCTTCACCTATGCACTGCAGGCATTCAACTATATCTAGCGTACATCTTTATAATCCTGCACGTGTTGGCCTTTGTGCAGTTTTATGTGGTACAGCTTTCTTAAATGTATGCTCTTATGCATTTTCTACAGCACATCCTACATTTCTCTTGCAGTGTACAGTTACATATTTGGAGGTGGATGTAAAGCAAGAAGAGCAAGGAACTGTGCACCTTGGCAAAAGAATGCTGCACTGCAGGTGGGCAGATTTTAAATGTGCAGAGATTTTATTTTATTGCAGAGGGAGTTGAACTCAGATCTAAATTGCAGTGTAATAAAGGTGTCTAGGATTTATGAGCAACATGTAAAAGCAGACAGTATTTTCCATGATCGCAAAAATATAATGCATTTGCAACCCCTGCATTGTAACATGGTTTGTCCAGAGGCACAGATACTTACTTTTTATTACTAAATTTCCACCTCATAATCAGGCCCAAAGACTGAAAACAGCAGGAAGATTGACTGCAAGAGATTCAGTAACTTTCCTTCAGAATTGGAAGTAGTACCTGCACCTGTCAAGTGCAGCTTAGCTCATCTAGAACATTACGGAACCATCTGTCAATATATTGATTACCTAATCAGGAATTAACTGATGTGTCTGGTGTACCAAGGGTTTTTATAAGGTAGATTATACTTTACTGACGAATTTCATACTGGACTCAAGGAGACAATCTTGCAGTTTATTTTCTAGAAACGCCTATTTAGATACATGGTTGAAACACATAAGGCTGATATCAGTTGTTGTAATCTTCTTTTGATGCGCCATGATAGTGGCTTAATATGCATATGCTGTTATTTTATTAATTCCAAATACATTTCTAATTTGTTAATAGCTATTTTTTAGTTTTGTGATATATAAATGTTAGTCTTGGTGTATCTATCCAGCAAGATCAGCCATAGCTTTTGTCTTCTAGTTTAATAGTTATGTTTAGATTGTTTTTGGTAATGATATATGGTACAACTAAACTTACCACTATTACTGATCATTGATAACATATGAGTTAGATGGATACAAATCTTTTATCTGCAATTGTCATATTTTTATATCACTGAAAAACATCACTCTCAATTTCACAAGTTTTTTTTTGCTGTATGTTTTTTAAATAATTGTATTAATTATCTGGCATATTGTAGTATCCTGTCAGATATGGCATTAATGTCTTCTACCTTTTTGCTGATTGTCTGCCATCAGAAATTATGGGGCCAGGACTGACAAATTTGGGAGGGCCCCCCTAGTCCCATAGCTCCCCCAAAGCTAACCAGAGGGGTCCTGGGTGGCAGAAATGAGGATCGCGGGGACAGGCCAGCTGCTTGTACATCGGCACGGCAGGCAGCCTGGCAGCTCCTGATTGGCTGCCAATCCGTGAGCTCCATTTGGCTCATGGCAGGCTCATTAAAAAGAATATTACAACCACAGCTCCCTGTGCCTCAGTGGCTTCCTGCCCTGCCGATGCACAGGCAGCTGGCCTGTCCCCGCTATCCTCATTGCTGCCACCAAGGCCCACTCTCAGTCAGGGCCCGGTACTGGAGTCCCTACCGTCCCCCCTTGATGGCGGGCCTGACTGGCAGCCACCAGCATTGGTTTGGCCTGTCACATGGAAAATAATTTGATTTGGTACTGAACCACCAACTTGTGGTACCCCTGTAAGTGTCCAGGATGCCATGGCACTCAGTTTACAGACCACTAATCGATTTGATTCTTGGATGTATTGAATAAAAATAAGATATACCTCAAATCTAATTAAAAATGCAGTCTCTTAAAGCCAATGAATTAATGAGTTGTTTGTAAGTGAGGAAATTTATATACAGTAATAATAAACTGCATACAAATGTTTACACACAAATGTTAAATTCACTTGTAAATTACAATCTTATAATAAATATAGAACACATTATACCAATTTAGTTATTGTAATATTTATTAAGTTTTTAATTGTTGAATTTGTCATGAAAGTAAAATATAACGTTACACATTAATTCTCAAGACATAAATGTATTTTTAGCTTAAAATGTGCAATGTCATATCTTATATCAGCATCGTCAGTGAGGTCATCATCATTATCTTGTGCCTCCTTTTCCTCTTTCTCACTCTAGATTTCATTTCCCCTACACCAATGAGAAAAAAAAGTTATTGTCAGCAAATACAATATTAGCCAATCAAAATGTAAACATTCAGAAAGATAATGACTTTCAGTGAAATGTTACTTGTATTTTAAGTGACATTTGATCAGTGAAGAGAACAGACTATGAAAATGAACTAACAACTGGTTAATGAGAGAAGAAATTGCATTTGGCACATGAAGTGAACAAATACATGAAAATGACATTTGAATGAAAAAAGAAAACAATCTTTTAAAAAAGAAGAGAGATGATGTTCAATGAAAATAGATGTTTAGAAAATTATACTTGACATTTCATGATTAAAAATAACACAACAATATGTGTTGCTTTTATGTCTAAAGCATATTTAACTAACAATATTTGTGGGATATACCCTGAAAACAAATACTAAGGATCTAAAATACTAAAACAAATACTAAGGATTGTGTGGATTTCTGCACAGGGAACTGCAGCATATATGTACTTCAGATATCCATTGCTGATAGCTGGTAGTCATAGGCTTCTTTGGTGGATAATAAAATTCAGAATTTACCAAGCTACTGTAGCAATGCCATATTCAAATGGCATTATTCATTATAGCGTATGTCCTGTATTCTGCAACATTTACAGAGAGAGGGATCCTTAAGCTTTCTCCCCAGCAATAGGAAATAAGTGAAAACAAGAAACTATCATTATTGTGAACAAGTCCCAACAATTAATAAATATGTCCTAATGTCTTATTGACAAGTGAGCTGGTCTGAAGTGCTTTGTATACACCAGTGTCTCTGCACGTTACTTCCCCCTCCATATAGGAAGTTATTGCACCAAAGCATCTGACTGTTTAATCAGGTTGGTAGTTGTCCTCTTTAATTAAACAGAGAACTCATGTCTGATGGTAAGAGGGGAAGTCATGTGCAGAAACACTAGTATGTACCCCAATGAAGCTGCAAAATGCATGACACAGCCTCGCTCACTGTGAGAATGGTATGCCGATCATAGGGGAATATCCAATTACCCACGGTACATTACTGCAGGTAATGAAATTGGCTTAAGGCTATCCTATTGGCCCCAATAAGCTGGCACAAGCTGCGGCTTATCAGGGGTCACCTGTTGCTGCCCCAGGTGCCGGCTCCTGACAGCTCCCAGTGCAGCGCTGCACCTCCAGCTCCCCCCTGTCTCATGACCACTCCCCTATCATGTGACCACTGCCGGGGGCAGGGGAAAAGGGAGGATGTAGGTAAAGGTGCTGCCCCAGCTTCCCCGCCGAGGGTCATAGCATTGATTGCCAGCTCCCGGGCCACGGCGCACCCACTGTAGTCCCAGTTTACTGCTGCGGAAGCTGCATGGGACACTGCAGCTCACCTCCGGCAGGCAAAATCAAATCTTAGGAAACAGCCTTGTTTTCATGTGAAAACAGGGCTGTTTCTAACGTCAACACACAGCTGTGTGTTTTCATGAGATTATGTATTTTTTTACAGGCGACCAAATTGCATAGCCTGTACAAAATATTGGTAAAACATCTAAAACATTTGCAAAAAAATGGCAGTTTATTGCACCCAATGTTGTTTCACCTCTAATTGGATATTCGTCTAAGGGGGCACCTACAAAATTAGAACATACTACGTTTTGTATTGTTTTTTGTTTTCTCTCTGTATCATTTGATGTATGGACTCAATATTATTAATGGAATTTATTTTTTATGATATTTGTATGAAATATAACTAAGCTCCAAGGCCCGCTGTTTTCACTATTATTTGCTGTATATAAATAAGGTTTGTAAGCACTCAGCCTGTATATGTACTGGATGTGTACCAATGATAAACAGTAGTAAATGTGGTGTGAATTCTGTAGTAAGTATACAAGAGGATAACCAATGTCGAATCAAATAACCTTAACTATAGAGTAGGGTAGATTTTTCAAAACTTGGAGAGAGATAAAGTGGAGAGAGATAATGCTCTGCACAAGCCAATCAGCTTCTAACTGTTATTTTACAGGATGAATTGAAAAAATTATAGGAGCTGATTGACACGTACTTTATCTGTCTCCACCTTATCTATCTCTAAATTTTGATAAATCTAGCCTAGTGTATTAAATTGTAGCATGGAAGTTATGCATGAACATATTTTTCATACCAGTTGTGGGATGTATCAAAATGTGATGCTTCCCACCACTATCCGCATGTATAATGGAATTTACTAATAGCATATGCATGAAGAAAATAAGAAAGTACAGTTCTTGCTGTAAGAGTTGTCCTTTGCGATGTGTGGTCTTCCCGGTTTATGACCTGGGAGTCCATCTGTGTATGCGACTAGTGATGTATGCGCCACGGGGGGTGCTCGGAGAGATTCGTTTAGATTCCTATCAGCAAGGAAATGTGAAAAAAGACCATAGGCTTCTCTAAAAAAACACCATCTAGAAATGGCATTGCCCACCGCATAAAAGCACCGAATTCTATCACATTCTGGACCTTCGTGCGTATATGACAAGCAGCCAAACCTCTAGAGATGGCATTTTCCGAGGTTTGGTCACTTTTTTAGGGTGTAGTATGGTATACCAGCGGCCGGGCTCCGGCGACCAGCATACCGGCGCCCGGAGGCCGACCGCCGGCATACCAATAGTGTGGCGAGCACAAAGGAGCCCCTTGTGGGCACGGTGGCGCGCTATTTATTCTCCCTCCAGGGGGGTCGTGGACCCCCATGAGGGAGAATATGTGTTGGTATGCCGGGTGTCGGGATCCCGGCGCCGGTATACTGTGCACCGGGATCCCGAAATTCGGCATAGTGAAGACCACCCTTTTTTTCCACTTGCTGCATCTTGCCCTAGATCTATTGAATGACAAGCCTAGTTTTTCCCAGAAACTCCCATTGGCATCTGATGAAAGTCAATTTTCCAGCAGCTGCCAGCCTCAGATCCCCCCGGAAGCCCTCTGCTGCTATGGAAACCACCCAGTCTCCTCCTCTCAAACAACAACAACAACAACACCACAGTGATTGGTCATCATCTGTGGCAGTCTGAGGACACAGACCTCAGGGCATCACACTCTCCTCTGGCCACAGTGTTCAGCGATCATGACCAAATCCTGACAGGATTGCTCATCCATGCTGCAGGAACAGAATCTTCCTGCAGCCTGGCCTCACTGAAGCTGACTGCATTATGTGCATGTTTTGTATGCAAATAAAGAATACATCTAATCTAAATATAAATCCCACCCTCTTCATTACCAGTTAATACAGTACATTTTAGTAAGTGAGGTAATTGATATAATGAAGAACTGCCTAAGTGGTTAATTATAATCATATAACTATGTATCAGTTTAGTAATGAACACCTTTTTTCTGGATACATTTACCATTAAATAAAAACATATATATACTGTATGCATGTACAATATGTCATCCTCAGCTTACAGGAAAAAAAAATTAATTTTAATATACTAACTTATCTAAGAGGAGCCTCCTTCTTTTCTTTTTTATCAGCCTTGTCATCGTCCTTCTTCTTATCATCTCCAGCATCATCATCTGAATCGTCATCTGAATCGTCATCTGAATCCTCTTCTGAGCTTTCGTCTGAATCGTTTTTCTCTTCATCTTCCTCTTTCTCTCCCTCTTTATCAGATTTTTTTTCTTCTTTATCCCTGCAAGAAAAATTATTTATTCACTGCATATACATTATTAGGAAATCAAAATATCAAACATCACTTGTATTTAAATTGATGAAAGAAATAAAACTAAATTAAATACATGAAAAGTAAAAGAATATATTAAAGTTGAATAAAGTCTAATTTGATAAAAGAGGAGGTAAAGTTCAATAAATGTAAACAGATGTTTGGTAAGCATTAATTGGCATTTGATAATTAAAAGACCTTGAGGTTTGTTGCATCAAGTTTTATACACTGGATAGCTGTACTATAGAACACTACAGATAGTTAGAGGAGTTGATGAGATCAGATATTTCTCTTTTAATACAATTGTTTTTCTATTAGAGTGGCTTTTGCAGGGGTATCACACATGGGTTTTTTTGTTCAGGATATTAGAGCACAAAACACATTCATTTGGATTCAGTATGATTTACCAGTGGGCAGGATGTCGGCTTTCCATATCCTGACAGCGGTATCCTGTCTGCCAGAATGCCAGCAGCGGGTCGATCACAAAGAGTCCTCTTGTGGGCTCGCTGCGCACACCATGCTGTGGTCTTGGTCATAGACAGCCACGAGTGGGAATTGTCCTGTTTTGCCAGAATTCTGGCTTGCTGTATTGTCAACTGGCGGGATTCTGGCATCAGTATCCTGACCGCCAGGATCCCGACAACCGGCAAATCGAACGTAACCCAATCATTTATTTAATCTTACTGTTATATGTATTTTAATGGAATGACTATATTTTTAGGAGTAAAAGAGAGGTTTAGCAATTCTTCTTAATAACATATACAATAAAATAAAGGTCAAATATATTTTGACTAATGTACTATAGGAGAATGTTAAAGTGATTTGGGAGTGGTGTAATGTTTTAAGGTTCTTTTGGGAGCTTATAAAGATTCATTAATATTTTAGAATACTGTACTTGAAACATGAATATTGAGATATACCCCACTAGTTTGTCAAGTTAGACCATATTAAGTGCAAGTTTTCATTTGTTTTACACATGCCCATCTTAACAGCAGTGTACTGTACTGTACTGGGCACAGCAATGCACTGGACCCCCTGTCCATCCTCCAGTGGTAGGGGTGGGGGATGCTATCAGTGGCAGCTGTGATGTCCAGCTGGCGGTAGGGGGTGTTCTATCTTCCACTCAGCATGTAAGACCTGGAGCAGTAATTTCTGCTAATTACTCCTTTACTGCACAGATGGGGCTAAATTGTAGAAGGGGGCATTGACCTGAATGAAGAAGCCCTGGTACATGACTTCCAGGGTGGTAGGGGGTGTTTAGTACGTAGGGGAGGGGTGGATAGTGGAGTGGGCTTAATATTTATCATTTTCTGGTAGGAGGGCAGCTTACTTGACTGCAGATATCTCAAGTTCCTGAAACTATATTTCTTAGCTTTAAAAAACTTGAGAGTTCCACCTTTCAGAAGGTTCTGGGGACTTGGGGATCAGTGTTCAGGAGCCAGAGCAATTCACCAATGAAATCTAAAACTGCATAATAGGCATGTGAAGCTGGAGCAGGGACCAGCTGCTTGAAAGCTGATATCTCTGGTTCTGGGCATAGTAGAGACAAGCTTCCAGTGTCCACCAAAAGGGAAGAGTCACAGCTTTTGTATTGTTCCCTCAGAAAAACTTTAAGTCATACAGAACCCAAGATATCTGGCTGGGAAGAGCAATTAACAGGCTTGGATGGGAACCACTGAGTTCAAGCTGGATATCTCTGGTTCTCCAGGCCCGATTTAAAAAATCTGGTACCCCTGGAAAGAGGGGACCCTCTGCTATCTGCCTAGGACCCTTTTACTCCTGTGATGGGCCCAATGAGCCCATACAAAAACACGGCCCTGGTTTTACACCCACAACATCCAACTGATGCACTGATAGTATACCCTCCAACATGTGCACACCACCAAGTAACCACAAATATGAGCACAAAACATAAAGTGAGATATAATTATATAAAAAATATAATATATATATTTATTTAAATTAAGTAGCTTGACAAAGGTGTGTGTTATAGAAGATCCAAAGTTACAGTAAGTCCCTGGAGTGCCTAACTTTTGTGTTTATATCCATCATTACAATCTTAATAATATCTGTTGTGCACCTGGGCGTAATTTGGTTTGGACTGCCGTCTTTTTCTCCATGTTTGTATTACAACTACACTGACAAATACTGGGCCAGATTCGGATGTGGACATGATAGCAGCAGCGATAGCTCTAATATGTTCATCCAGCAGGAGGCATCACACCAACTGCTTGCATTAGTGATTTGAGCTGCATCCTAGGACACAGCATTGGATCATCTGCTGCACCATCGGCTGGCCTCATAATCCATAGGGATGTGCCAGCTGAAAAACGCAGATAGAACAAAAGGTCCAGGAAATCTCCATCTTTCAACAGAGAATCTGGGCTCGTCCTAAAGTACTGGAGTGCAATGGAAAAAATAGGTGACTTTTTAGATTTTTGGGCACTATTTTCAGAAAACATCCCTAAAAATCCCCATCATGTACCATTTTTATGCAGACTCAAATTTTTATTATCTGTACAGTATTTCAAAATTACTGTATTAAGCTTGAAAACAAAAGTGTAATTATAGTGCTTTGAGGAAAAGAATGTTATACTATGATTTGAACAAGTTTTAAAGAAGAGCATTTAAGTGTATCATGGAAAATGAGCTGATGAAATACAGAGACCTGGGTAGCTTAATGAGTGTAAAGGTTCACTTCCTGAAGTCTCATTTACACTATTTCCCTGAAAATCTTGATGCTTTAGGTGAAGAGCAGGGGAAAGATTTCAATAAGATATCAAGGAGATGGAACACAGATCCCCGGGTAAGTGGAACATAAACATGATTGCGGACTACTGTTGGATGCTGCACAGAGAAGATCCACAAGCTCTCTACAAGAAAAAAGTGCCAAAAGGAGCTCTGATGGGAAAAGGCAGTAAGGACTTGTAGATGTGCAGAAAACTATTTTTCATGTTTTTTTTTTAAATAAATATGTTTCAAGCAGAATACTTATTATGCTATTTCCCTTAATTGTCGCATTCACTTTGTGAAAAAAAACCTTGTGTGATAAAGAAATTTGGATGCCATATTTGAAATCAGCATGCCAAATACCATAAGAATCAGTCAGCAAATTGCAGACAGTTTTTAATGATCCCAATTTTGCAGGCCTGTGTAATCAGTACTTTGCGGCATGAGGTGCACATGCAATCAAATCTGAATCAGCCCCAGAATGTGGTAGTTTGGATTAAGCACCATTCCATGATTCTCCACTTTATCTCTCTACAAGCTTTGATAAAATTCCCCCTTTGTCTTAATATTTAGTCTCCCCCTCACTCCCATCTAGAAATCTTGCAGCAGCACTGGAGTCTGGACAGTGTTTTGCAGGAGATATGCATGTTTCTGAATTACAGTCTCGACAGGCTGCAGCAGGTAAGAACTATTATTATTTCTATATTATAAAAGTCATGTATGTGAGAATCTGTGTAGCGGGTATTTGAATGAGGGGGGGGGGGGTTGTTGATTAAAGTGTTGCCCAGGGTGATGTGACACCTTGCACTGGCCCTGAGTTTTGCGAATTAGCGTAAGCTATCTTTATCATAATTACAGCTGCGTCATTATTATTAGCATCTACGTATATAGTGCCAGAATATTCTGTTGTGCTTCCCAACTGGAAACAAAACATCAGCAGTAAATAAACAAGAATCTATAACAACAGACTAACAGAGTGGAAAGATTTTCCTCTTCAGAAACTGCTTTGGATATGATATGCCGGCTTCTGGGGTCCCAGCGGTCAGCATACCTACACCGGGATCACCGGCAGCAGAATGCTGGGAGGGGGGTGGGGGCAAGCGAGAAAAAGCCCCTTGCGGGCACGGTGGCTCGCTACGCTCAACATAAATTCTATTCCCACTCTATGGGTGTCATGGACACCCACGAGTGGGAATAGACTCTGTGGGACGGCATTCTGACTGCCGGCATTTTTAGCGTTCAGGATCCCGGCATCAGCATGCTGACCGCTGGGATCCCAAGTGCCGGAAACCTAACCACATTCCCACAAACTTACAATGCACAGGGAAATAGGCATTTCAAACACAAGTGCTACACATTGCATATTGGTCCAGACAGACTACAAAGGTTCTTGGGCTGTATGATCCAGTCACACAGGAATGTTGGCCTAGGGTCAGTGGGTTGTGTGATTTAGAAAGGGAGAATATGTAAAGTTATGTGTGGACTGTGTAGGGTGTCGTACGGTATGCGCGCCACACTATTTTATTCTCCCTCCATGGGGGTAGTGGACCCCAACGAGGGAGAATAGTTGTCGGTATGCCGGGTGTCGGGATTCCGGCGCCGGTATACTGTGCGCCGGGATCCCGACATTCGTCATACAGAAGACCACCCGACTGTGTAGAGTGAGGAAATTAGTAGAATATAATAACTGAATTTACTGTAACTGAAGTCAACTTACTCTTCTGCTCTCCCAAGTGGTGCAAGGCAGAGAAGGGCCATCGCTGTCACCAGTATTACCACTTTTGGATTCATCTTGGGACTCTGAAAACCTATTTAATAACACATGTTTAAATCAGTTTGTACACAAGGATAAAATTACACATTATTTCAGTATGTCCTTCCAAATATCTGCCATTGTGGACTTTTTACTTTGAGGTAAGAACTCTTATATACAGAACACTGTCTAGTAATTACTGTCTAACATGTACCTCTTTCAGCAGATATTCAATATACAGTTTATCTGGCCAATGTCAGTGGTTTGATATGATTCAAGCTATTCATTTACTGCAGGGAAAGTAAGTACATTCTGCCAGAGAGAAAATCTAGCATAGGCATTGCATATAATGTAGGTACAGTCATTTTCTTTCAATCTATTTAACTTATTTCTATTCAAAAGGAATAAGTCTACAAATATAGGGGCAGATGGAGAAGCCTGGAGAAGTGATAAAACAATGATAAGAGGAAGGTGATAACACACCAGCCAATCATTACAGGTTTGAAGACTGACAGTTAGGAGCTGATTGGCTGGTGTGTTATCATCTTCCATTTATCATTGCTTTTATCACTTCTCTAGGCTTAATACATCTGTCCCAGAGTGAGTTTTGCTAAACCTACACACATAGCATGAAAATATATACAGCTCACAGTTTACTTCTACTTCCTATAGTATTTCACAGAGGTGAGCCCCATGAATGCAGGTGTGCACTAGTAGAGAATGAGAGGTTAGGTAAGGGAAAGCTGTAGAGTGCACTATTGTACTGCTGAGCGGGGAAGGAAGTCAGTGACGTGCTGAAGTCTGCAGGTTCCCAGGTTATTCACAGCTATGTGCACAATTAAGTGATAACGTAGATGTCAGCTATCTCACTGATGTCATCTTTTAATTGATGGGATCCAGTCCATGGATCCTTTGGATCTGTGAGTGGAAACCTACTATCCTGAAAGGCCATACTGTCTGATACATATCTTGGCGGATCTTGCACATACAGAAATGCAAACTGTGAAATTAATTTTTTTGAAATTGGGGAAGTAATTTTATTTTGGGGTCAGTCTCTTATCTGCAGACGTTTAGAACCAATGAGTCAATTCTGTATGTACAGTAAATTTGTAAAAATTCAGTTCTTCCTGAGTTTCTGCACATTGTCTACAGATATTCTGTAACAATGCTGTTCTAATTTGTAAATTACAGTACTAATTGTTCCAGATCTATTCTCTATTACAGAACTGATTATTGTGTCAGATTAATGTTTAGCTTTGTATTATGCATGACTGGCTTGCCCAGACTAATTCCATGGCTATCCCTGTAGTATACAGCATTCATTGTCTTTATCTTTCTGCTCTTTCTTTTCTCTATTCCAGTCTTGGGGTTTAGTATATTGTATTGGAACTTTAACCAACCCTACAATTTTAGATGTATTTTACAATCTACAAAAATGGTCAATATTAACATTGATTGAGTTTAATCCTAAAAGTAGCATCTCCAAAACTACCAGTAGATCATTCTATTCATTAATAAACAAAACATAATACATTTAATAAAGTTATCAGTACATACATTTATAGTCTTCAGTACATACTATACTAGTAAAGAGTAGCAAGAACATACTTACAAGCTCACTTTGTCTTTGTTGGCTTTAGCTCAAGCGTCTTTCTCCAGTAGTGCTGTATGCTTATTATTTGACTTTATATATTGTAGAGGTAAGAGTATATCAGCCTTTGGCTATTTGACAAACACATGACATGTAAGTCACAAGCATCTGACATGACACGTACAAAATGACAAAAGCATGTGATTAAGCATGTTGCAGAGAGAACAGGACCTACATCCTGTTGTTACAGGACATCTTATATCTGAAGCATCAGTTCTCCTCCTACTAGGCAGATGTAGCATACTGTACTGTATGCAGTGAAGGGTTCTTAAAGTGTGAAAAATCACTTCAAAGTCCAACCTACAATCTATTCATTCAAACTATTTTCAGTTTTTCTTCTGAAAAAGCTCAGTTTAGTTTAGCTTATTTTAATTACACCAGTTGAAGTTGTCTAAAAAATGCTTTTTTCATCAAAAGTGCAACTTGATAATAATTTTTAGTTCATTTGACAATTACATACCTGCTTTGTAGTGGACATTAACACAAATGTTCCATACATTGCTGTGTCAGATTGCCTGTGGGTGCTCTAGGCATTTCCATCTATTCATGTGCCCCCACATCTGTTTGAGGCTGTCTATCCCCCCACTTATTGGCATAGTAAATGTGACATAGGTTGTGCTGCAATATTTTCTTCTCCCATCAGACTAGGGGTTTAGTTACATAGCGTCAGATAGTAAAACGTATTTATGCCCAATATTGTAATAAGCAATGCTTTTACTAGCAAGACACGACTAATAAAAGCATTGCCCTTTTCAAATATCAGTCAGAAACATGATAAGAAGCTTTATAATAGGATATGATAGGTCTGTGCAGTGAAATCATAGCCCAGTGCTACAGTCCCAGCCCAATATTAACATGGATGAGCAGCATATGGTAGATCCATGGCTAAGAAGCTTCCTGATGCTTCTCTGCAATATTATTGTTACACCTGCTCATCTGTGAAAGCTCTTGGTAAATAGCTACTTTGTTCTACACAAAACTCTGTTCAGAAGCCTCCTTGTCCTGGTGTAGTACATCCACTTTATCCATATGTCTTCACAGGTCCCACCATGAGTGACTTGGGAGACTCCCTTAAACTTTCAATAAGGGTTGATAGATGATATATAAACTTGTTCAATAATTGCACACAATACAATGGAGGGATAAAGAGAATGGCTCTCTTAAAAATAAATCATGAAGCTTCATTTATCCATGAATAAATTCTGTCTTCCTGTTCACAATAAATGTCCAAGTTGTACATCATTTACCTCCATCCATCAGCCCTGTTTCAGAGGTAGATGCTGATGTGGTTGCATCTTTTGCCACATCTGTGTCTTTATGCTAATGTAGTGACTTATCTGATCATACTGAGATGCCCACTTACAGCAGTGCAAATCCATCTTGGTGCATTTTTAGGCACATCATGTAAACTAGCACCAGGTCTCTGCCCGAACATAGCATCTAGTGAGGGTGGTTCTGCATTTTTAAATGAAACCACTGTCAGCAACACACTCACAACACACCCACCTCTGCCTAGCAACCCACCAGAACACCTTTTAAAATAAACAATTCCTATGTCCAAATTTGTTCTGCATCTCCCTGTAGTTCGTAGACTTACAACATCAGACATTCGCAGACTTACAACATCAGAAAACTGCATGCAACATCATCATTACATCAACCTGAACCAGGCCCATAATGTTTAAAGGGCAGCCAGCCTCTTCATTATTTATTGTTCTCATATCTCAAATTACTAGTCAGTTTTAGCCCCCCTTGCTACTGTGTTTATTTTTTTACATTTTTTACAAAAATCAGTAATTGTTTATAAAGAACACATAACTTTTACCTTTCCTGAAAATAGAATTAATATGCTTACAGTATTTTTCCTTACAAGACAAAGATTGTCAACTTAATACGGCCAAAATAACTTTTGATTGAAATTGTAAGAACAAGGAATGTATGTCATTTTAGATATAATATGGTTCTTTTTTTCAGAATTAATCTTCATTTCCATAATGGTAAATTCTTACATATAGGTTTTCATACTAAAATCTGCACTTTAACATGATCATGGATTATTATTTTTTTATGTGTTTCAATTAAATGCATAAAATGTGCAGAAATAATATGGTAACTCTACATGCAATACTATTTTAAAATGAACTTACCACACCAAATGAGGGAATCCCTGAGTTTACTGAAGCCAAGAGCTGGGAGATCTGGTCATTAGTACCTGGGATTATTGATGCTTTCTATAGTATAGGGGGTTATTGCCAGGATATAACCAGAAAATACTTTACTTTCAAAGAGTGCTCAATGTATTAAAGACATGACATACCTGTTTGAAATTAGAGTGCTGTCTGAAGCTGATATATTTAGAAAAATCATAAACGTTGTGACCCACCCCATCTGTTATGTCCTCTAGGATTTCTGCAGTGCAGGTTGATATTGACTATTGATTTCCAATAAATGAAAACTAATGGGCTACTGTACATCATTTGAAAGAGAGATTCACTTATTTTCTTATCAAATGGGAAATCAACAGAAATATTTGGCCCTGACACACACATATTTTTTGGGCAACCTTTCCCTTCCCAGTAGGTGCATGCCGGACAGCTGTTGGATCATGCCCCTGTGTATCTCCAGCCTCATCTCTGCCTCCCATATTTCTTAGATATAAACATGTTCTGCAGTGTTTATACTACAAGAGGCAGTTCTTGATTACATCATTGTAAATTTGATGTGATGCTGTCATTAAAACTAGTGATGAGCGGGTTCGGTTCCTCGGAATCCGAACCCCCCCGAACTTCACCTATTTTACACGGGTCCGAGGCAGACTCGGATTCTCCCATATGGCTCGGTTAACCCGAGCGCGCCCGAACGTCATCATCCCGCTGTCGGATTCTCGCGAGATTCGGATTCTATATAAGGAGCCGCGCGTCGCCACCATTTTTCACTCGTGCATTGGAAATGATAGTGAGAGGACGTGGCTGGCGTCCTCTCACTTTGTTTCAGGGGGCTGCAAATATCTTTATTCTGGGGCCAGCAGTATTATAGGAGGAGTACAGTGCAGAGTTTTGCTGACCAGTGACCACCAGTATTATACGTTCTCTGCCTGAAAAACGCTCCATATCTGTGCTCAGTGTGCTGCATATATCTGTGCTCACACTGCTTTATTGTGGGGACTGGGGACCAGCAGTATTATATAGGAGGAGTACAGTGCAGAGTTTTGCTGACCAGTGACCACCAGTATTATACGTTCTCTGCCTGAAAAACGCTCCATATCTGTGCTCAGTGTGCTGCATATATCTGTGCTCACACTGCTTTATTGTGGGGACTGGGGACCAGCAGTATTATATAGGAGGAGTACAGTGCAGAGTTTTGCTGACCAGTGACCACCAGTATTATACGTTCTCTGCCTGAAAAACGCTCCATATCTGTGCTCAGTGTGCTGCATATATCTGTGCTCACACTGCTTTATTGTGGGGACTGGGGACCAGCAGTATTATAAAGGAGGAGTACAGTGCAGAGTTTTGCTGACCAGTGACCACCAGTATTATACGTTCTCTGCCTGAAAAACGCTACATATCTGTGCTCAGTGTGCTGCATATATCTGTGCTCACACTGCTTTATTGTGGGGACTGGGAACCAGCAGTATTATATAGGAGGAGTACAGTGCAGAGTTTTGCTGACCAGTGACCACCAGTATTATACGTTCTCTGCCTGAAAAACGCTCCATATCTGTGCTCAGTGTGCTGCATATATCTGTGCTCACACTGCTTTATTGTGGGGACTGGGGACCAGCAGTATTATATAGGAGGAGTACAGTGCAGAGTTTTGCTGACCAGTGACCACCAGTATTATACGTTCTCTGCCTGAAAAACGCTCCATATCTGTGCTGCATTGTAGTATATAGTAGGAGTACAGTGCATAATTTTGCTGACCACCAGTATATATAATATATAGGAGTATGGTACAGAAGGCCACTGCTCTACCTACCTCTGTGTCGTCAAGTATACTATCCATCCATACCTGTGGTGCATTTCAGTTTTGCACAGTTTGCTGACCACCAGTATATAATATATAGGAGTACGGTACAGAAGGCCACTGCTCTACCTACCTCTGTGTCGTCAAGCATACTATCCATCCATACCTGTGGTGCATTTCAGTTTTGCACAGTTTGCTGACCACCAGTATATAATATATAGCAGTACGGTACAGTAGGCCACTGCTCTACCTACCTCTGTGTCGTCAAGTATACTATCCATCCATACCTGTGGTGCATTTCAGTTTTGCACAGTATATATAGTAGTAGGCCATTGCTATTGATACTGGCATATAATTCCACACATTAAAAAATGGAGAACAAAAATGTGGAGGGTAAAATAGGGAAAGATCAAGATCCACTTCCACCTCGTGCTGAAGCTGCTGCCATTAGTCATGGCCGAGACGATGAAATGCCATCAACGTCGTCTGCCAAGGCCGATACCCAATGTCATAGTAGAGAGCATGTAAAATCCAAAACACTAAAGTTCAGTAAAATGACCCAAAAATCTAAATTAAAAGAGTCTGAGGAGAAGCGTAAACTTCCCAATATGCCATTTACGACACGGAGTGGCAAGGAACGGCTGAGGCCCTGGCCTATGTTCATGGCTAGTGGTTCAGCTTCACATGAGGATGGAAGCACTCATCCTCTCGCTATAAAACTGCAGTGCCACTCCTAGATGGGCCAGGTGTTTGTGTCGGACACTTGGGTCGCTTAGCTTAGTCACACAGCTACCTCATTGCGTCTCTTTTTTTCTTTGCACCATGTGCTGTTTGGGGACTATTTTTTTGAAGTGCCATCCTGTCTGACACTGCAGTGCCACTCCTAGATGGGCCAGGTGTTTGTGTCAGCCACTTGGGTCGCTTAGCTTAGTCACACAGCTACCTCATTGTGTCTCTTTTTTTCTTTGCATAATGTGCTGTTTGGGGACTATTTTTTTGAAGTGCCATCCTGTCTGACACTGCAGTGCCACTTCTAGATGGGCCAGGTGTTTGTGTCGGCCACTTGGGTCGCTTAGCTTAGTCACACAGCTACCTCATTGCGCCTCTTTTTTTCTTTGCATCATGTGCTGTTTGGGGACTATTTTTTTGAAGGGCCATCCTGTCTGACACTGCAATGCCACTTCTAGATGGGCCAGGTGTTTGTGTCGGCCACTTGGGTCGCTTAGCTTAGTCACACAGCTACCTCATTGCGCCTCTTTTTTTCTTTGCATCATGTGCTGTTTGGGGACTATTTTTTTGAAGTGCCATCCTGTCTGACACTGCAGTGCCATTCCTAGATGGGCCAGGTGTTTGTGTCGGCCACTTGGGTCGCTTAGCTTAGTCACACAGCTACCTCATTGCGCCTCTTTTTTTCTTTGCATCATGTGCTGTTTGGGGACTATTTTTTTGAAGTGCCATCCTGTCTGACACTGCAGTGCCACTCCTAGATGGGCCAGGTGTTTGTGTCGGCCACTTGGGTCGCTTAGCTTAGTCATCCAGCGACCTCGGTGCAAATTTTAGGACTAAAAATAATAATGTGAGGTGTGAAGTGTTCAAATTAGACTGAAAATGAGTGGAAATTATGGTTATTGAGGTTAATAATACTATGGGATCAAAATGACCCCCAAATTCTATGATTTAAGCTGTGTTTGAGGGTTTTTTGTAAAATACACCCGAATCCAAAACACACCCGAATCCGACAAAAAATTTTCAGTTAAGTTTTGCCAAAACGCGTCCGAATCCAAAACACGGCCACGGAACCGAATCCAAAACCAAAACACAAAACCCGAAAAATGTCCGGTGCACATCACTAATTAAAACCCATGCCCTCCTGGCCACCAGAGTAATCAACTGTGATGGGGGTCTTTTAGGTAAAGTAAATCTAACCCCCATTTGAATGACTGAGATGCTTAGGACAAGATCAGCTCCCAGCAGTGCATGGGTAAATAACTTTGCACTTTTATGTTTTTTTTTCTGACAAAAGATAATCTTTACATTGTAATTCTGATTTTGAACTTGAATTGTATAGAAGAATAAGATGTTTTTCTAAAATGTTTAATCTCATGTGAACATCTGTTTTACTATGACACTTTAGGTTATTCCATTTGATTTAATCTAGTATCAAAGCACAACAGATAGAAAGTAAAAGCTGTTTATATGCACAGACTTCTCTATTAACAAGGTGCATCTTTAAGATCAGTTCCATAATTAGGAGGACACAGTATCATAGGTATAGCTGCTTGGATAAATCATGGGAACATAACTCCCAGAGGCAATGGAGACGCCTGCCTCTGGGCTGCAAGCCCTGAAGGAGCACTTGTATGTACAGTAACACCTGGTGGTTCACAGCGGGATCCAAGTGTGACTGCTGCTCTTCCAACAGAGCTCTGCTGCACACCAGCTGCTGCTGCAGAGTTAATCGGCTTTAACCAAGGAGCCCTGCTAACACCTGCAATAGGGGCCAGAATGGCTACTGCTAGTACTGATAGGCATGCGCTGCAGCAAGTGACGGTGCACCTGCTGCTGCTGGACTGTGAGATGGGACCCATCGGTAAACATTCATCACTGCGAGCTTCAGTCCTTGTAGGCCAGCTGAGAGCACTATCCATATAATTCTGTAAGTCATGTGAGTTTATATATATACAGATAGAGCCACGCTAATCGTGGCTCCGTCTGTGCCTGAGCGTGCCCACCCGGGTGCATCTATCGCCAAGAGTCATCTCCGTCCGTGATGGAGACTTGCCCCATTCACTACAATGGGAGAGCGTCTCCGTGCACTCCACTGTGAGGGAGACGCGCCCCATTCATAGAATGAGAGCGTCTCTGAGCAATCCCAGCGTGACTAGGAGGACGGTTTGCATAGTCATGCCGGGAGTGCACGTATGCGATGGAACCGCACTAAATGAGTGCATCCCATCTGTATATATTACCCATTCAATTGTAAAGCGCAACGGAATTTGCTGCTCCATATAAGAAACTGTTAATAAATAAATAAATAAATAAATAAATAATAAATAAATAAATTCTTCACACAGGAGCTTCTGATTTTCCCGGGTTTTAAATATAAATGAGTGTAAAAAATTTGGTAAATCTATAGAGATGTAAATTTGAGATGTCTTATTGTAAGTAAATATTAATCCATGGTTCTTGGTATTACCTGAAGAGCACACGTAGCAGATACACTAAAAAGAGACAGAAACATTTTTATAGTTTATTAAATTATACCTACTGAAGGTGCAATCCAAATTTTGATCCGATTGTCTATTTCAGCATTATCATGCATGCAATGCAAGCTATCAGGGCCGTAACTAGGTGTGTGCTGATGGTGCCTTGCCCACAGCGCAACTGCACTGAATGCGCACCATCTGACATCACACCCCGCATGTACGGCCGTTGTATGTAATGAGGGAGTGTTGAACTTAAAATGTCTGCTGTCCAGTAAGTCCGCCTGTAAGCCCCGCCGCCATCTCTGACAAGGAGAGGGAGTGGGAGCGGGAGTACTGGGTCAGGCGCCTGCTGCCACATATGAGCCGCTGCTGCGTGTAGTGATGCTGCGAGACCTGGCACCTCAGCGCTGTAGGGGGATCGTGAGTGTCTGGACTGTGTGTGAGTGCCTGCTGCTGCTCCTCGATGCCGCATCACAGTAACAGGTGGGCGGGGGATGGACACGCACACACAAACACAGCACACACACACACACCTCTCTCTGCTGCCTTATGTGTAAAAAGGGGATATATATATATATGTATATATATATAGATATATATATATACACTGCTCAAAAAAATAAAGGGAACACTAAAATAACACATCCTAGATCTGAATGAATGATATACTCTTATTAAATACTTTGTTCTTTACATAGTTGAATGTGCTGACAACAAAATCACACAAAAATTATCAATGGAAATCAAATTTATTAACCCATGGAGGTCTGGATTTGGAGTCACACTTAAAATGAAAGTGGAAAAACACACTACAGGCTGATCCAACTTTGATGAAATGTCCTTAAAACAAGTCAAAATGAGGCTCAGTAGTGTGTGTGGCCTCCACGTGCCTGTATGACCTCCCTACAACCCACACAAGTGGCTCAGGTTGTGCAGCTCATCCAGGATGGCACATCAATGCGAGCTGTGGCAAGAAGGTTTGCTGTGTCTGTCAGCGTAATGTCCAGAGCATGGAGGCGCTACCAGGACACAGGCCAGTACATCAGGAGACGTGGAGGAGGCCGTAGGAGGGCAACAACCCAGTATCAGGACCGCTACCTCCACCTTTGTTCAAGGAGGAACAGGAGGAGCACTGCCAGAGCCCTGCAAAATGACCTCCAGCAAGCCACAAATGTGCATGTGTCTACTCAAACGATCAGAAACAGACTCCATGAGGGTGGTATGAGGGCCCGACGTCCACAGGTGGGGGTTGTGCTTACAGCCCAACACCGTGCAGGACGTTTGGCATTTGCCAGAGAACATCAAGATTGGCAAATTCGCCACTGGCGCCCTGTGCTCTTCACAGATGAAAGCAGGTTCTCACTGAGCACATGTGACAGACGTGACAGAGTCTGGAGACGCCAAGGAGAACGTTCTGCTGCCTGCAACATCCTCCAGCATGACCGGCTTGGCAGTGGGTCAGTAATGGTGTGGGGTGGCATTTCTTTGGGGGGCGCACAACCCTCCATGGGCTCGCCAGAGGTAGCCTGACTGCCATTAGGTACCGAGATGAGATCCTCAGACCCCTTGTGAGACCATATGCTGGTGCGGTTGGCCCTGGGTTCCTCCTAATGCAAGACAATGCTAGACTTCATGTGGCTGGAGTGTGTCAGCAGTTCCTGCAAGACAAAGGCATTGATGCTATGGACTGGCCCGCCCGGTCCCAGACCTGAATCCAATTGAGCACATCTTGGACATCATGTCTCGCTCCATCCACCAACACCACGTTGCACCACAGACTGTCCAGGAGTTGGCGGATGCTTTAGTCCAGGTCTGGGAGGAGATTCCTCAGGACACCATCCGCCACCTCATCAGGAGCATGCCCAGGCATTTTATGGAGGTCATACAGGCACGTGGAGGCCACACACACTACTGAGCCTCATTTTGACTTATTTTAAGGACATTACATCAAAGTTGGATCAACCTGTAGTGTGTTTTTCCACTTTAATTTTAAATGGGGGCTCCCAATCCAGACCTCCATGGGTTAATACATTTGATTTCCATTGATAATTTGTGTGTGATTTTGTTGTCAGCACATTCAACTATGTAAAGAACAAAGTATTTAATAAGAGTATATCATTTATTCAGATCTAGGATGTGTTATTTTAGTGTTCCCTTTATTTTTTTGAGCAGTGTATATATATATATATATATATATATGTTGATATAGATATATATATATATATATATATAGATATAGATATAGATATATACGGTTTAAATGATGTTTGAAAGGAGGCACTTAAATACATTGATTTCAAAACACCTTAAAATAAAGTAGTTTAATTCCTTGTTGAACAACAGCTCTAAGAGTTTTTTTTGTGTGTTTTTTTTAGAACAAAACTGTTTAAAGGTGCTTATTTATTCTTGGTAATATTATATGGAGAAAGATGTCTAACTGGACTCCTTATTAGAAAGTCAAATTTATTGTCCAACAAGGAATTATTTGGAATGTTTTTGAACCTCCTTTTAGACATCATTTAAACCAAGTCTAAATCTCAGTCCCACTAATGGGGGACTTTTTAAGGGGAGCAGCATCATATACTGTATCTTTGTTAGTACAGGATTTGTCTGCTGCCTTATGTGTAATAAGGGGGACTAGGCCTGCCTTACGTGTAAAATGGGGGACTCTGCCTGCCTTTTGTGTAAAAAGGGGGAATCTGTCTGCCTTATGTGTAAAAAGGGGGACTCTACCTACCGTACTGTGTAAAGGGGACTCCACCTGCCGTTGTGTAAAAGTGGGACTCTGCCTGCCGTGATGTGTAAAATGGGACTCTACCTGCCGTTCTATGTAAAAGGGAGCTATGTGGCCATGTCCCTTCTCCCTTCCCCATAAAGCAACGCCCCTATATTTTTGACACGCGCCTATGGTGCGCATTTGCCCTGTTTTATATTTGGTGGGGGGGCGCCGATGCTGTTTCTTGCACACAGCGCTAAAATGTCTAGTTACAGCACTGCAAGCCATGCATCAGTAATGACGTCATTATGTCAACCCCCTGTTCATCGCCTTAGGGGAGATTTTTTAAAATTCTAATTACGTAGTTTTCCTATTTCCCACCTGCAGAATACCTATGATAAATTTCAGCTTCCTAACATTTTGGGAAATAAGAAAATTAGTGATGAGTAACTCAGTGAGAGATACAGTAAAAAGTGACAGGACCATTATTGTAGTTGATGAAATTCTACCCACTGGAGGAGCAATCCAAATTTATTTATAACATTATTTTTCAATCACTTTTAAGGTTTTAGAGGTTTCATCTCGTTTTACACATTTTATATGATGTATTTAGTACGTTGAAGTAACTTTTTACAGAAAAGTGCATTACTTGGTAATAACTAGTGATGTGCACCGGAAATTTTTCGGGTTTTGTGTTTTGGTTTTGGATTCGGTTCCGCGGCCGTGTTTTGGATTAGGATGCGTTTTGGCAAAACCTCCCTGAAAATTTTTTGTCGGATTCGGGTGTGTTTTGGATTCAGGTGTTTTTTTTTACAAAAAAAACCCTCAAATACAGCTTAAATAATAGAATTTGGGGGTCATTTTGATCCCATAGTATTATTAACCTCAATAACCATAATTTCCACTCATTTTCAGTCTATTCTGAACACCTCACACCTCACAATATTATTTTTAGTCCTAAAATTTGCACCGAGGTCGCTGGATGGCTAAGCTAAGTGACACAAGTGGCCGACACAAACACCTGGCCCATCTAGGAGTGGCACTGCAGTGTCAGGCAGGATGGCACTTCAAAATAATTGTCCCCAAACAGCACATGATGCAAAGAAAAAAAGAGGCGCACCAAGGTCACTGTGTGACAAAGCTAAGCGACACAAGTGGCTGACACAAACACCTGGCCCATCTAGGAGTGGCACTGCAGTGTCAGACAGGATGGCACTTCAAAAAAATAGTCCCCAAACAGCACATGATGCAAAGAAAAAAAGAGGCGCAATGAGGAAGCTGTGTGACTAAGCTAAGCGACCCAAGTGGCCGACACAAACACCAGGCCCATCTAGGAGTGGCACTGCAGTGTCAGACAGGATGGCACTTCAAAAAAATAGTCCCCAAACAGCACATGATGCAAAGAAAAAAAGAGGTGCACCAAGGTCGCTGTGTGACTAAGCTAAGCGACACAAGTGGCCGACACAAACACCTGGCCCATCTAGGAGTGGCACTGCAGTGTCAGACAGGATGGCACTTCAAAAAAATAGTCCCCAAACAGCACATGATGCAAATAAAAAAAAGAGGCGCACCAAGCTCGCTGTGTGACTAAGCTAAGCGACACAAGTGGCCGACACAAACACCTGGCCCATCTAGGAGTGGCACTGCAGTGTCAGGCAGGATGGCACTTCAAAAAAATTGTCCCCAAACAGCACATGATGCAAAGAAAAATGAAAGAAAAAAGAGGTGCAAGATGGAATTATCCTTGGGCCCTCCCTCCCACCCACCCTTATGTTGTATAAACAGGACATGCACACTTTAACGAACCTATCATTTCAGCGACAGGGTCTGCCACACGACTGTGACTGAAATGACTGGTTGGTTTGGGCCCCCACCAAAAAAGAAGCAATCAATCTCTCCTTGCACAAACTGGCTCTACAGAGGCAAGATGTCCACCTCATCATCATCCTCCGATTCCTCACCCCTTTCACTGTGTACATCCCCCTCCTCACAGACTATTATTTCTTCCCCACTGGAATCCACCATCTCAGATCCCTGTGTACTTTCTGGAGGCAATTGCTGGTGAATGTCTCCACGGAGGAATTGATTATAATTAATTTTGATGAACATCATCTTCTCCACATTTTCTGGAAGTAACATCGTACGCCGATTGCTGACAAGGTGAGCGGCGGCACTAAACACTCTTTCGGAGTACACACTGGAGGGAGGGCAACTTAGGTAGAATAAAGATAGTTTGTGCAAGGGCCTCCAAATTCCTCTTTTTCCTGCCAGTATATGTACGGACTGTCTGACGTGCCTACTTGGATGCGGTCACTCATATAATCCTCCACCATTCTTTCAATGGTGACAGAATCATATGCAGTGACAGTAGACGACATGTCAGTAATCGTTGCCAGCTCCTTCAGTCCGGACCAGATGTCAGCACTCGCTCCAGACTGCCCTGCATCACCGCCAGCGGGTGGGCTCGGAATTCTTAGCCTTTTCCTCGCACCCCCAGGTGCGGGAGAATGAGAAGGAGGAGCTGTTGACGGGTCACGTTCCGCTTGACTTGAAAATTTTCTCACCAGCAGGTCTTTGAACCTCTGCAGACTTGTGTCTGCCGGAAAGAGAGATACAACGTAGGTTTTAAATCTAGGAACGAGCACGGTGGCCAAAATGTAGTGCTCTGATTTCAACAGATTGACCACCCGTGAATCCTGGTTAAGCGAATTAAGGGCTCCATCCACAAGTCCCACATGCCTAGCGGAATCGCTCTGTTTTAGCTCCTTCTTCAATGTCTCCAGCTTCTTCTGCAAAAGCCTGATGAGGGGAATGACCTGAATCAGGCTGGCAGTGTCTGAACTGACTTCACGTGTGGCAAGTTCAAAGGGTTGCAGAACCTTGCACAACGTTGAAATCATTCTCCACTGCGCTTGAGTCAGGTGCATTCCCCCTCCTTGGCCTATATCGTGGCAGATGTATAGGCTTGAATGGCCTTTTGCTGCTCCTCCATCCTCTGAAGCATATAGAGAGTTGAATTCCACCTCGTTACCACCTCTTGCTTCAGATGATGGCAGGGCAGGTTCAGGAGTGTTTGCTGGTGCTCCAGTCTTCGGCACGCGGTGGCTGAATGCCGAAAGTGGCCCGCAATTCTTCGGGCCACCGACAGCATCTCTTGCACGCCCTTGTCGTTTTTTAAATAATTCTGCACCACCAAATTCAATGTATGTGCAAAACATGGGACGTGCTGGAATTTGCCCAGATGTAATGCACGCACAATATTGCTGGCGTTGTCCGATGTCACAAATCCCCAGGAGAGTCCAATTGGGGTAAGCCATTCTGCGATGATCTTCCTCAGTTTCCGTAAGAGGTTGTCAGCTGTGTACCTCTTCTGGAAAGCGGTGATACAATGCATAGCCTGCCTAGGAACGAGTTGGCGTTTGCGAGATGCTGCTACTGGTGCCGCCGCTGCTGTTCTTGCTGCGGGAGGCAATACATCTACCCAGTGGGCTGTCACAGTCATATAGTCCTGAGTCTGCCCTGCTCCACTTGTCCACATGTCCGTGGTTAAGTGGACATTGGGTACAACTGCATTTTTTAGGACACTGGTGAGTCTTTTTCTGAGGTCTGTGTACATTTTCGGTATCGCCTGCCTAGAGAAATGGAACCTAGATAGTATTTGGTACCGGGGACACAGTACCTCAATCAAGTCTCTAGTTGCCTCTGAATTAACGGTGGATACCGGAACCACGTTTCTCACCGCCCAGGCTGCCAAGGCCTGAGTTATCTGCTTTGCAGCAGGATGACTGCTGTGATATTTCATCTTCCTCGCAAAGGACTGTTGGACAGTCAATTGCTTACTGGAAGTAGTACAAGTGGTCTTCTGACTTCCCCTCTGGGATGACGATCGACTCCCAGCAGCTACAACAGCAGCGCCAGCAGCAGTAGGCGTTACACTCAAGGATGCATCGGAGGAATCCCAGGCAGGAGAGGACTCGTCAGACTTGCCAGTGTCATGGCCTGCAAGACTATTGGCTTTCCTGGGTAAGGAGGAAATTGACACTGAGGGAGTTGGTGGTGTGGTCAGTGGACTGCTTCCGCTGTCACCCAAAGTTTTTGAACTTGTCACTGACATGATGAATGCGCTGCAGGTGACGTATAAGGGAGGATGTTCCGAGGTGGTTAACGTCCTTACCCCTACTTATTACAGCTTGACAAAGGCAATACACGGCTTGACACCTGTTGTCCGCATTTGTGTTGAAATAATTCCACACCGAAGAGCTTATTTTTTTTGTATTTTGACCAGGCATGTAAATGGCCCTATTCCTCCCACGGACAACAGGTGTCTCCCCGGGTGCCTGACTTAAACAAACCACCTCACCATCAGAATCCTCCTTGTCAATTTCCTCCCCAGCGCCAGCAACACCCATATCCTCATCCTGGTGTACTTCAACAGTGACATCTTCAAATTGACTATCAGGAACTGGACTGCGGGTGCTCCTTCCAACACTTGCAGGGGGCGTGCAAATGGTGGAAGGCGCAAGCTCTTCCCGTCCAGTGTTGGGAAGGTCAAGCATCGCAACCGACACAATTGGACTCTCCTTGGATATTTGTGATTCAGAAGAACGCACAGTTCTTTGCTGTGCTTTTGCCAGCTTAAGTCTTTTAATTTTTCTAGCGAGAGGATGAGTGCTTCCATCCTCATGTGAAGCTGAACCACTAGCCATGAAAATAGGCCAGGGCCTCAGCCGTTCCTTGCCACTCCGTGTCGTAAATGGCATATTGGCAAGTTTACGCTTCTCCTCAGATGCTTTTAATTTTGATTTTTGGGTCATTTTACTGAACTTTTGTTTTTTGGATTTTACATGCTCTCTACTATGACATTGGGCATCGGCCTTGGCAGATGACGTTGATGGCATTTCATCGTCTCGGCCATGACTAGTGGCAGCAGCTTCAGCACGAGGTGGAAGTGGATCTTGATCTTTCCCTATTTTAACCTCCACATTTTTGTTCTCCATTTTTTAATGTGTGGAATTATATGCCAGTAACTATCAATAGCAATGGCCTACTACTATATATACTGCGCAGTACTGAAATGCACCACAGGTATGGATGGATAGTATACTTGACGACACAGAGGTAGGTAGAGCAGTGGGCTTCCGTACCGTACTGCTATATATACTGGTGGTCACTGTCAGCAATCTGCAAAACTAAAATGCACCACAGGTATAGAATGTAGATGGATAGTATACTTAATGACGACACAGAGGTAGGTACAGCAGTGGCCTTCCGTACCGTACTGCTATATATTATATACTGGTGGTTACTGTGTCAGCAAACTGCAAAACTAAAATGCACCACAGGTATAGAATGTAGATGGATAGTATACTTAATGACGACACAGAGGTAGGTACAGCAGTGGTCTTCCGTACCGTACTGCTATATATAGTATACTGGTGGTCACTGTGTCAGCAAACTGCAAAACTAAAATGCACCACAGGTATAGAATGTAGATGGATAGTATACTTAATGACGACACAGAGGTAGGTACAGCAGTGGCCTTCCGTACCGTACTGCTATATATAGTATACTGGTGGTCACTGTGTCAGCAAACTGCAAAACTAAAATGCACCACAGGTATAGAATGTAGATGGATAGTATACTAAATGATGACACAGAGGTAGGCACAGCAGTGGCCTTCCGTACCGTACTGCTATATATAGTATACTGGTGGTCACTGTGTCAGCAAACTGCAAAACTAAAATGCACCACAGGCATAGAATGTAGATGGATAGTATACTTAATGACGACACAGAGGTAGGTACAGCAGTGGCCTTCCATACCGTACTGCTATATATAGTATACTGGTGGTCACTGTGTCAGCAAACTGCAAAACTAAAATGCACCACAGGTATAGAATGTAGATGGATAGTATACTTAATGACGACAAAGAGGTAGGCACAGCAGTGGCCTTCCGTACCGTACTGCTATATATAGTATACTGGTGGTCACTGTGTCAGCAAACTGCAAAACTAAAATGCACCACAGGTATAGAATGTAGATGGATAGTATACTTAATGACGACACAGAGGTAGGCACAGCAGTGGCCTTCCGTACCGTACTGCTATATATAGTATACTGGTGGTCACTGTGTCAGCAAACTGCAAAACTAAAATGCACCACAGGTATAGAATGTAGATGGGTAGTATACTTAATGACGACACAGAGGTAGGTACAGCAGTGGCCTTCCATACCATACTGCTATATATAGTATACTGGTGGTCACTGTGTTAGCAAACTGCAAAACTAAAATGCACCACAGGTATAGAATGTAGATGGATAGTAGACTTAATGACGACACAGAGGTAGGTAAAGCAGTGGCCTTCCGTACCGTACTGCTATATATAGTATACTGGTGGTCACTGTGTCAGCAAACTGCAAAACTAAAATGCACCACAGGTATAGAATGTAGATGGATAGTATACTTAATGACGACACAGAGGTAGGTACAGCAGTGGCCTTCCGTACCGTACTGCTATATATACTGGTGGTCACTGTGTCAGCAAACTGCACAACTGAAATGCACCACAGGTATAGAATGTAGATGGATAGTATACTTAATGACGACACAGAGGTAGGTACAGCAGTGGCCTACTGTACCGTAATGCTATATATTATATACTGGTGGTCACTGGTCAGCAAAACTCTGCACTGTACTCCTCCTATATAATATTATACTGGTGGTCCCCAGTCCCCACAATAAAGCAGCACTCTGAGCACAGATATGGAGTGTTTTTCAGGCAGACAACATATACTGGTGGTCACTGTCAGCAAAAATCTGCACTGTACTCCTGCTATATAATACAGCTGCTCCCCAGTCCCCACAGTTAAGCAGTGTGAGCACAGATATATGCAGCACACTGAGCACAGATATGGAGCATTTTTTTCAGGCAGAGAACGGATAACTGGTGGTCACTGATCAGCAAAACTCTGCACTGTACTCCTCCTATATTATACAGCTGCTCCCCAACCCTCCCCACAATTAAGCAATAGTGCACAATCAAGTTCAACAATAACGGAGAGGACGCCAGCCACGTCCTCTCCCTAACATTTCCAATGCACGAGTGAAAATGGCGGCGACGCGCGGCTGCTTATATAGAATCCGAATCTTGCGAGAATCCGACAGCGGGATGATGACGTTCGGGCGCGCTCGGGTTAACCGAGCCATACGGGAGAATCCGAGTATGCCTCGGACCCGTGTAAAAAGGGTGAAGTTCGGGGGGGTTCGGTTTCCGAGAAACCGAACCCGCTCATCACTACTCCATTGCGCATGTTCTGGTTCTCACAACTCATCCTCCGATGCAAGGGACAGCTAAGTTCCTGCTGTGGTATATGGCCTTTGCACACCTTGCTAATGCTACCATCAACAGATGCACGATGTCTGCCCAGTATGCAATCTTATCCACTTTCACATTGAGCGCTTAGGCGGTGGAAACATACTTATACTGCGTTGATGCCTTAACACTGTATAACGTATTGGCCCTATGGTCCATACATTATGTTTAGCACTGCCACTGGATTGGCCAATGTAATTTTGAGTGTTGTTTCTTTAATCTAAAATCGGATTTTGCCTTATATGCTCCCAGTTTTCCCCGTGCAAGATTGTTTTCTTGAAGTTAACGTTTTTTAGTTTTTCTAACAGAAAGTGAGTCTCCAAAATGAACCAGTATGCCACATTGCATCAAACCTGAATAAGCATACAGTGACACATAAAGTTAAAATAGTTAAAGTATTATCCATTGAGAACAAGGTTTTTGCTTTAAAAGATGATAATGTAATTTGAGGGAAAGACAGCTCCAACTGCTCACCTCCTAGTTGCAAATTTATTAAATAAAAATGTATATGTCAGTTTTTAGCAGTTGTTATTTAGCTGCCAAATCCTTCGCAGCCCGGCCATCGGTACATCGGGCAGCATTGCATACTCCAAAAGATGCCTATAGGGGGTAGTGATAGTTGACGGCATTGGAGGGATTGCCTCAAGTATCAGAGGTACCTGCAGCATTCCCTCCTTATATTTAGACTGTTTCCATTGCTTTAAGGCTAATCCCCGACAAAGGGTGTTTGTATGGGTTTTAAGCGCAACTTTACTTTGAAAAATGCACCAGTTAGGCCATTTGGATGCCGAGAAAGTTGTAACTTCTTGTCAGTCTTTGCTTTGAAACAGGCATACGTTAAGAGCCAAAAATAAAACATTGCTATCAGCCCACGCCAGGCCAAGGTGGAATACTGTTAATCCTAGGACATTTACTTTCATCATTATTTTAAAATTGTTTTTTTTTACTTTGTATTTCTACCTTGCAGAACCAGACTCAGATGGGGTTGACAATGGCCCTCATTCCGAGTTGTTCGCTAGCTGCTTTCGCTCGCAGCGCAGCGTTCAGGCAAAAAATCGGCAATTCTGCACATGCGTATGGGGCGCACTGCGCACGTGCGTCATACTTTCACAAAAGCCAATGCAGTTTTACACAAGCTCTAGCGACGCTTTTCAGTCGCACTGCTGATCGTTGAGTGATTGACAGGAAGTGGGTGTTTCTGGGTGGTAACTGACCGTTTTCGGGGAGTGTGTGAAAAATGCAGGTGTGCCAGATAAAAACGCAGGAGTGGCTGGAAAAATGTAGGCGTGGCTGGCTGAACGCAGGGCGTTTGTGACGTCAAAACAGGAACTAAATAGTCAGAAGTGATCGCAAGGTAGGAGTAGGTCTGCAGCTACTCTGAAACTGCACAATTTTTTTTGTAGCAGCGCTGCGATCCTTTCGTTCGCACTTCTACTAAGCTAAGATACACTCCAAGAGGGCGGCAGCTTAGCGTTTGCACTGTTGCTAAAAGCAGCTAGCGAGCGAACAACTCGGAATGAGGGCCAATGTTGCAATTGGAGACACCACTGAAAAATAATACACCACTCTTGAAACAGTGACATATGTTTCTGACCATGAGGATTTTGATGGCATTATTTTAAATAATGGATATCCTTCTTTCATACAAACTATTGAGGATTCTGAAATTCAAATGTGTCTTCGGTGTTATCCAATACTTGTAGAACTTCAAATCAGGAAGTTTCTGGTGTGTTGAAATTCTTTCCAATTCTAAGGTAGCCAATGATAATGGCAAAGACTCACATTTTTTTTAAAGATTCCTTTGTGGTATACAACTCTTTCTCTTTGGGAATACAGGACATCGACCTAAATTTGGAAAGTTTAAATACCAATGTGCTAAAGATTGTGCAGAAACAGGAAGACATATTTTTTAAATTTCAAAGAAACAATGGGCTCAATTACCAATTCTTTAAGTATTTTAGTAGGTTTGAAGAGGCAAAAATATAATGCAGCCAATAGCTCTAACTGCACCAGTGAAAACACTCATAGCAATGACATCAATGGTGAGTGTGGGGCTCCGGAAGGAGAATTGCCACAAGATACCAATAAGGTGCTACCTAAAAATCTGTTGAAAAGAAAAAACATAGGAAACTGCTCAAAAACAGTTATATTTTATTGAGAATGTCTTCATCAAAGTTAGGCATCACATGTTAAAAGTTTTTGGTGGAAATTTTTTAAAATCCTCTAGCTTTTAGAAGGAATTCATAACATACTAAGTTAATTTCTCTGAGGTTTTGTGGCTAACAATATATTAATATTATGACTTTGAGCACATAACAGTTTTTTTCTAATTTGTTCTTTTAACATTTAAAAATGTGGTTTCTGTAATGTAAAGTTTGAGGATACAAACTTTACAATGTACCAGTGCTGAGCATTACTGTACAAAAATCTGTATGAAACGTGCTCAAACTATAAGGGTAAATCATGCCTGTTTGCAAGAGCAAAATCTTTCTCAAATGGACAAAACCAAGTGCACTGCAGGGGTGGCAGATATAACCTATGCAGAGAGAGTAAAATTTTGGTGGGGTGTGTTCAAACTGTAAACCAAATTGCAGAGTTAAAATAAAGCAGACAGTATTTCACCAGCACACATACACTATAACACCCCCTCAAATCTAACTCTCCCTGCACATGTTATTTCTGGCCCCCCTACAGTGCACTTGGTTAAACCCAACAGAAAACATTTTTGCTTTTGTGGTCAGGCATGAGTTACCCCCTATATTCTGTAGATTTTAGGCCCCCATTTCACCACAAAATAGTTATTTTAAGTAAATTGTGGTTTGCACTTCCCATAACCTTTAACTACATCCCACCATAGAAGCTGACGCCAGAGAGTGGCAAGGTTATTTTACCTTGCTGATTTGTTTCTTAAGACCAATTTGCCTTGGCCAACGTTCGACTGCTAGACTTTTTAAAAACTACAGGATGCTGACCATTATATGTTTTTTCATGGCACAAGCACAGTCTTAGAGGAAGTTGAGGAGCATGTGATCACTCTTCAGCAGCCCCTACAACAGAATAAATTTATTGTAAAGTTGACGGATTGCACCACTCATGCTTCTGAGGGTTTCACCAGTTATGGGTGCAGAGTCAGCCCCATCCATCAAGTAGCTAGCGGGACATACTGTAGTGGCTGAGGGAGGCAGGGCAATGGACATAATGATACTTCCCGCACAAACAGACAAATTGATACCCCCACACAAACAGTATGGACATTATTGATCTGCCTGGGTGTTGGCTGGGGTTTGGCAAAGGGTCCAGTTTTAGGGAGTACTGTGCTGCTGTTGAGCAATTTAAAGGAGGCTTTAGCTGGCTGCCAACAATATGGACAATGGCCCTCATTCCGAGTTGTTCGCTCGCAAGCTGCTTTTAGCAGCTTTGCACACGCTAAGCCGCCGCCTACTGGGAGTGAATCTTAGCTTATCAAAATTGCGAACGAAAGATTAGCAAAATTGCGAATAGACACTTCTTAGCAGTTTCTGAGTAGCGCCACACTTACTCGGCATCTGCGATCAGTTCAGTGCTTGTCGTTCCTGGTTTGACGTCACAAACACACCCAGCGTTCGCCTAGACACTCCTCCGTTTCTCCAGCCACTCCCGCGTTTTTCCCAGAAACGGTAGCGTTTTTTCGCTCATACCCATAAAACGGCCTGTTTCCGCCCAGAAACACCCACTTCCTGTCAATCACATTACGATCACCAGAACGAAGAAAAAACCTTGTAATGCCGTGAGTAAAATACCTAACTGCATAGCAAATTTACTTGGCGCAGTCGCACTGCGGGCATTGCGCATGCGCATTAGCGACTATTCGCTCCGTTGCGAGAAAAAAATACAGAGCGAACAACTCAGAATGACCCCCAATGCACGATGATTAAGTCTTAGCACTCGACGTCCAAATTCTGGCTCTGTAGAGCAATGTAATAAATTTGCAAAATGCACCTAGCTCTGCTAGAAATCAGCGCTTTATTCTACAATAAATAGTGTTAATGTAAAATTTCACTGACACAACGAGTGTAGTAATGACTTTTTTGCTGATAAATGAGAACCCGTATATACAGTAGTAAAAACATTTTAACATCACCAGCTTAACTAGACAGTATTGTTAATACTTCATAGAATCACCACGCAGGCCATGACTTTATTACACAGCATGAATATTATTACTGTGATTTGTCTTTGTTTATATGTATTCTGCTTATTTTATTTCAAAGAGTGATATATGGTATGCCCAATTACTAAAAAGAAAATTTGTCTGTAAAAGATTTACATTTCTGTAGACAACTACATTTAAAACATTAATAAAAATCCAAAGCAACTTTGATTTGGTGTGATTTTTTAATCATTTACATTTAAGCCATGTATTTATACTGTACTTGTTTTTACACCCACATAGAAAAGGCTCCAAAGACTCTTAAAAGCATAAATGAATATGGGTTTATAGCTGGGCGATTACGGCCATTCCTGAAATCCGAATGAAAAATGATTGCAAAATTTACATTATGCATGTTAAAATGCATATAAATGCAACCCTCCCTAAGTCAAAACATTCCAAATTTGCCGACATCATTACATACTGTATGTAGCATAACTATCGGCACTGTATCTAAGTGGTATGGATCATTAGGATGACAGTCATTAGGTCGACCACTATTGGTCGACATGCATTAGGTCGACATGGTCATCAAACTGACATGAAGAAGGCCGACATGGAAAAAGGCCAACACGAGTTTTTTTTATTATTTTTGTGTTGTTTTGTTCGTAAAGTGTGGGGGAACCCCAATTCGTGCATTGTGTTCATTTCCCATGCTTCAGGCACGGTGCCTCGCTCCGCTACCGCTGTGCTCTGCGCAGGTTATCGTTCCCAATCGTAGTCCACATGAATCGTAAAGTATAGAAAAGTTCATTAAAATTATTAGAATGTGATAAACTCACGTCGACCATTTTCAATGTCAACCTTGTTCATGAGTACCTATTAACCATGTCAATCAAGACACCATGTCGACCTAATGCATGTCGATCAATAGTGGTCAACCTAATGACCGTTTCCCGAATGGTTGGTTCTAAATCGGAGTGGGAGAAGGGACCTTCTGACATCACTAGGGGAGGATACACGTCACCAGGGGGAGGAGCTACGGCTGAACAGGGTACCTGAAAAGTACCCTCACGGGCTTGCTTCGCTCGCCACACTTTGGGCTCGGTGGCTCGCTCCGCTTCGCTCACCACCTGATTACTAAAGGTATTAGTTGGTGGCGTGGATAGTAGATGAACTGTCCTGCTGGCCTAGCTCCTCCCTCTTGTGTAGTGGCTCTTCCCCCTGACGTAAAAGGTCCCTTAGGCCACTTGAATCTAGCATCTACCTATCCCGAATATTAGTGATTTTTACTTCTTAAACTACCTAAACCAAAAATCTATTAAAATATAATATTATAATGTTGGAACATTGAAATTTTTTTTAATTATTACAGCAAAGCAGTCAACGCTGAAAAGGACTGACCACAGGAAATTGGACAGACAGCAGACACTTACTTACAAAATGAACTAAAGAAAGGTTATTAGGATAAATAGTTAGGTATTATATCTCTCCTAACCTTATTTGCAATTGGGTATTCTCCATCCTCCGTTGCCGGCTCAACTTCTGGATTGCCGAACAAGACTAATGTTGACTTTTTGCGCATTGCATATTTTGTGTAAAATGCAGCATACCACGAACAATTTACAAACTTTTCGGGGACTGTAGAGCAACTGGCCACCAGACTTGTCGAGGCAACGGAATCGACTTTTCTACATACCAAAAGTCAGTTTAATTACATTTTTGGTTGCTATATGTGCATTATTATACACATGATCTTGCCTTCCTTTGGGCTTGGAGATTGGTGTCATAAGCCATGGGCGTGCTGGATAGCCTGCATCACCGAGAGTGATAAGTTGTAAAAAAAATTGTTAGTCTAGTTATTTTAATTTTATACAAAACCATGTACGATTAACATAGCACTATAGTAAGACATAAATTAGAACATACCAACCAACCACCTGAAATTTTTTGGGATTTAAAGTCTTGATAAAGTGAGGAATTGTGTAGGATATAAGCATCGTGTGAAGATCCAGGGTATGCGGCACATACATTCATTATTCATCCATTTTCACTACATATAATTTGCATATTCATAGAATAGAATAGTTTCCTGTTCCGGGACACCTCCTCCATATCAGTTTGTGGTCAGTAAGTAAAGTAGGTACAATCAATGGCCCCTAGAACATTAGGAAAGCCTGCAACTTCGCAAAAGTCTTGTTTTACTACTTGCCATTCGGTAGTGGTTCTGGGCCAATATATAAATTTGTCAGAGTGTTGTAGAATCGCATTTAAGACAATATTGAAAAATCGAGAGAATGTAGCCTGATTGAAGCCTCTTTCCTGTGAAACTACATATTGAAAAGAGCCCAAGGCAAGAAACTGTAAAGTTGCAAGGACTTTTGCTATTTCAGGGAGGGCTTATGTTCTTTGGCTCTTGGGTTCACTGCTGTCTTTAAATAATTATATATCATTGAAATTGAGATGGAGTACAGTCAAAACAATTTAACAATTTCATATTCCCGAAAATCATCCAAAGTAAAACGAGTTTAAAAATTCTGGGTTTACGGAAGTTCACTTTTTTCTTTCTCTTACAATTTCTACTATTACTTGTAACTCCAGAGATAGATGTGGCCTTTCGGTTCGAGACGCACAACCAATTAAAACTAAGGTAGTACATCATCCTTGGAATTCAAAACTTTTCCGTAGGAAATTGTGTAAAAGTAGTTGAGTATTGAAAGAAGTCTGAAATTCAAACAAAATGATATTTTTGAAATGAAAATCTCAACTATGCTTAATTAATATTATTCATTATTTATATATTCATTATTTATTACCTTTTATTTAAATAGCGCACACATATTCCGCAGCGCTTTACAGAGAATATTTGGCAATTCACATCAGTCCCTGCCCCAGGGGAGCTTACAATCTATAGGTTAATCATGTAGGCAGCCAATAAGTCTTCCCATTTAATTTTGTAATGAGGAAGGAAACCAGAGTCGAAATGAGTTTAAAGTAGAGCTGAACAGGTTCAGTTCTCAGATAACCGAACCCTACCGGACTCCACGTCCCGAGCCCGGATCCGTGTCAGGCTCGGGTTTTCCCACCTGACTCGGAAACCAGAACGAGGCAAAAGTCATCATCCCACTGTCCTATTTTCGCGGGGTTTGGATTCCATATAAGGAGCTGCGCGTCGCCGCCATTTTCACTCTGGCATCAGAGAGTGTAGAGAGTTGACGTGTCTACGTTCTCTCAGTGTCCTCAGTGTCCGTGTCTTGTGCTGCATCTGTCCAGTCAAAGTGTTGTGTCCTCTGCTGTCATATGTCCAGTGCTGTCCAGTGGTGCTGTCATATGCCCACTACTGCTGTATAATAAGTCCCTTACAGTGTTGCTGTGTTTTCCTGCATCAGACCAGTGTTAGTGTCCTGTGCATCAGTCCAGTGACCAGTCATAGTGGTGTACTCTGCTGCCATATGTCCAGTGCTGCTATATAGGGTGCTGTGTTGTGCTGCATCAGTTCAGTGGTGGTGTATTGTCCTGCATCAGTCCCTGTGGTGTCGCTGTGCTGCCATATATGTCCAGTGGTACTGCTGTATATGTCCAGTGATCCTGCCGTATAATTCCAGTAGTACTGGCATATAATTCCAGTAATCCTGATTTATAATTACAGTAATCCTGCCATATAATTCCAGTGTTACTGCCGTATAATTCCAGTAATCCTGCCGTATAATTCCAGTAATCCTGCCGTATAATTACAGTAATCCTGCCGTATAATTCCAGTGGTACTGGCGTATAATTCCAGTAATCCTGCTGTATAATTACAGTAATCCTGCCGTATAATTACAGTGGTACTGCCGCATAATTCCAGTAATCCTGCTGTATAATTACAGTGGTACTGGCATATAATTCCAGCAATCCTGCTGTATTATTACAGTAATCCTGCCGTATAATTCCAGTAATCCTGCCGTATAATTCCAGTGGTACTGGCGTATAATTCAAGTAATCCTGCCGTATAATTACAGTAATCCTGCTGTATAATTACAGTGGTACTGGCGTATAATTTCATTAATCCTGCCGTATGATTCCAGTAATCCTGCCATATAATTCCAGTGGTACTGGCGTATAATTCCAATTATCCTGCCGTATAATTCCAGTGGTACAGGCGTATAATTCCAGTAATCCTGCCATATACTTCCAGTGGTACTGTCATATAATTACAGTAATCCTGCCATATAATTACAGTAATCCTGACATATAAATCCAGTGATCCTGTCGTATAACTGAAGTGATCCTGCCGTATAATTCCATATAAATCCATATAGTTCCGTATAAATCCGGTCCAGTGGTGCTGCTATATAAATTCAGTGGTGCTGTCCTGTGCTGTATATTATTTACACCAAATAAAGAGGTTATTAATATTTAATCCAAACAAATTTTACAAGGTTTGCCCTGTGAGGTGTAGGGTTATGATCTCCTGTGCCGCATATTGTGTTATATAACTCCAGAAAATTAATGGAGAACAAAAATTTGGAGGGTAAAATACTCCTGTACCCAAGCTACTGCAAGCCACACCACCAACTCCCTCAGTGTCAACTTCCTCCTCAGCCAGGAACGTCCAAAGTCCTGCAGGCCATGCCACTGCCAAGACTGAGGAGTCCTCTCCTAACCGGGATTCCTCCGTAGGATCTTTGAGCGGTATGCCTGCTGTTGCTGCCACTGCTGTTATTGCTGCTGGGAGTCGATCGACATCCCAGTGGGGAAGTTGGAAGACCACTTGTTCTAGTTCCAGTTAGCAATTGACTGTCCAACAGTCCTTTGTGAGGAAGATGAAATAGGACAGCAGTCATCCTTTTGCAAAGCGGATAACTGAGGCCTTGACAGCTATGTTGGTGTTAAAGGTGCATCCGGTATCCACCAATAGTTCAGAGTCACTTAAAGATTTGTTTGATGTACTGTGTCCCCAGTATCAAATCACATCTAGGTTCCACTTCTCTAGGCAGGCGATACCGAGAATGTTCACAGACATCAGAAAAAAGAGTCACCAGTGTCCTAAAAAATGCGGTTGTATCCAGTGTCCACTTAACAACGGACATGTGGACAAGTGGAACAGGGCAGACTAAGGACTATATGACTGTAAGAGCCCACTGGGTAGATGTATGGCCTCCCGCAGCGGCACCAGTAGCAGCATCTTGCAAATGCCAACTCATTCCTAGGCAGGCTACGCTATGTATCACCGCTTTCCATAAGAGGCACACAGCTAACAACCTCTTACGGAAACTGAGGAACATCATCGCAGAATGGTTTACCCCAATTGAACTCTCCTGGGGATTTGTGATATCGGACGCCACCAATATTGTGCGTGCACTACAACTGGGCAAATTCTAGCACGTCCCATGTTTTGCACATGCAAATAATTTGGTGGAGCAGAATTTTTTGAAAAATGAGAGGGGTGTGCAGGAAATGCTGTTGGTGGCCCGAAAAATTGTGGGCCACTTTCGGCATTCTGCCACTGCGTGCCAAAGACTGGAGCGCCAGCAAACACTCCTGAACCTGCCACGCCATCAACTGAAGCAAGAGGTGGTAACGAGGTGGAATTCAACACTCTATATGCTTCAGAGGATGGAGGAGCAGCAAAAGGCCATTCAAGCATATACATCCACCTACGATATAGGCAAAGGAGGGGTAATGCACCTGACTAAAGCGCAGTGGAGAATGATTTCCGTCTTGTGCAAGGTTCTCCAACCATTCGAACTTGCCACACGTGAAGTCAGTTCAGACACTGCCAGCTTGAGTCAGGTCATTCCCCTCATCAGGCTTTTGCAGAAGCAGCTGGATAAATTGAAGGAGAAGCTAAGACGGAGCAATTCTGCTAAGTATGTGGGACTTGTGGATGGAACCCTTCATCTGCTTTGCCAGGATTCAAGGGTGGTCAATCTGTTGAAATCAGAGCACTACATTTTGGCCACCGTGCTCGATCCTAGGTATAAAGCCTACATTGTATCTCTCTTTCCAGCAGACACAAGTGTGCACAGGTGCAAAGACCTGCTGGTTAGTAAATTGTCAACTCAAGCAGAACGTTACCCGTCAACAGCTCCTCCTTCAATTTCTCCCGCCACTGAGGCTGCAAGGAAAAGGATAAGATTTCCTAGACCACCTGCTGGCAGTGATGCAGGGCAGTCAGGAGCAAAAGCTGACATCTGGTCCAGACGGACCTGCCAACGATTACTGACATGTCTCCTGTCACTGCATATGATTCTGTCACCATTGAAAGAATGGTGGAGGATTATATGAGTGACAGCATCCAAGTAGGCATGTCAGACAGTCCGTACATATACTGGCAGGAAAAAGCGGCAATTTGGAGGCCCTTGCACAAACTGGCTTTATTTTACCTGAGTTGCCCCCCTCCAGTGTGTACTCTGAAAGAGTGTTTAGTGCAGCCGGTAACCTTATCAGCGATCAGCGTAGAAGGTTACTTCCACAAAATGTGGAGAAGATGATGTTCATCAAAATGAATTATAAAGTCTTCCGGGAAGTCCTTTACCAGCAATTGCCTCCAGAAAGTACACAGGAACCTGTGATGGTGGATTCCAGTGGGGACGAATTAATACTCTGTGAGGAGGATGTACACAGTGAAAGGGGTGAGGAATCGGAGGATGATGATGAGGTGGACATCTTGCCTCTGTAGAGCCAGTTTGTGCAAGGAGAGATTGATTACTTCTTTTTTGGTGAGGGCCCAAACAAACCAGTAATTTCAGCCACAGTCGTGTGGCAGACCCTGTCGCTGAAATGATTGGTTTGTTAAAGTGTGCATGTCCTGTTTATACAACATAAGGGTGGGCCCAAGGACAATTCCATCTTGCACCTCTTTTTCTTCTTTGCATTATGTGCTCTTTGGGGACTAGTTTTTTAAGTGCCATCCTGTCTGTAACTGCAGTGCCACTCCTAGATGGGCCAGGTGTTTATGCCGCACACTTGTGTCGCTTAGCTTGGCCATCCAGCTACCTCATTGCACCTCTTTTTCTTCTTTGCATTATGTGCTTTTGGGGCCTATTTTTTAAATCTGCCATCCTGTCTGCCACTGCAGTGCCACTCCTAGATGGGCCAGGTGTTTGTGCCGCACACTTGTGTCGCTTAGCTTGACCATCCACCTACCTAATTGCACCTCTTTTTCTTCTTTGCATCATGTTCTATTTGGGGACTATTTTTGAATAGTGCCATCTTGTCTGCAACTGCAGTGCCACTCCTAGATGGGCCAGGTGTTTGTGCGGCACACTTGTTTCGCTTAGCTTAGTCATACAGCCACCTCGTGCAACTTGTAGGTCTAAAAACAATATTGTGAGGTGTGAAGTGTTCAGAAAAGACTAGAAATGAGTGGAAATTATTATTATTGAGGTTAATAATACTGTATGAGCAAAATTACCCCCAAATTATGTGATTTTAGCTTTTTTTATGCTTTTTTTCTTTTCAAAAATCATCCAGATCCAAAACCAAAACACGAAAGGGTGGTTTTGTCAAAACCAAGCCAAAACCAAAACACTATAATGGTATTAGAACCAAAACACAAAACACGAAAAGTGCCAGCCGCACATATCTAATATATATATATATATATATATATATATGTATGTATGAGATATGTGGCGGGCACTTTTCATGTTTTGGGTTTTGGTTTTGGTTCTAATTCCCTGCTCGTGTTTTGGTTTTGAATTGGTTTTGCCAAAACCACCCTTTCGTTATTTGGTTTTTTGATCTGGATGATTTTTGAAAAAAGCATAAAAACATCTGTAATCCCAGAATTTGGGGGTAATTTTGATCCTACAGTATTATTAGCCACAATAACATTCTTTCCCACTCATTTCAAGTCTATTCTGAACACTGAACACCTCACACCTCACAATATTGTTTTTAGGCCAAAAGGTTGCACTGAGGTGGCTGTATGACTAAGCTAAGCGACACAAGTGTGCGGCACAAACACCTGGCCCATCTAGGAGTGGCACTGCAGTTGCAGACTGGATGGCACTTAAAAAAACTAGGCCCCAAACAGCACATTATGCAAAGAAGAAAAAGAGGTGCAATGAGGTAGCTGTATGACTAAGCTAAGTGACACAAACAATTTGCCCATTTAGGAGTGGCACTGCAGTGGTAGAGAGGAGGGCAGAAAAGAAAAAGTCCCCAAACAGCACATCATGCAAAGATGAAAAAGAGGTGCAATGAGGTAGCTGTATGACTAAACTAAGCGACGCAAACAATTGGCCCATATAGGAGTGGCACAGCAGTGTCAAACAGGAGGGCAAATAAAAAAAAAGCCTCCAAACAGCACATCATGCAAAGATGAAAAAGAGGTACAATGAGGTAGCAGTATGACTAAGCTAAGCGACACAAGTGTGCGGCACAAACACCTGGCCCATATGGGGTTGGCACTGCAGTCCCACTGCACTAATGGTGGATCCTGGATGCATGTCTAACACCAGCATAGTTGTTATGGCCTCAGTAATCCGCTATGCAACAGGGTGTATATATATATATATATATATATATATATATATATATACGGCAGTATCACTGGAATTATATGGCAGTACCACTGGACATATATGGCATGATTACTGGAATTATACAGTGGGAACACTGGAATTATAAGGCAGGATCACTGGATTTATATGCCAGTACCACTGGACATATACGGCAGTATCACTGGACTGGATTTATATACCAGTACCACTGGAATTATACATCAGGATCACTGGAATTATATGGCAGGATCACTGGAATTATATGGCAGGATCACTAGGCTTATACACCAGTACAGCTGGAATTATACAGCAGGATCACTGGATTTATACGCAAGTACCACTAGACTTATACGCCAGTACCACTGGAATTATACGGCAAATTCACTGGAATTATACGGCAGGACCACTGGAATTATACTCCAGTACCACGGGAATTATACGGCAGGATCACTGGACATATACGCCGGTACCACTGGAATTACACCGCAGGATCACTGGATTTATACACCAGTACCACTGTAATTATATGGCAGGATCACTGGATTTATACGGCAGTACCGCTGGATATATATGGCAGTATCAATGGACATATATGGCAGTATCACTGGACATATACGGCAGTATCACTGGAATGGATTTATACGCCAGTACCACTGGAATTATATAGCAGGATCACTGGAATTATACGACAGGATCACTGGAATAATACGGCAGGATCACTGGATTTATATGCCACTACTACTGGAATTATACGGCAGGATCACTGGATTTATACGCCAGTACCACTGGAATTATATTGCAGGATCAGTGGAATTATACGGCAGGATCAATGGATTTATACTCCAGTACCACTGGAATTATATGGCAGGATCAGTGGAATTATATGGCAGGATCACTGGAATTCTACGGCAGGATCACTGGAATTGTATGGCAGGATCACTGGAATTATACACAAGTACCACTGGAATTATATGGCAGGATCACTGGATTTATATGGCAGTGTCACTGGACTGAATTTATATGCCAGTGCCACTGGAATTATACAGCAGGATCACTGGAATTATACGCCAGTACCAGTGGAATTGTACGGCAGGATCACTGGATGTAAACGCCAGTACCACTGGAATTGTACAGCAGAATCACAGGATTTATATGCCAGTACCACTGGAATTATACTGCAGGATCACTGGAATTATATGGCAGGATCACTGGATTTATATGGCAGTACCGCTGGACATATATGGCAGTATCAATGGACATATACGGCAGTATCACTGGTCATATACGACAGTATCACTGGACTGGATTTATACGCCAGTACCACTGGAGATATACGGCAGGATCACTGAAATTATACGGCAGGATCACTGGAATTTTATGACAGGATCACTGGATTTATACGCCAGTATCACTGGACATTTACGGCAGTATCACTGGACTGGATTTATACGCCAGTAGCACTGGAATTTTACGGCAGGATCACTGGAATTATACAGCAGAATCACTGGATTTATATGCCAGTACCACTGGAATTATATGGCAGTACCACTGGAATTATACGGCAGGATCATTGGACTTATACGCCAGTACCACTGGAATTGTACGGCAGGATCACTGGATGTAAACGCCAGTACCACTGGAATTGTACAGCAGGATCACAGGATTTATACGCCAGTACCACTGGAATTATACGGCAGGATCACTGGAATTATATGGCAGGATCACTGGATTTATATGGCTGTACCGCTGGACATATATGGCAGTATCAATGGACATATACTGTACGTCAGTATCACTGGTCATATACGGCAATATCACTGGACTGGTCTTACACGCCAGTACCACTGGAATTATATGGCAGGATCACTGGAATTATATGGCAGGACCACTGTATTTATACGGCAGTACCACTGGACATATACGGCAGTATCAATTAACTTATACGGCAGTATCACTGGACATATACGGCAGTACCACAGGACATATACAGCAGCACAGGGATACTGCCACTGGACTGATGCAGGACAACACAGCAACACTGCAGTGGACTGGACTTTTACAGCAGCACTGGCCATATGGCAGTAGAGGACACCACCACTGTGACTGGACTGATGCAGCACAATACACCACCATTGAACTGAAGCAGCACAACACAGCACCACTAGACTGGACTTATACAGCAGCACTGGACATATGGCAGCAGAGGACACCACCACTGTGACTGGACTGATGCAGCACAATATACCACCATTGAACTGATGCAGCACAACACAGCACCACTGGACTGGACTTATACAGCAGCACTGGACATATGGCAGCAGAGGACACCACCACTGTGACTGGGCTGATACAGCACAAGACACCACCACTGGAATGATGCAGCACAACACAGCACCACTGGACTGGATTTATACAACAGCACTGGCCATATGGCAACAGCGGACACATCCACTGTGACTGGACTTATGCAGCACAAGACACTAACACTGAACTGATGCATGACACTGAGAACGGTGACACGTCCTTTCTCTACACTCTCCAATGCCGGAGTGAAAATGTCAGCTACATGCGAGTCCTTATATGGAATCCAACCCCTGCGAAAATACGACAGAGGTATGATGATGTTTTAACTCATTCTGGTTTCCGAGTTAGGCGGGAAAACCCAAGCCTCACTCGAATCCGTGCTCGTGCAGTGAAGTCCGGTAGGGTTTCGGTTCTCAGGGAACCGAACCCGCTCATCTCTAATATATATATATACACATATACACACAAAACCAGGATAGGCGGCACTCACGGACTTTTCAGAAGCTAAATGACCACAGGAGCCTTCTAGCGCTTTACGTTTCGGTTTATTCAAACCTTCATCAGAAGCAATATACATCATACAAAAAACATACCTTTATACACATACAAATCACCACACGTGCAAAATCTCCGGAGCCCCGGAAGCGGATATCCGGTCACGTCATCTCACACTGACAAGCCTGCCCAGATGATGACGCTTCCCGGCCACTGTGTACACCATCACCATAGAAACATCTACAAGATACATGAAGAGTTCCGGATACAATGTTAAAATATCATAAAACATGATGTGTATCGGCATAATAACTATGCTAAGGTCACTTTAATAACACTTATATGTAGCAGTAAAAAAATTCTTACTGATCATAGTTAAACAAAGTTAAAACAAAGTTTAAACAATAAAGTGATGCCACTGTGTTCCTGAATCTTTAAACAGAGGAATGTTTTTTACTTACAGATGTTCATACCTTTATTTATAAAGGGAAGGCTGATTTATAAGAAGCAATTGAAAGATAGTGACTCATTTAAACCAAAGGGAGACACCGTGTTTAACAGGTGTATCCATCGTGCCTCTCTCTGAAGTAACAGCCTTGCTCTATCTCCCCCTCGCTTAGACAGAGGAACATGATCCAACATTTTATATCTCAAAGTGGACAAATTGTGTCTACATTCCTTAAAATGTTTGGCCACTGGCTGATCAATCTGTTTACCTTCTAATATCTGTTTGATGGCACTCCTGTGCTGGGTCATTCTTTCTTTAAATTGGCAGGTAGTTTTGCCAATGTAATATAACCCGCACGGGCATCTCAAGCAATATACTACAAATCTACTAGTGCACGTTAAGACATGTGATATCTTAATGCGTTGGCCTGATTGCGGATGCAAAATATAATCACCTGTTTCCAAATACAGACAAGTGGTGCAACCTGTGCATTTATAATTACCAGGCTTTTTCGTAAGAAATGTAGTATTGTTTTTACTATTAGAGGCAAACGATGAGATGTCTGTGTGCACAACCATGTCACGTATGTTACGACCACGTTTGTAACATGGTAGCAATCTATGTGCCGACAGGCTTGACAGGCCTGGATCTGTTTGAATGATCGGCCAAATTCTTTTTGCCGTACCCATAATTTTATGACTAGAATTGGTATATTGTGTCACACAGACCATAGCTCTATCAGTATTTTTCTCAGATCTGATTGCAGTTGGAGCGGGCAATGTTTTTAATGCCCGTGTCATCACTTGTTGTAACAATGTATTTGAGTACCCCCGTTGTAGAAATCTATTGGTTAATGTCTGCATTTGTTTTTGCTTATCATCCGCATCACTGCAAATGCGGTGAATGCGGAGATATTGTGAATATGGAAGACCATTTATTAATGGTCTTGGATGATGGCTAGATGACATTAGAAGACAGTTTACATCTGTGGGTTTGGTGTATACTGAGGTAACAAATTTACCACTATTTTTAGTGATGTTGACATCTAAAAAGTGGATATTTTCCAATTGTATATTATAGGTAAATTTTATAGACTCATCTATGGAATTAGCCTGTTCCATCATTAGAATAAAGTCATCTTTAGAACCAGTCCAAAGCATAAATACATCATCGATGTAGCGTGTATACATCGCGATGTATGGACTGAACCGCATATCAGAGAAGAACATTTTTTGTTTGACGTCAAACATAAAGGCATTTGCGTATGCAGGAGCTGCGCAAGAACCCATTGCGCAGCCCTGCAGTTGCCTAAAGAATTCATTATTAAAGAGGAAGTAGTTACGATGTAAGGTTAACCAAATTAAGGACATGAAAAAATTCACATCTGGACCTGTAAAATGTGCACTACTTTGGATCAAAGCTTTAACCGCTTGTAGCCCTCGATCGTGAGGGATACTCGTGTATAGGCTAACTACGTCGGCTGTGCAAAGCCAGCACTGGTCAGCAGAAATGGGTATTGCATTTAGTTTCTTTAAAAAAGTGGCGGTATCTTTTAAATATGTTGCCTGATTTTGTATTACTGGTTGTAAAAAGTAGTCAATATATTTGGCTACCTGAGAATACAACGACTCCCTCGCTGAGATGATAGGCCGCCCTGGCGGTGATACTGCATTTTTGTGCAGCTTGGGAATCGTGTATAATACAGGTATACGGGGTGAGCTGACAATCAGGGCTGATGATGTTTTTGTGGAGATAACACCCCCTTCTGTTGCCTGATCTAATAACACCTGCAATTCTTGCAAATATCCCTGTGTAGGATCAGATGCTAGTTTAACATACACATCAGGATCGCCCAGTTGGCGATATATCTCAGCTTTATAATCGGCTATGTTCTGAATCACTATGCCCCCACCTTTATCGGCGGGGCGCACAGTAATATCAGAGTAGGCCGATAAATCCCTTAAGGCTTTGCGTTCAGCCGCAGTTATATTAGAGGAAAACAGCACTGGCCATATGGCAACAGCGGACACATCCACTGTGACTGGACTGATGCAGCACAAGACACTAACACTGAACTGATGCATGACACTGAGAACGGTGACACGTCCTTTCTCTACACTCTCCAATGCCGGAGTGAAAATGTCAGCTACATGCGAGTCCTTATATGGAATCCAACCCCTGCGAAAATACGACAGAGGTATGATGATGTTTTAACTCATTCTGGTTTCCGAGTTAGGCGGGAAAACCCAAGCCTCACTCGAATCCGTGCTCGTGCAGTGAAGTCCGGTAGGGTTTCGGTTCTCAGGGAACCGAACCCGCTCATCTCTAATATATATATATATATATATACACATATACACACATATATATATATATATATATATTAGAGACGTGCGGCGGGCACTTTTTGTGTTTTCCGTTTTGGTTTTGGTTCTAATTCCATGCTCGTGTTTTGCATCTGGAACTGGTTTTGCCAAAACCACACTTTCGTGTTTTGGTTTTGGTTTTGAATCTGGATGATTTTTTGCTAAAATATAAAAACAGCTAAAATCACATAATTTGGGGGTAATTTTGCTCCTATGGTATTATTAACCTCAATAACATTCATTTCCAATTATTTCCAGTCTATTCTGAACACCTCACACCTCACAATATTGTTTTTAGGCCTAAAAGTTGCACCGAGGTGGCTTTATGACTAAGCTAAGTGACACAAATGTGCGACACAAACAAATGGCCCATCTAGGAGTGGCACTGCAGTTGCAGACAAGATGGCACTATTCAAAAACTAGTCCCCAAACAGCATATGATGCAAAGAAGAAAAAGAGGTGCAATTAGGTAGTTGGATGGCCAAGCTAAGCGACACAAGTGTGCGGCACAAACACCTGGCCCATCAAGGAGTGGCACTGCAGTGTCGGACAGGATAGCACTTTTCAAACACTAGGCTCCAAACAGCACCTCATGCAAACATGTAGGAGAGGTGCAATGAGGTAGCTGTATGACTAAGCCAAGCGACACAAACAATTTCCACTGGAATTATACATCCAAATCACTGGAATTAAATGGCAGTAACAATGGACGTATACAGAAGTGTCAGACAGGATGGAACTTAAAAAAAACTAGTCCTCAAACAGCACATGATAAGAAGAAAAAAAGGTGCAAGATGGAATTGTCCTTGGGCCCTCCCACCCACCCTTATGTTGTATAAACAGGACATGCACACTTTAACAAACCAATCATTTCAGCGACAGTGTCTGCCACACGACTGTGGCTGAAATGACTGGTTTGTTTGGGTCCCCACCAAAACAGAAGCAATCAATCTCTCCTTACACGAACTGGCTCTACAGAAGCAAGATGTTGACCTCATTCTCATCCTCCGATTCCTCACCCCTTTCACTGTGTACATCCTCCTCCTCACATAGTATTAATTCCTCCTAACTGGAATCCACCATCACAGGTCCCTGTGTACTTTCTGGAGGCAAATGCTGGTCAAGATTTTCCCGAAGGAATTTATAATTCATTTTGATGTACATCATCTTCTCCACATTTTGTGGAAGTAACCTCCTACGCTGATCGCTGACAAGGTTACCGGCTGCACTAAACACTCTTTCGGAGTACACACTGGAGGGAGGGGCAACTTAGGTAAAATAAAGCCAGGTTGTGCAAGGGCATCCAAATTGACTTTTTCCTGCCAGTATATGTACGGACTGTCTGACATGCCTACTTGGATGCTGTCACTCATATAATCCTCCACCATTCTTTTAATGGTGACAGAATCATATGTAGTGACAGGAGACATGTCAGTAATCATTGGCAGGTCCTTCAGTCCGGACCAGATGTCAGCACTCACACCTGACTGCCCTGCATCACGCCAGCGGGTGGGCTAGTAAATCTTATCCTTTTCCTTGCAGCCCCAGTGGTGGGAGAAATTGAAGGAGGAGCTGTTGATGGGTCAAATTCCACTTGAGTTGACAATTTACTCACCAACAGGTCTTTGCACCTCTGCACACTTGTGTCTGCCAGAAAGTGAGATACAACGTAGGTGTCAGGTTCGGTCTGGTTTGTGTCCCCGGAGGGGGCGCTAGTGGGTCAGTGGAGGTAGGATGGAAGAAGTGAGGATACTGGATTGGATTCCTGCGCATGTGCACAATGTTGTTTATTAAGCAGAAAGATAAAACAATATGGCAGCAGGAATACTTGGAGAAATAAACAATAATAAATGCAATGGGTATGATGCAGCGTGGAAGCTGAGAGTCTATGGCAAAACAGTGAGAGTCTATGGCAATACAGTGAGAGTCTATGGCAATACAGTGAGAGTCTATGGCAATATGCTGGTATGGGAACCAGAGATGATAAACACGTGGAGCCAGCAGAGGTGATGATAATGGTAGCAAACCTGGTAGCAGATGCAGAAGACTTGATGCAGGGTTCACAGTGCTATTGGAAAGCACAGGCAGCTTGCAAGCTGATTCACAGGTGAGGTGATGAGCTGCACCTGGAGATGGAGTCTCTACAGCTGAGGCTGAAGCACACTGTGTTGGAGATTGGTGTGAAGCCTGTAAATGAATGCAGGAATTGCTGATGCTTGTAGTTCCACGGAGCTGTAGTAGGATAACCAGGAACACGGAGTAACAAACAGGTAACCAGGAACACGGGGATCTGGAGACTGGAACACAGGGACTTACACACTGAATGCAGCAGGAGAGCTGGAGTGGTTGCTGGAACTTGTAGTTCCACAGGAACACAGGAACTTGCACACTGAATGTCGCAGGAGAGCTGGAGGGGTTACTGGAACTTGTAGTTCCACAGGAACAACTGGAACAACTGGGAACTGGAACAGCTGGGACCTGTAGTTCCACAGGTCTAATACACAAGGAAATCTCTGTAGACAGAGGATTGCAAACAGGAGCCGCCTGTTCACGGGATGTGACGTGTTGTCCAAGGCGATGTGAGAGAGCCACAAACTGGAAGTTATACCTCCTGCCCAGCGGTGATTGGACACAAACTGCAGGCAGAGATACTAGCTGGATTAGGTGTCCAGATCAGCTGTGAGTTAGCTGAAGCATTCCAGGCTGCAGAGGACTGAAAACCAGAACTGGGACAGAACTGAACTGGTTAGGTGGAGCACGGAGAGCTGTGGGCTGCAGGAGACTGAAGACTGGAACAGAACTGAACTGCTGGGACCTGTAGTTCCACAGCAGTGATGCGATGGAAAATGCAGATTCCTGACAGTACCCCCCCTTTTATGGGTGGGCACCGAACACCCACGCTGGAACTTGGAGGAACCTTGAAAAAGAACTTAGGAAAACACAAAAGCAGAGGTCCTCAAAAGTCTTCCCAACTTTCATCTTCAGAAGACAGATTTTCCTCGTCAGAACAAGTAGACCATTCAGGGTCATTTGAGACAGAATTTACTTCCTGGGAAAAGGCATAGCTAGGAAGGATAGAACCTCCCATAATGTAACTTGAGTCTTCATCAACAAACTCACTTTCAGAGTCAGAGTCCAGGTCTAGTGTGGTCATGGGAGCCTTTTGTTTAGGAACAACAGAATCTGAGACAATCTGTGGACCAGTGAATTTGAAACTATATGAGACACCAGGACTAGGGGTAACGGCAGCATAGCCAACACTTACGTCAACAGATGGTAGACTTTGAACTGGTTCTGGAGCTCTCCAATTCCTGTAATTCTTGAAATCTCTGATACGTTGATTCAACAGAACCTGTTCGTGTTTGGAAGGAGTTGAGTCGAAAAACTGAGAACTGGAAGACTGATCAGAAGACTGAGCAGATGTTGAATCTGGGGAGTCAATACTGTCAGAAGTGTTGCTGTAGGATGGAGGCACGGAAGTATATGCAACTTTCAAATCTAAAGTCTGAGAACGTTGTCTTGACTTTGCAGCTTGGAAATTTTTAATAGCTTGGTCTAATGTATCCTGATCTTGCACAGACAGAGATGTTGGAGAGGATTTAGCAGTAGACAAACTGTTGACAAATTGGCCAGAATGCCCAGATGACTCTGAATGCATAAACTTTGGAGCAAACTCCTGTTTTACGGCTTCGCAGAAAGCGGGAAGATCACTCAGTAGCGGATCTTTAGATTCAATGAGAGGATTCGCCCAGTCCAGTGCTCTACCTTTGAAGAACAGGAGGAAGTATCTGATTGCATTGGCTGGAGAAATAGTCACTGAAGGTTCAGACTCAGTAAAAGCGAGGTATTGGCTCGCCACTGCACGAAACTGAGCATAGTCACCATCAAAGTAGACTGGAGCTTTTGTATCTGGTGGACACTTGGAAGGCTGAATGTCAGATGAAGTCTCGGAAGACAATGTAGGACACTTGAGAGTTGAGGACTGGAATAAGCATTCAAAAGCAGGAGTAGAATCAACTTGAAATGCTCGAGGGTGAAGAGAGGACGTCATCTCCTGGATTGACTGACGGGAATTCTCTGCCGAGGTTGACAGAACGCTAGAAGCTTCATCTTGGGGTGATATACGTAGAGCCTCCATCTGGATTGAGGCAACTGCAATATCTGAAAGAACTGTAGACTCTGGACATAGCGACAGGAGTTGCTTACTTGAAACACTGGAGAGAACCACACCGGGTTCAGAGGAACTGGAATCGGCAGGAACCGACGACAACTTTGGACAAACGGATGGAACAGGAATTTGTCCAGGACTACTTGAATTGACTTGAACTGTAAGAGGCTGATCTGGACAGACGGATGGGACCGGATTGGGTCCAGATAAGCTTGAACCGGCTGGAACCGCAGGAGTCTTCGGACTGACGGATAGAACCGGATTTGATACAAAGAGACTGGAATCGGCTGGAACCGAAGGAGTCCTCGGACTGACGGATAGGACCGGATTTGATCCGAGGATGCTGGAATCGGCTGGAACCGAAGGAGGTAGCTCAGCATTGGAAACAGAGCTACTCGGGCTGGCTGGAACCAGAGGAGGCTGATCCGGACAGACGGATGGGACCGGATTGGGTCCGGAAGAGCTTGAAGCGACAGGAACCGGTGGAGTCCTCGGACTGACGGATAGGACCGGATTTGATCCGAGGATTCTGGAATCGGCTGGAACCGAAGGAGGTAGCCCATCATTGGAGCCACTCAGGCTGGCTGGAACCAGTGGAGACTTTGGACCGACGGCTGGAACCGGGCTAGGTCCATTGACACTTGACTCTGTATAGACAGAATCCGGATGTTCTGATGATCCCTCTTGGAGTGGTACTGAGCTGGTAGCACTCTCTGAAGTTGGCAAACAAAAGTTCATGTCTGTATCTGTGGCTTTAAGAATTCCTCCTGGGATCTTGGCCCTGGATTCCTCACTTGAGGATGAAACTCCAAAGACCCCTCCTGGGGTTAATAGATCAGACACACTTCTTTGAGTTGCATGCCCGGATGCCACTTCTGGAACCTGAACATCAGATACCCCTACTGGGGTCACAACATCAGATGCCCCACCTGGGGCTGTAGACACAGACGCCCCTTCTCGGGCTGTAGGCATGGACGCCCCTTCTCGGGCTGTAGGCACGGACGCCCCTTCTCGGGCTGTAGGCACGGACGCCCCTTCTCGGGCTGTAGGCACGGACGCCCCTTCTCGGGCTGTAGGCACGGACGCCCCTTCTCGGGCTGTAGGCACGGACGCCCCTTCTCGGGCTGTAGGCACAGAAACTATTTTAGTTATGGGTAACGTAGATAGTCTCTGTTGATTTCTGAACTTGGGATTGGGTCTATTTGTCACAGGACCCCAATCGTATACTTTTTGGACACTCCTGTCCGAGGTAAAGGAACTTGAAACTGCAGAGGATACGTTGGAAGGTTTGCAGGTGAAAACACTGTGATGCTGGGACCTGTCACCAACTTTTGAGTTGCGGAAGGAACAGTCCTTAATAAGATGACTAGAACTCCCACAGTAAAAGCAGAGGTGAAGCTGCTTGCGATGCCGGCGTTCAGCTTCCGTGAGTTTGGAGCGCGGATAGCTCTGGAATCTGCCCTCTCTTTGCACAGGAGGAGAGACTTTAGTTTGAAAAAAAGTTGACACGGAGGTCGCACTAGTCTCAATACTTTGAGCAGTACTCTTGACTGCGTTTAAAGCACCACCTAGGATTTCTGGCATTATTGGAATGATTTTTGTTAGGAGTCTTTGAAGTTGTTCCAATAGATGATAAAGTGTGCTTATTGGTTCAGAGTTCACAGCAGACAACAAAGGAGTCTTGAAGCTTTCAAAGGAGGAAGTTGCTTTCTCAGGAGAATTAGCTGTGAAGGGAATGCCATAGGCCTGACTTGAGCAAGATCCATCCACAGGAACGGATTGTGCAGGGAAAGTTGAAATGACTGGAGCAGGAGTGACTTGAACAGGAACTGGAGAAACAACAGAACTTGGAAGGGATTGCTGCAAGGTATCCAAACGGATAGACATTCCCTGTAGGAACAGGAACATCTGCTGCTGCGCAGCCTCTTGACCATCCAAACGGGAGACCAGATTTTGTAAGGCCCCTGACCCCACATTCTGACCACCATCCGAGTCCATGGGCCTTGGACAAACTGTCAGGTTCGGTCTGGTTTGTGTCCCCGGAGGGGGCGCTAGTGGGTCAGTGGAGGTAGGATGGAAGAAGTGAGGATACTGGATTGGATTCCTGCGCATGTGCACAATGTTGTTTATTAAGCAGAAAGATAAAACAATATGGCAGCAGGAATACTTGGAGAAATAAACAATAATAAATGCAATGGGTATGATGCAGCGTGGAAGCTGAGAGTCTATGGCAAAACAGTGAGAGTCTATGGCAATACAGTGAGAGTCTATGGCAATACAGTGAGAGTCTATGGCAATATGCTGGTATGGGAACCAGAGATGATAAACACGTGGAGCCAGCAGAGGTGATGATAATGGTAGCAAACCTGGTAGCAGATGCAGAAGACTTGATGCAGGGTTCACAGTGCTATTGGAAAGCACAGGCAGCTTGCAAGCTGATTCACAGGTGAGGTGATGAGCTGCACCTGGAGATGGAGTCTCTACAGCTGAGGCTGAAGCACACTGTGTTGGAGATTGGTGTGAAGCCTGTAAATGAATGCAGGAATTGCTGATGCTTGTAGTTCCACGGAGCTGTAGTAGGATAACCAGGAACACGGAGTAACAAACAGGTAACCAGGAACACGGGGATCTGGAGACTGGAACACAGGGACTTACACACTGAATGCAGCAGGAGAGCTGGAGTGGTTGCTGGAACTTGTAGTTCCACAGGAACACAGGAACTTGCACACTGAATGTCGCAGGAGAGCTGGAGGGGTTACTGGAACTTGTAGTTCCACAGGAACACAGGAACAACTGGAACAACTGGGAACTGGAACAGCTGGGACCTGTAGTTCCACAGGTCTAATACACAAGGAAATCTCTGTAGACAGAGGATTGCAAACAGGAGCCGCCTGTTCACGGGATGTGACGTGTTGTCCAAGGCGATGTGAGAGAGCCACAAACTGGAAGTTATACCTCCTGCCCAGCGGTGATTGGACACAAACTGCAGGCAGAGATACTAGCTGGATTAGGTGTCCAGATCAGCTGTGAGTTAGCTGAAGCATTCCAGGCTGCAGAGGACTGAAAACCAGAACTGGGACAGAACTGAACTGGTTAGGTGGAGCACGGAGAGCTGTGGGCTGCAGGAGACTGAAGACTGGAACAGAACTGAACTGCTGGGACCTGTAGTTCCACAGCAGTGATGCGATGGAAAATGCAGATTCCTGACAGTAGGCTTTAAACCTAGGATCGAGCATGGTGGACAAAATGTAGTGCTCTGATTTCAACAGATTGACCATCTTTGAATCCTGGCAAAGCGAATGAAGGGCTCCATCCACAAGTCCCACATACTTAGCGGATTCGCTCCATCTTAGCTCCTCCTTTAATTTCTCCTGCTGCTTCTTCAAAAGCCTGATGAGGGGAATGACCTGACTCAAGCTGGCAGTGTCTGAACTGACTTCACGTGTGGCAAGTTCAAAGGGTTGGAGAACCTTGCACAAGACGGAATTCATTCTCCACTGCACTTGAGTCAGGTGCATTCCCCCTCCTTTGCCTATATCATAGGTAAATGTATAGGCTTTAATGGCCTTTTGCTGCTTCTTCATCCTTTGAAGCATATAGAGTGTTGAATTCCACCTCGTTACCACCTCTTGCTTCAGTTGATGGCAGGGCAGGTTCAGGAGTGTTTGCTGGTGCTCCAGTCTTCAGCACACAGTGGCAGAATGTCGAAAGGGGCCCGCAATTTTTCGGGCCACCGACAGCATCTCCTGTACACCCCTCTCATTTTTCAAAAACTTCTGCACCACCAAATTAATTGTATGTGCAAAACATGGGACGTGCTGGAATTTGCCCAGTTGTAATGCACGCACAATATTGGTACCGATATCACAAATCCCCAGGAGAGTCCAATTGTGGTAAGCCATTCTGTAATGATGTTCCTCAGTTTCCGTAAGAGGTTGTCAGCTGTGTGCCTCTTACAGAAAGTGGTGATACATAGCGTAACCTGTCTAGAAATGATTTGGCAATTGCGAGATGCTGCTACTGGTGCCGCTGCTGCTGTTGTTGCTGCGGGAGGCAATACATCTACCCAGTGGGCTGTCACAGTCATATAGCCCTTAGTCTGCCCTGTTCCACTTGTCCACATGTTAAGTGGACACTGAATACAACCGCATTTTTTAGGATGCTGGCAACACTTTTTCTGACGTCTCACCGGGGACACAATTACTCCATCAATTGTCTAAATCCCACTGCACTAATGGTGGATACCTGATGCACGTCTAACACCAACATAAGTGTCAAGGCCTCAGTTATCTGCTTTGCAACAGGATTACTGCAGTCATATTTCATCTTCCTCACAAAGGACTGTTGGACAGTCAATTGCTTAGTTGAAGTTGTACAAGTGGTCTGACTTCGCCTCTGGGATGACGATCGACTCCCAGCAGCAACAACAGCAGCGGCGGCAACAACAGCAGCAGTAGGCGTACCACTCAAGGATCTGCTAGAGGAATCCCGGTTAGGAGAGGACTCATCAGTCTTGCCAGGGACATGGCCTGCAGGACTACTGACGTTTATGACTGAGGAGGAAGTTGACGTTGAGGGAGTTGGTGGTTTGGCTTGCAGGAGCTTGGGTACAACAGGAAGAAGGGATTTATGTGTCAGTGGACTGCTTACGCTCTTACCCAAAGTTTCACAACTTGACACTGACTTCTGATGAATGCGCTCCAGGTGACGTATAAGGAATATGTTCCTTGGTGGTTAACATCCTTACCACTACTTATTACAGACTGACAGAGGCAACACACGGCTTGACACCTGTTGTCCGGATTTGTGGAGAAGCAATTCCACACCAAAGAGGTGGCTTTTTTGGTATTTTGCCCAGGAATCCCAATGGGCTTCTTCATCCCACGGACAACAGGTGTCTCCCCCGGTTCCTCGTTTAAACAAACCACATCACCATCAGAATCCGCATCGTCAACTTCCTCCTCAAAACCGGCAACACCCATATCCTCATTCTGGTGTACTTCAACAGTGACATCTTCAATTTAAGTATCAGAAACTGGACTGTGGGTGGTTCTTCCAGCACTTGCAGGGGGCATGCAAATGGTGGAAGGAGCCACCTCTTCCCGTCCAGTGTTGGGAAGGTCAGGCATTGCAACCGCCGACATACTTGGACTCTCCTTGGGGATTTGTGATACCATCTCAGAACGCACAGTTCTTTTCCTTGCTTTTTCCAGCTTAACTCTTTTCATTTTTTTAGCGGGAGGATGAGGGCTTCCATCGTCATGTGAAGTGAACCACTAGCCATGAATATAAGCCAGGGCCGTAGCCGTTCCTTGCCACTCCGTGTCGTAAATGGTGTATTAGCAAGTTTACTTTTCTCCTCAGACCATTTCAATTTCTTTTTTTGGGGGTCTTTTTACTGAACTTTGGCTTTTTGGATTTTACATGCCCTCTACTATCACATTTCATCATATATGTCATGACTATTGGCAGCAGCTTCAGCACTAGGAGGAAGTGATTCTTGATTGTTCCCTATTTTATCCTCCAAATTTTTGTTCTCCATTTTTTTTCTGGAGTTATAAAACACAATATGCGGCACAGGAGCACTGTAAGGGACTTGTTATTATTATACAGCAGCACTGTACATATGACAGCAAAGGATACCACTGTGACTGGTCACTGGAATGACTGATGGCTGATGCACAGGACACTACCACTGGTATGATGCAGGACAACATAGCAACACTGTAAGGGACTTATTATTATACAGCAGCACTGGACATATGTCAGCAGAGGATACCACTGTGACTGGTCACTGGAATGACTGATGGCTGATGCAAAGGACACTACCACTGGTCTGATGCAGCACAATACACCACCACTGAATTGATGCAGCACAACACAGCACCCTATACAGCAGCACTGGACATATGGCAGCAGAGGACACCACCACTGTGACTGGACTGATGCAGCACAATACACTACCACTGAACTGATGCAGCACAACACAGCACCCTATACAGCAGCAATGGACATATGGCAGCAGAGGACATAATCACTGTGACTGGACAGAAGCAGCACAAAACACGGACACTGGGGGTAATTTTGAGTTGATCACAGCAGGATTTTTGTTAGCAGTTGGGCAAAACCATGTGCACTGCAGGGGAGGCAGATATAACATGTGCAGAGGGAGTTAATTTTGGGTGGGTTATTTTGTTTCTGTGCAGGGTATATACTGGCTGCTTTATTTTTACACTGCAATTTAGATTGCAGATTGAACACACCATACCCAAATCTAACTCTCTCTGCACGTTATATCTGCCTCCCCTGCAGTGCACATGGTTTTACCCAACTGCTAACAAAAATCCTGCTGCGATAAACTCAGAATTACCCCCACTGAGAGAATGGAGACACATCCTCTCTGTACACTCTCCAATGCCGGAGTGAAAATGGAGTGACGCACGGCTCCTTATATGGAAAACCCGAGCCTGACTCGGATCCGGATTTGGGTTGGGAGGTTCGTTAGGGTATGGATCTCAGGGATCCAAACCCGCTCATCTCTACTTACATGTCAACCTTTTGTTACTGTTAACCTTTTGACCATATCAACCATGTGGATGCCGTCCAATTGGTGTCGACCTACTGACTGTCGACCCTGTTACTGTAGATCTATTGATCCATAATCCAACTCTGCTTGGTCTCTTTATTGCAGCCACAGCTATCCCTTTTTACCAGGATGCGAGTTCACTGATAAGGCATGAATGCAATCTGATTCCACAATGCAAATGCTGCTGATTGCTAAACTGGAGGTCACTGGAGCTGCAATAATCTTCTTCAGAGGGTAGCAGTATTTGGCTTAAGTGTACAAAGGGTAGCATTTCAAACAGTTATTAAGAAAACTGGGAGGTATTACCGCCGGGATCCCGTCAGTCGGGAAATCATACTGAGCCCGCACAGATATATGCTCTTTTAGTGTCAGGCAGGGCCGTAACTAGTTGTGTGCCAGCGGTGCCTGGCACACAGCGCATGTACACTGAGGACGCAGGACCGCGCTGCTTGGTATGTCTGCGGAACTTTCAGCAACTTCAGCGCCCATCAGCTGTGGAGCGGGATGCCATGTTAGTTTGAAGTTTTTCTGCTCCTGCTCAGAACCTCCCCTGCCAGGCCGCCTATCCTGGATTGCTGTATTGTTTTTTCCCTCAAAGGGGACGTGGCCATGGGTCCGTGATTAGGCCATGCCCCCGACTTTGCCTGTGGTCTGTAGTGACTGTCTACGTGACTGCGTCCTTCGGCACTTCTGGACTCGGAGGTAACACAGTGGGAACAGGGGAGGGTGTGGAGAGGCTGTGTGGATTTGAGGAACAGACTGTGCGTGTATGGGACAGGCTGAGTGTGTGTGTGTGTGTGTGTGTGTGTGTGTGTGTGGGAGGGCAGGCTGTGTGTATAGGAGACAGGCTGTGTGTGTAGGGGACAGGCTGTGTGTGTGTGTGTGTGTGTGTGTGTGAGGGTAGGGTGACAGGCTGTGTGTGTATGTGATAGGCTATGTGTGTGCATTGGGAGAACAGACTGTGTGTGTAGGGGACAGGTTGAGTGTGTGTGTGGGGGGGGGTGACAGGCTGTGTGTTGGGGGACAGGCTGTGTGTAGTGGACAGGCTACGTGTGTGGGGGGGATGGGGGACAGGCTGTGTGTGTATGGGACAGGCTGTGTGTGTGTGTCTGTGCATTGGGGGAACAGACTGTGTGTGTATGGGACAGGCTGAGTGTGTGTGTGGGGGGGTTGTCACAAGGTCTTTGGCTAGAAAGTTTGCTGATGGTAATCTGGAGTAGTATACAGTATGTGCTTTGCTCACTCTCACTCTAAAAGTTAGTCCCTGTGAGGTACTGATCCCTCTTGCTCTATTTGGTGAAAGCTGTAGCACACTGGTGTAGAAAGAGGTTCCTGCTCATGTTGCAGGTGTATACACTGACTAAATAATGCAAGGTCAGATACAGAACCACTTTCTTAATGTCTCTTCAGTGCAACCTAGTGTACTGGCTATTATGCATTTCTTGCTCAATTCAGCCCCTGTCTCCACCACCTGACATTTGATGGGCTACAAGGACTGAGAACATCAATACATTGAAGCCCTCAGAGATGCTGATGAAGTGAGACAAGGCTCCATATGTGGGTTTTACAGTCTAGTTTGCCTTCAGAGTAATGCTGGAGCAGTGAGATAATGCTCCCTGATGCAGATATTGCAGTGTCTTAAAAGGCAAGATAATAAGAACTGGTGGTTGGGGTAAATGGGCTTGCCTTCAGGTCTTCTTCTGCCCCACACTAAACTTCTGCAATCTGCCAACTCAATGGCCCTCCTGGCACCCTCCAGCCAGTAATCAGCTGCGCTGCTGTCATGTGTGTATGTAGAGGACAGGTTGTGTGTGTGTAGGGGACAGGCTGTGTGTGTAGGGGACAGGCTGTGTGTGTATAGGGGACAGACTGTGTGTGTGTGCATTGTGGGAACAGACTGTGTGCAGGGGACAGACTGTGTGTGTGTGTGTGTGTGTGTGTGTGTGTGTGTGTGTGTGTGTGTGTGTGTGTGTGTGTGTGTGTGTGTAGGGGACAGGGTGTGTGTGTGTGTGTGTGTGTGTGTGTGTGTGTGTGTGTGTGTGTGTGTGTGTATATAGAGGATAGGCTGCCATAATGTGTAAAAGGGCACTCTACATGGCATAATGTGTAAAAGGAGACTACCTTCCGTAATGTGTAAAAGGGAGCTCTAGCTGCCATAATGTGTTAAACGGGACTCTACCTGCTGTAATGTGTGACAGGGGCTCTACCTGGCGTAATGTGTGACAGGGGCTCTACCTGGAGTAATGTGTAAAATGGGCTCTACCTGCCGTAATGTGTAAAATAGGATCTACCTGATGTAATGTGTAAAAGGGGCTCTACCTGGTGTAATGTGTGTAAGTGGCGCTACTGTGCTGTGTAACTTGAATAATGGAGACTACTGTACAGCGTAATATGAATTGGTAATATTTTGTGGCCACACCCCTTCCTCGTGAAGCCACGCCCCTATTATTTTGACACGTAGATCAAACCAACATATTGTAATATAACTCAGTTATAAAATAGAGAGAAATATAGTTTTGTTGGTGGTGCTCCCTGAGAGTCAAAACTGTAGCTAAACAGAGGATAGAGATGTAAACTCTCTTTGTTGGGGCACTCTTCTGTACTTAAAAATATTCTTTATTTAAAATCACATTAAAATAATAAACATGCCATTTCTTGGTTCACATAAATCATGATATACAGTATACAAGAGGGGTACATAAACAGTATGCAATGAAACAATGACATAATACATATGTAAAGGAAGCAGCCCTAATGGGGGCAGGCTCTGCTTAAGGGGTGTGGACTGCCAAGGGGGGGGGGGCGGTATCCCTCCTCATAGGCCCTGATTATAAATTGGACGCAGTTGCGGCCTTGCCTGCACACTATTTTAGCAAGCCTGACGCTGCAGGGTGTGGGTTAGGGTAGGACTGTGGGAAGGAAAGGTCAGGGTTAGGCTGTGGGGGTAGGCTTAGGCACTATGGGGAGGGTTAGGCTGCAGGAAGGGTAGGTTAGGCTGCAGGAAGGGTAGGTTAGGGTTTGGCTGTGGGAGGAGAGGCTAGGGTTAGACTGCAGGAGAGGAGGGTAAGGTATTGGGGGAGGGTTAGTGTTAGGCTGCGGGAAGGAGTGTTAGGGTTAGGCTGTGGGTGTGGAAGATTAGGGTAAGGCACTAGGGTGAGGGTTAGGCTGCGGGAAGGAGGGTTAGGGTTAGACTGTGGGAGAAGACAGGGTATCGCACTAAGGTGAGGCTGAGGGTTAGGCTGCGGGAGGGGAGGGTTAGGTGTAGGGTAAGAAGGTTAGTTTTGAAAGATAAAAGGGTTTGGTTTATGGCAGTCAGAATGGCGTGTTGGTATTCTGACTGCCGGCATCCTGTACCTAAACCCTCCATCTAGAGCTATCTAAAAACACACTAGAAGCAGACAGTGCAGGTAACTATTCATATATTATACAGGCTATATATGAGAGCACTGAGGGGCAGATGTATTAACCTGGAGAAGGCATAAGGAAGTGATAAACCAGTGATATGCACAAGGTGATAAAGGAACCAGCCAATCAGATCCTATCAGTTAATTGACATATTGGAGCAGATTGGCTCGTGCCTTTATCACCTTGTACATATCACTGGTTTATCACTTCCTTATGCTTTCTCCAGGTTAGTACATCTGTCCCTGAGTGTGAGTGTGGTTATGGTTGTGACCACAGTCTGGGCTTACAGGGCAGGTACCAGGATGTCTGTCACAGGGAAGACATGCTGAGGTATGTTGTGCTACTTGTCCCATGTTACCTCTCTAGTGGCCCTCTCGCTGGTGTGTTCTGACTGTATCCAGGGTATAACAGAGCTGTCCTGGTGTCCCGGCGTCCCAATCCACCCCGGTATATGTATATATTTTGCCTGTAAATTTAATACCTTGTTAGTATTAGTATAATCCCTCCAAAAACTGTTGAGTAAACACAGCCTTGACAACAAATGATTGACAATCAGGCAGAGGCGATCGCTGAGCTGAGCGTGCCATCGGCCGTCTGGCATGCGCCGGCGCACTGTGGCGCTGGTGCATGAGCTGTTCAGACCTGATCAGCTGTGGTGCGAAAACGCACAGCAGTGATCACGTCTGAATTAGGCCCATTGACTGTTTATGTTCCCCTCTTGTATACTGTATATCATGATTTATGTGAACCAAGAAATGGCATGTTTATTATTTTAATGTGGTTTTGAATAAAGAATAATTTCAGTGCAAAAGAGTGCCCCAACAAAGAGATTTTACTTCTCTATCAGGCAATGTTCTTCCAAAGAGCAACATAAAAAATCTCACTGGCCAATTATTAATTAGCAGGTTTTTGACCAAATAATTATCATTAAAAAAAATGGTGGGTCACATGAGATATCACTGTTATCACCAAAAATTTATATTTTGGGGGGATAGTAAATAAATATTACAATTGATAAATAGGTTCTTTAATGACTTTTATCACCCCACATAAAAAAATCTGAACTACGTGGTAGCCAACAATATAATTGTTTTATTCCTCACATCTCATATTGCTAGCAGGTTTAAAATAGCTGGTCTTTTTTTAAAATACTGTACATATTATATTATAACTCTTATTAAAGATAATTTAATGATTATATTGTAAAATTGTTCTTAAATTTGGATCTTGTTTAACAGTAGGTTTGCTTTTATAATATTTAAAATTTCATATGAAAATCTTTTATACTGTACTTTGAAAAAAATATTAAAATTGAATTTTAAAATGTATCAATTTGATTTCAAAGGTGATTTTAATTTAGCATTTGTGTTACTGTATAACAGATGTGAAATTAGAAATATTATAAAGCTAAACTTACCTATTGTTAAACAAGATCCAACTTTAAGATCAATGTCACATTTAGAAGCACACCGCCTCCTAGGTACATTTGCTAGATACAGTACATTGGTGTATCTCTAACTTTATTCTACTGATTTCAAATTCTGTAAATTGTCATAATTTCCCACAGTTGCGGATCTACATTTTATTTTTTTCAATTGTATTTATTTATGCACCCACATAAATACATGAACCTTTGTCTTTAAAGAATAATATTAATTAAGGTAAATGAGTAGTGAAGGTGTAATTAGATGGTTATCCCTACTAAGCGTAAGCACACTGAAAGTAAAGCACACTATCAGCAAAGTAACATTATGAGGTCAGATATTATTGCATATGTTTTATATGATGCATTTAGCACTTTTCAGAAATGTGCATTTCTTGCACTGTACTTCAACCAGTGTAATAAAATTAAGTTTTTCTACAGAATGTTAGAATAACTGAAAAGTTTTAATTAAAGACTTGTGTTGTTTTAAAGTGGCCGTACTGTATGTCGGAGATTTAACCAATGTTTTACTCTTCAAGAAGGCTACACAGCAGTGGTTCTCAAGCTGTGTGCCTTGGTAACCTGGGGTGCTTCGAGATACTTGCAGGGGTGCCTTGAATTGGTGGTCCAGGACCAATTCAAATTATTTATGGTCAATGTGACAGGCAAAACCAGTGCTGGTGGCTTCCAATCATAAAATACATGGACAAGCTGTTAGGATCTCCTGCTCTGTGCTGCCACGTCGCCATGGCAACCGGGAGGCAAGTGTTAGCGAAGTAACCTGAGCGCAGCTGATACTCCGGTCCGGGTTTTTACTGTCTAGTGGTTACAGGCTCTGTGCACGGCAGGGAATCCGGCGCTGGTTTTGTGCTCACAGTCTGTGAGGTCTGAGTGGGGCGTGGACAGCACCTGCTATATAAACCATCCTCTCAGGCTAGGCAAATGCTGCTGAATCTTTGTTTGTTAGTCAGTTCCAGAGAGTTAGCTAGTACTGTGTGACTTTGTATTTACTTGTTGCTTACTGCGAATAGGCTTGGGATTCGGTACTTCATTCTGCCAATCCGGACCTAGCAGTAAGACTGGAGTCAGTTGTTTGACCTGCTGGGGTACTTTTGCTATTCTGTGAACCCAGCAGGTTTGCGGCTGTACTCTCAGACCTGCTTGCTTAATCCTCCCTCACTGTGCAGGGCGTCCAGGTGTCAGTTTAGTGGCAGTAAGCTGAACCTGTGCCCTACAAGTGGGGGTTAGGATTGTGGATACTCTCCTTGTGTCTATATTTCTATCTCTGACCAAGGAGTTTATTCCCACACCCGTTGGTAACCCTTTGGGGTTTTTTCTGTTGCTCTTAGCAACATCATTTCAGGTGCTCCACATGTTAAATCACTACACATCGCTTCATTGTCTGCTCTATTCCATCTGAGCATTCCTGACACTAGGGAGACACCCAATTCCTGAGCCTTTGGGCTTCTCCGTTCACTTTGTGTTTATTAGTTATTCCATCACCTCCTGTGTATGTTATGTTATACTGTCTGTGAGTTCGTTTGCTTCGCTTCCCTCTCTGTTCATACACCGGTATACTCCTGTTAGCACTGGTGTGCATAACACAAGCAGAAGCGACTCCTGTCGCTTACTACACAAAAGAACTTAAGGATGACATATACACAATTTACTTAAATTAATATTTCTTTCTAAATATTTCAATAAGATACTTTTGGCCTAAGGATGCCGTGATTCAAAAAAGTATGGAAACCACTGTTATACAGCAAGGGTATTCAATATGCATCCATGCTATACCGTATATTCTCTTTCTGTTTAATAGCAGGAGAACTGAGGCTTCAAATATATGATATCCTGTGAGAACAGGACAGAGCTTCTGTTCTCATTATACCATGTTTACTCAGATTATTGGTGTCATGCCTTGTGACTAATACATCATATGTATGTCAAATGGCCAATGGCTACAAAACTCTTACTTTTACAAAACAAAAAGCTTATATAATGAATATTTAGAACTCTTGTAGAAAGAAGATAGTGCTAAAGTCAACAAAACAGAAGTAAAGTAAATATGAGTCATGTTCTTGTCTGTATTTGATGTACTGGAAAATAGCTTACTCTGGTACAGTTTATAATTTGCAATGTAACTAAACATGCTGAGTAGAATGATAGCACTTAACTGACTGAAGTCAATCACCTGTAATACTAATGTTAGTTTTAAAGGTTGTTGGTGATTTCAACATCATCTAGTGAACACCATGATTGGATATGGAATACTGTGCAGTCATTCCTACAATGTACTAAACGGGACTGTAAATGGAAGGAAGGAAGGAAGGAAGGAAGGAAGGAAGGAAGGAAGGAAGGAAGGAAGGAAGGAAGGGAGGGAGGAAGGAGGGAAGGAAAGAAAGAAAGAAAATGTAGCTGTAAGACTCCAATGAAAGTTAAATTGGTTTTAAAGTACAGTAATTCAAGGTATTAAAAAACATCTAAAAACATCAACAAATACATGTGAGAGGGTGACCGGTAGGGAATGCGGATGCAGAGTTTCCTCACCTGCACCTGGTGTCCTCTCAGCGGGTGGGGGATCTCAACTTGTCTTCGGAGGCGGTGCAGTGATGTTGTACTTGTGGGGAATTCAAGCAAGTCCAATAGGGCTGTGGCATATGGCTGTGGCAGTTTGAAGTTGGCACCAGTCAGTCATGGCTCGTGGGCCAGCAGCCATTCAGGAGCTTCCATGGTGAGCCACTCATGGCAAGCTACATCATATATCTGCCACTAATGGCTTTTAATATTAGATGCTACTGAAAAGGAGCGTTCAATTGGTCAATGGAGAAGGAACGCTGAAGAGCTCATGAACAGGAGAAGTGTTCTGGCAGCTGTGGAATAGTCCAGAAGATGACGGAAATAAGCCAGTAGGTGGTGCCAGTGGCAGTGGAAGAGCCGGCAGCAGCGGCAGAGCATTGAGGATGGCGGCCATCATCAAGACTCAATCCAGAATCTGTGTACCAGAGAGATCTGCAAAGGTGGGAAGCAAAAGAGCAACGAAAAGCTCCTCACTGCAGTCTCTCCAATTGATGCCAGAAGGCAGATCTGGACTAGAGATGTGCACTTGAAATTTTTCGGGTTTTGTGTTTTGGTTTTGGGTTCGGTTCCGCGGCCGTGTTTTGGGTTCGACCGCGTTTTGGCAAAACCTCACCGAATTTTTTTTGTCGGATTCGGGTGTGTTTTGGATTCGGGTGTTTTTTTCAAAAAACCCTAAAATACAGCTTAAATCATAGAATTTGGGGGTCATTTTGATCCCAAAGTATTATTAACCTCAAAAACCATAATTTCCACTCATTTTCAGTCTATTCTGAATACCTCACACCTCACAATATTATTTTTAGTCCTAAAATTTGCACCGAGGTAGCTGTGTGAGTAAGATAAGCGACCCTAGTGGCCGACACAAACACCGGGCCCATCTAGGAGTGGCACTGCAGTGTCACGCAGGATGGCCCTTCCAAAAAACACTCCCCAAACAGCACATGATGCAAAGAAAAAAAGAGGCGCAATGAGGTAGCTGTGTGAGTAAGATAAGCGACCCTAGTGGCCGACACAAACACCGGGCCCATCTAGGAGTGGCACTGCAGTGTCACGCAGGATGGCCCTTCCAAAAAACACTCCCCAAACAGCACGTGACGCAAAGAAAAAAAGAGGCGCAATGAGGTAGCTGTGTGAGTAAGATAAGCGACCCTAGTGGCCGACACAAACACCGGGCCCATCTAGGAGTGGCACTGCAGTGTCACGCAGGATGGCCCTTCCAAAAAACACTCCCCAAACAGCACATGACGCAAAGAAAAAAAGAGGCGCAATGAGGTAGCTGTGTGAGTAAGATAAGCGACCCTAGTGGCCGACACAAACACCTGGCCCATCTAGGAGTGGCACTGCAGTGTCACGCAGGATGGCCCTTCCAAAAAACACTCCCCAAACAGCACATGACGCAAAGAAAAATTAAAGAAAAAAGAGGTGCAAGATGGAATTGTCCTTGGGCCCTCCCACCCACCCTTATGTTGTATAAACAGGACATGCACACTTTAACCAACCCATCATTTCAGAGACAGGGTCTGCCACACGACTGTGACTGAAATGACGGGTTGGTTTGGACCCCCACCGAAAAAGAAGCAATTAATCTCTCCTTGCACAAACTGGCTCTACAGAGGCAAGATGTCCACCTCATCATCATCCTCCGATATATCACCGTGTACATCCCACTCCTCACAGATTATCAGTTCGTCCCCACTGGAATCCACCATCTCAGCTCCCTGTGTACTTTGTGGAGGCAATTGCTGCTGGTCAATGTCTCCACGGAGGAATTGATTATAATTCATTTTAATGAACATCATCTTCTCCACATTTTCTGGAAGTAACCTCGTACGCCGATTGCTGACAAGGTGAGCGGCGGCACTAAACACTCTTTCGGAGTACACACTTGTGGGAGGGCAACTTAGGTAGAATAAAGCCAGTTTGTGCAAGGGCCTCCAAATTGCCTCTTTTTCCTGCCAGTATAAGTACGGACTGTCTGACGTGCCTACTTGGATGCGGTCACTCATATAATCCTCCACCATTCTTTCAATGGTGAGAGAATCATATGCAGTGACAGTAGACGACATGTCCGTAATCGTTGTCAGGTCCTTCAGTCCGGACCAGATGTCAGCATCAGCAGTCGCTCCAGACTGCCCTGCATCACCGCCAGCGGGTGGGCTCGGAATTCTGAGCCTTTTCCTCGCACCCCCAGTTGCGGGAGAATGTGAAGGAGGAGATGTTGACAGGTCGCGTTCCGCTTGACTTGACAATTTTCTCACCAGCAGGTCTTTGAACCCCAGCAGACTTGTGTCTGCGGGAAAGAGAGATCCAAGGTAGGTTTTAAATCTAGGATCGAGCACGGTGGCCAAAATGTAGTGCTCTGATTTCAACAGATTGACCACCCGTGAATCCTTGTTAAGCGAATTAAGGGCTCCATCCACAAGTCCCACATGCCTAGCGGAATCGCTCCCTTTTAGCTCCTCCTTCAATGCCTCCAGCTTCTTCTGCAAAAGCCTGATGAGGGGAATGACCTGACTCAGGCTGGCAGTGTCTGAACTGACTTCACGTGTGGCAAGTTCAAAAGGTTGCAGAACCTTGCACAACGTTGAAATCATTCTCCACTGCGCTTGAGACAGGTACATTCCACCTCCTATATCGTGCTCAATTGTATAGGCTTGAATGGCCTTTTGCTGCTCCTCCAACCTCTGAAGCATATATAGGGTTGAATTCCACCTCGTTACCACTTCTTGCTTCAGATGATGGCAGGGCAGGTTCAGGCGTTTTTGGTGGTGCTCCAGTCTTCTGTACGTGGTGCCTGTACGCCGAAAGTGTCCCGCAATTCTTCTGGCCACCGACAGCATCTCTTGCACGCCCCTGTCGTTTTTTTAAAAATTCTGCACCACCAAATTCAAGGTATGTGCAAAACATGGGACGTGCTGGAATTTGCCCATATTTAATGCACACACAATATTGCTGGCGTTGTCCGATGCCACAAATCCACAGGAGAGTCCAATTGGGGTAAGCCATTCCGCGATGATCTTCCTCAGTTGCCGTAAGAGGTTTTCAGCTGTGTGCGTATTCTGGAAACCAGTGATACAAAGCGTAGCATGCCTAGGAAAGAGTTGGCGTTTGCGAGATGCTGCTACTGGTGCCGCCGCTGCTGTTCTTGCGGCGGGAGTCCATACATCTACCCAGTGGGCTGTCACAGTCATATAGTCCTGACCCTGCCCTGCTCCACTTGTCCACATGTCCGTGGTTAAGTGGACATTGGGTACAACTGCATTTTTTAGGACACTGGTGAGTCTTTTTCTGACGTCCGTGTACATTCTCGGTATCGCCTGCCTAGAGAAGTGGAACCTAGATGGTATTTGGTAACGGGGGCACACTACCTCAAGAAATTGTCTAGTTCCCTGTGAACTAACGGCGGATACCGGACGCACGTCTAACACCAACATAGTTGTCAAGGCCTCAGTTATCCGCTTTGCAACAGGATGACTGCTGTGATATTTCATCTTCCTCGCAAAGGACTGTTGGACAGTCAATTGCTTGGTGGAAGTAGTAAAAGTGGGCTTACGACTTCCCCTCTGGGATGACCATCGACTCCCAGCAGCAACAACAGCAGCGCCAGCAGCAGTAGGCGTTACACGCAAGGATGCATCGGAGGAATCCCAGGCAGGAGAGGACTCGTCAGAATTGCCAGTGACATGGCCTGCAGGACTATTGGCATTCCTGGGGAAGGAGGAAATTGACACTGAGGGAGTTGGTGGGGTGGTTTGCGTGAGCTTGGTTACAAGAGGAAGGGATTTACTGGTCAGTGGACTGCTTCCGCTGTCGCCCAAAGTTTTTGAACTTGTCACTGACTTATTATGAATGCGCTGCAGGTGACGTATAAGGGAGGATGTTCCGAGGTGGTTAACGTCCTTACCCCTACTTATTACAGCTTGACAAAGGCAACACACGGCTTGACAAATGTTGTCCGCATTTCTGGTGAAATACTTCCACACCGAAGAGCTGATTTTTTTGGTATTTTCACCAGGCATGTCAACGGCCCTATTCCTCCCACGGACAACAGGTGTCTCCCCGGGTGCCTGACTTAAACAAACCACCTCACCATCAGAATCCTCCTTGTCAATTTCCTCCCCAGCGCCAGCAACACCCATATCCTCCTCATCCTGGTGTACTTCAACACTGACATCTTCAATCTGACTATCAGGAACTGGACTGCGGGTGCTCCTTCCAGCACTTGCAGGGGGCGTGCAAATGGTGGAAGGCGCATGCTCTTCACGTCCAGTGTTGGGAAGGTCAGGCATCGCAACCGACACAATTGGACTCTCTTTGTGGATTTGGGATTTCGAAGAACGCACAGTTCTTTGCGGTGCTTTTGCCAGCTTGAGTCTTTTCAGTTTTCTAGCGAGAGGCTGAGTGCTTCCATCCTCATGTGAAGCTGAACCACTAGCCATGAACATAGGCCAGGGCCTCAGCCGTTCCTTGCCACTCCGTGTGGTAAATGGCATATTGGCAAGTTTACGCTTCTCCTCCGACAATTTTATTTTAGATTTTGGAGTCCTTTTTTTACTGATATTTGGTGTTTTGGATTTTACATGCTCTGTACTATGACATTGGGCATCGGCCTTGGCAGACGACGTTGCTGGCATTTCATCGTCTCGGCCATGACTAGTGGCAGCAGCTTCAGCACGAGGTGGAAGTGGATCTTGATCTTTCCCTAATTTTGGAACCTCAACATTTTTGTTCTCCATATTTTAATAGGCACAACTAAAAGGCACCTCAGGTAAACAATGGAGATGGATGGATACTAGTATACTTATGGATGGACGAGCGACTGCCGACACAGAGGTAGCTACAGCCGTGGACTACCGTACTGTGTCTGCTGCTAATATAGACTGGATGATAATGAGATGAAATCAATATATATATATATAATATCACTAGTACTGCAGTCGGACAGGTATATATATTTATTATGTAATGACTGATGACGGACCTGCTGGACACTGTCAGCTCAGCAGCACCGCAGACTGCTACAGTAAGCTACTATAGTAGTATGTATAAAGAAAAAAGAAAAAGAAAAAAAACCATGGGTAGGTGGTATACAATTATGGATGGACGAGCGACTGCCGACACAGAGGTAGCTACAGCCGTGGACTACCGTACTGTGTCTGCTGCTAATATAGACTGGATGATAATGAGATGAAATCAATATATATATATATAATATCACTAGTACTGCAGCCGGACAGGTATATATATTTATTATGTAATGACTGATGACGGACCTGCTGGACACTGTCAGCTCAGCAGCACCGCAGACTGCTACAGTAAGCTACTATAGTAGTATGTATAAAGAAGAAAGAAAAAAAAAAACCACGGGTAGGTGGTATACAATTATGGATGGACGAGCGACTGCCGACACAGAGGTAGCTACAGCCGTGGACTACCGTACTGTGTCTGCTGCTAATATAGACTGGATGATAATGAGATGAAATCAATATATATATATATATAATATCACTAGTACTGCAGCCGGACAGGTATATATATTTATTATGTAATGACTGATGACGGACCTGCTGGACACTGTCAGCTCAGCAGCACCGCAGACTGCTACAGTAAGCTACTATAGTAGTATGTATAAAGAAGAAAGAAAAAAAAAAACCACGGGTAGGTGGTATACAATTATGGATGGACGAGCGACTGCCGACACAGAGGTAGCTACAGCCGTGGACTACCGTACTGTGTCTGCTGCTAATATAGACTGGATGATAATGAGATGAAATCAATATATATATATATAATATCACTAGTACTGCAGCCGGACAGGTATATATATTTATTATGTAATGACTGATGACGGACCTGCTGGACACAGTCAGCTCAGCAGCACCGCAGAGCAGTGGCGCACCCAGGGGGGGGTTTCCGAGTACCCAGAAACCCCCCTCCACTAAAAAAAAAAAAAAAAAAAATTTTTTTTTTTTTTTTTTTTTTAGCTGCATGAGTATTATTAATGGCTGTCTAGCATCCTCTGCAGCCTGCTGTCTTCCTGGTGGCACTTGCAAGTGCAATAAAAGTTTACTTTATTTTAATTATAGTACATATATATCCATGTGCCTACATATATACACATGTATATACATACATACATACATATAAACACACACACACACATATGATATATATACATGTGTATATATATATGTGTACTGTATGTGTGTGTATATATATATATATATATATATATATGTATGCATGTTTAATATGCTATGTATATGTGTATATGGGTTCATCTACCGGCGGCCGGCCTCCCGGCGACCAGCATACCGGTGCCGGGAGGCCGGCCGCCGGCTTACCAACAGTGTGGCGAGCGCAAATGAGCCCCTTGCGGGCTCGCTGCGCTCGCCACGCTACGCGCGCCACACTATTCTATTCTCCCTCCAGGGGGGTCGTGGACCCCCACGAGGGAGAATAAGTGTCGGTATGCCGGCGGTCAGGCTCCCGGCGCCGGTATGCTGGTCGCCGGGAGCCCGACCGCCGGCATACTGAAGACCACCTGTGTATATGTATGTGTGTGTATGTATATATATATATATATATATGTGTGTGTAGATATATATATATATATATATATATATATATGTGTAGATATGTATATATATATATATATATATATATACACACACACACACACTAGTTTTACGGACCCAGCATATACTGGGTCATCTCAGTCCCCACCCCCGTGATTGGCTCCGCCCAGTTCTGGAAACCCCCCCATGCAAATCCTGCGTTTGCCACTGGCAGACTGCTACAGTAAGCTACTATAGTACTGTAGTATGTATAAAGAAGAAAGAAGAAAAAAAAACCACGGGTAGGTGGTATACAATATTATATATATATTATATACAATTATATATATATATATTAAACTGGTGGTGACTGGTGGTCAGGTCACTGGTCACACTATCAGCAACTTGCAAGTAGTACTCCTAAGCAGACAATCACAATATATATTATACTGGTGGTCAGTGTGGTCACAATGGCAGTGTGGCACTCTGGCAGCAAAAGTGTGCACTGTACGTTATATGTACTCCTGAGTCCTGCTCTCAGACTCTAACTGCTCCCCACTGTCAGTGTCTCCCCCACAAGTCAGATAATATACAGTCACACTATCTATCACTTCAGCAAGTAACTAGTACTCCTAATGCTCCCCAAAATTACTACTGTGTCTCTCTCTACTGTCTCACTCTCTTCTCTATAAACGGAGAGGACGCCAGCCACGTCCTCTCCCTATGAATCTCAATGCACGTGTGAAAATGGCGGCGACGCGCGGCTCCTTATATAGAATCCGAGTCTCGCGATAGAATCCGAGCCTCGCGAGAATCCGACAGCGGGATGATGACGTTCGGGCGCGCTCGGGTTAACCGAGCAAGGCGGGAAGATCCGAGTCGCTCGGACCCGTGTAAAAAAACATGAAGTTCGGGCGGGTTCGGATTCCGAGGAACCGAACCCGCTCATCTCTAATCTGGACCACCACTAATTACCTCTAATCCTCCCTAGAGCACCAGAGTTACCACGTACTAGGCCTGAGTGGCACATAAAGGCAGTAGGCCTAGGAAACAGATAGGAGAATTTTTGCTTACCATCCCATGTGTTGGATGACCTTGGACATAAGGGCCAGGTCACTACTTTTTGCCCACTACTAGGCAGGATGTAAGCCTGAGTCTATTATAATAAAGATAGCAATTGTGCTCTAAGCCAAAATTACTGCAGCCCATAATTAGGCAGGCTCAATGTCTGAGCCCTAGAATAAATAAAGGTGACTCTGGTCGCTAGGCTCAGGTCACTGCTGCTGCACTGGTAGACAGGCTTATGGTCTGGCCCCTATAAGTGTATTTATTGACTCTGGGCACTAAGCCCAGATCAATGTTGAGCAACTGGCAGGCTACACTACAAAACCAAGGGCTAGAAATAAAATTGGATGTGCTACAGCTGTGCACCCACACACTCTGTTAGCATTCTTGTCTCCTTGTGACAAAGACTGTCTGGCCCCCCATGAGAATTCCTATGGTTCTCCTTATACCAACATATGTGCATATCAATTACTGCCTACTAAGAAAGTAGGGCCGGCCAACCATATATAGGAGGGGGTAGACTATTCACGGTGTGTTCACTCTGTTGACCTGTATCATTTGGTGTCATTGTATGATCCTCATGATTAAATGTTCAATTTGCTATTCTGAATATTTTTACTGTTATCTCCACTAGAGCACAAGAGTATTGAAGTTATATCAAGAAAGTGCAGCATAAGTGTTAAGCTTTTAGAATTGTTAGTGTTTGTTCTTTTAGTACATGTTAGTCTAGAGCAGAGTTTTGTTGAGTAGCCCTACTTCAATAATTGTAGCCTTTTTGTTAGGATAGGTATTCTGTTCTGTTTCTCTGACAGGAGCAATAGATCAACCAAATGTGATGAGAGTAACAGTGTGAGTATCATTCCATGTGTGTCTGTTTTACCTTCTACTGGCATCGGTTTGGTGATCCTTGCACATCCATGCGAGGCCTATTGTACATTTCAATATGAGAGCGCTATATACATGACAATGGTTAACTGATTCTTTATGCCAATGATGATCATTCACTCATCCCGTCAAGACAGCAGGCACCCTTGATGTGTCCCTATGAGGATACAGGGTTTTTCAAAAACCCAGCAAATTAAATACCGAAATCATGGTTTATTTTTCACCATACACACAAATTAGAGATGAGCGGGTTTGGTTCTCAGAGAACCAAACCCCCCCAAATATCAAATTTCGAGCCATGATCTGAGTCCGGCTAGGCCTGACCTTCACAACACTGTATGAGAAGAGGAGGCTCCTACCATCATTTGCATGCACTATGCAAGTGCAGGGAGGAGCACCACTAGTCCAGTTGCTGATATTGAGATTGAGGATGTCACTGTAGAAGTACACCAGGATGAGGAGAAGATTGGTGTAGCTGGTGCTGAGGAGGAAGTTGACGATGAGGATTCTGATGGTGATGTGGTTTGTTTGAATAAGGCACCAGTGGAGAAAGTTGTTGGTCATAGGATGAAAAAGCCCACTGTCATGCCTGGGCAAAATACCAAAAAAAGCCATCTCTTTGGTGTGGAATTATTTCTCCACAAATCCAGACAACAGGTGTCAAGCCATCTGTTGCCTTTCTCAATCGATAATAAGTAGGGGTACGGACATTAACCACCTAGGAACATCCTCCCTTACACGTCACCTGCAGCGCATTCATCATAAGTCATTGTCAAGTTCAGAAACTTTAGGAAATAGTGTAAGCAGTCCAATGACACCTAAATGATGTGGTTTGTTTGAATATTATTACTCTGTGAGGATGAGGATGTAAACACTGAAGGAGGGGAATCTGAGGATGAGGATGACAGCTTGCCTCTGTAGAGCCAGTTTGTGCAAGGAGAGATTAATTGCTTCTTTTTTGGTGGGGGCCCAAACAAACCAATAATTTCAGCTACAGTCGTGTGGCAGACCCTGTTATTGAAATGATTTGTTTGTTAAAGTGTGCATGTCCTATTTATACAACATAAGGGTGGGTGGGAGGGCACAAGGACAATTCCATCTTGCACGTCTTTTATATGTCACATCATTCCAGGGGTGCTGCCCCTCTGCCCTATAAATCCAGGGGTGCTTCTCAACTGCCATTTAAGTCCAGGGGTGCTGTTGCCTGTCTGTTGTGCTGTGTAATTCTCAAGGGGTGCTGCCTATGCTGTATAAATTATGGGGTGCTGCTGTATAATTCCAGGGGTGCTGATGTACATGATCCTAGGTTTAAATGAAAGCCTAGAGCAGAATATGAAACAAGCTTCAATATCACAAACAGATTTGTGAAAACATAGCCGCAAAGGTAGAAATGGAAATTCCAATTTTGACTAAGTGTTTTCCAATGAGACCACATTTGTGGTCAAAGTCAGTGTGACTCAGAAGAGACAGAATCATAATCCAGCGCAACTGCCGGAGAGGTAAAAGTGAGTTTTTCTGCCAGAGCATTAGAGAGAGATTCTTCTCAATTATTTCATGTTAGGGACTCACTTAAATGAATGGCTCCAATTAGTCAACCTTAATTTTGATTTATTATTGATGTTCCACATTTTGGGATTGCTTATTTACAAGATGTGCATTTGTTGTACATGGTTCTTTTCCTAAGGGCTGCGGAGGGTTATCGCAAGACCTCGTGGTGTTAGAAGAACAGAGTTTCAGTGCTCTTGCATTGCATCAGCTTTCCATTGCACTGTAGCACTAGAGTGGCCAGGAGCTCCTGTGAGGCACAAACAGTTACCGAATAAGGCCCAGTATGGAGTCTCATGGTGGCTTGCAGCAAGGAATATATCTGGCTTGCCAGGCTGAGGCATGCTGTGGGCACAGAGGTTAGCATTGCTTCCTCCCACAGTCCTACTTATAGAATGAAATGATTTTCGACTGCAGAGTGGTAAGCTCCACTAGGGCAGGGGCTCAATAACAAATAATTAATTGCACTGTCCTGCTTAGTATTGTACCGAATCCACCCAAACTCAACTTGCCCCATCCGGGGCTGCTTTATTTAAAAATTAAAAATTAAAAAAAATAAACAAGGCACACAGGTATGTTCACATGTTTGTAACTGGGAGCTGTGAAAAACAAAAATAAGGCATCTGCCACTAAAAAGAAAACCATGAGATTTTCACAAAATAAGTCTCCAGACTCCGTGGAGGGGAAAATATCCAATCTTGATCCTGTGGTATACACCAGTTTATTTGCATCCCAGCATTAAATCCGAGATTATCTTAAACCCTGTAAATGGAGAAGGGGGTACAAATTCAGTTTGTCCAGTAATGTGGTAATTATATATTTGCTTGGTTAAAGTCCTTTCCGTTCCACACCAATATAGGAGTGGAGGTGAAAGCCTGTGTGTTGTTCCTGATTGCATGTGCCTCTCTAATTTTTAATCACCTTCTTGACACTGTCCTCTTCCTCTTGCCTCTTCTCATAATGTGAAAAGTCATCAAAGAAGGAAGTGGTATGTTTGTAGCTAGCTATGATTCAGAGAACTTGGCAAGCTTTTTCCAGGGGGACCACCTGTCGCTGAAATGATGGGTTTATTAAACTGTACATGTCCTGTTTAAACAACATAAGGGTGGGTGGGAGGGCCCAAGGACAATTCTATCTTACACCTCTTTTTTTTCTTTGCATTATGTGATCTTTGGGCCTAGTTTTTAAAACTGCCATCCTGTCTGCCGCTGCAGTGCCACTCCTAGATGGGCCAGGTGTTTGTACTGCCCACTTGTGTCGCTTAGCTTAGTCATCCAGCTACCTCGGTGCAACCTTTTGACCTAAAAACAATATTGTAAGGTGTGAGGTGTTCAGAATAGACTGGAAATGAGTGGAAATTAATGTTATTGAGGTCAATAATACTGTAGGACCAAAATTACCCCCAAATTCTGTGATTTTAGCTGTTTTTGTTTTTTCCAAAATACATCCAGATCAAAAACCAAAACCAAAACCCGAAAGAGTGGTTTTGCCAAAACCAATCCAGATCCAAAACACGAGCAGAGTTTCAGATCCAAAACCAAAACACAAAACCCGAAAAGTGTCCGCCGCACATCGCTAACATAAATAGATAATATACAGGAAGAAGTACTTGTAGTGCAAAAACAATACGGAGATAGCAGTCCAAATAGTTAGTCCTTGTATAGGATATAGTTCCACAACCATTCTGCACAAGATTTAAGACGAACAGTTCCCCACAGCAAAATTATCACTGATTCCACACAGCAGTGATAGCAGATTAGTCTGCACAATTACAAAGGGTTCCCCACAGCAAATCTATCACTGATTCCACACAGCAGTGATAGCAGATTAGTCTGCACAATTACAAAGGGTTCCCCACAATAAATCTATCACTGATTCCACACAGCAGTGATATCAGATTAGTCCACACATTTCCATAGGTTTCTCCACAGCAAAACTATCACTGATTCCACACAGCAGTGATATCAGACTAGTCTACAGAATTCCATAGAGTTTCCCACAGCAACACTACTACTGATTCCACACAGCAGTGATAGCAGACTAGTCCACACAATTCCATAGGGTTTCCCACAGTAAAACTACAATATCACTGATTCCACACAGCAGTGATGGCAGATTAGTCCACACAGTTCCATAGGGTTCCACAAAGTAAAACTATCACTGATTCCACACAGCAGTGATAGCAGATTAGTCAGTACAATTCCAAAGGGTTCCCCACAGCAAAACTACTACTGATTCCACACAGCAGTGATAGCAGATAAATCAGCAGAATTCCATAGGGTTCCCAACAGCAAAACTATCACTAATTCCACACAGCAGTGATAGCAGATTAGTCCACACAATTCCATAGGGTTCCACACAGCAAAACTATCACTGATTCCACACAGCAGTGATAGATTAGTCCACACAATTCCAAAGGGTTCCCCACAGCAAAAATATCACTGATTCCACACAGCAGTGATATCAGATTAGTCCACACAATTACATAGGGTTCCCCACAGCAAAACTATTACTGATTCCACACAGCAGTGATATCAGATTAGTTACAGCAGTGATAGCAGATTAGTCCACACAATTACATAGGGTTCCCCACAGCAAACCTAGATTTAATTCCACACAGCAGTGATATCAGATTAGTCCACACAATTACATAGGGTTCCCCACAACAAAACTACTACTGATTCCACAGAGCAGTGATATCAGATTAGTACGCAGAATTTCATAGGGTTCGCCACAGCAAAACTATTACTGATTCCACACAGCAGTGATATCAGATTAGTCCACACAATTACATAGGGTTCCCCACAACAAAACTACTACTGATTCCACACAGCAGTGATATCACACTAGTCTTCAGAATTCCATAGAGTTTCCCACAGCAACACTACTACTAATTCCACACAGCAGTGATAGCAGATTAGTCCACACAATTCCATAGGGTTTCCCACAGTAAAACTGCAATATCACTGATTCCACACAGCAGTGATGGCAGATTAGTCCACACAGTTCCATAGGGTTCAACACAGCAAACCTATCACTGATTCCACACAGCAGTGATAGCAGATTAGTCAGTACAATTCCAAAGGGTTCCCCACAGCAAAACTACTACTGATTCCTAGTGATGTGCACCGGAATTTTTTTGTGTTTTGTGTTTTGGTTTTGGATTCGGTTCCACGGCCGTGTTTTGGATTCGGACGCTTTTTGGCAAAACCTCCCTGAATTTTTTTTTTACGGATTCGGGTGTGTTTTGGATTCGGGTGTTTTTTTACAAAAAAACCTCAAAAACAGCTTTAATCATAGAATTTGGGGGTCATTTTGATCCCATAGTATTATTAACCTCAATAACCATAATTTACACTCATTTTCAGTCTATTCTGAACACCTCACACCTCACAATATTATTTTTAGTCCTAAAATTTGCACAGAGGTCGCTGGATGGCTAAGCTAAGCGACACAAGTGGCCGACACAAACACCTGGCCCATCTAGGAGTGGCACTGCAGTGTCAGACAGGATGGCACTTCAAAAAAATTGTCCCCAAACAGCACATGATGCAAAGAAAAAAAGAGGCGCACCAAGGTCGCTGTGTGACTAAGCTAAGCGACACAAGTGGCCGACACAAACACCTGGCCCACCTAGGAGTGGCACTGCAGTGTCAGGCAGGATGGCACTTCAAAAAAATTGTCCCCAAACAGCACATGATGCAAAGAAAAATGAAAGAAAAAAGAGGTGCAAGATGGAATTGTCCTTGGGCCCTCCCACCCACCCTTATGTTGTATAAATAGGACATGCACACTTTAACGAACCCATCATTTCAGCGACAGGGTCTGCCACACGACTGTGACTGAAATGACTGGTTGGTTTGGGCCCCCACCAAAAAAGAAGCAATCAATCTCTCCTTGCACAAACTGGCTCTACAGAGGCAAGATGTCCACCTCATCATCATCCTCCGATTCCTCACCCCTTTCACTGTGTACATCTCCCTCCTCACAGATTATTAATTCGTCCCCACTGGAATCCACCATCTCAGATCCCTGTGTACTTTCTGGAGGCAATTGCTGGTGAATGTCTCCACAGAGGAATTGATTATAATTCATTTTGATGAACATCATCTTCTCCACATTTTCTGGAAGTAACCTCATACGCCGATTTCTGACAAGGTGAGCAGCTGCACTAAACACTCTTTCGTAGTACACACTGGAGGGAGGGCAACTTAGGTAGAATAAAGCCAGTTTGTGCAAGGGCCTCCAAATTGCCTCTTTTTCCTGCCAGTATACGTACGGACTGTCTGACGTGCCTACTTGGATGCGGTCGCTTATATAATCCTCCACCATTCTTTCAATGGTGACAGAATCATATGCAGTGACAGTAGACGACATGTCAGTAATCGTTGCCAGGTTCTTCAGTCTGGACCAGATGTCAGCACTCGCTCCAGACTGCCCTGCATCACCACCAGCGGGTGGGCTCGGAATTCTTAGCCTTTTCCTCGCACCCCCAGTTGCGGGAGAATGTGAAGGAGGAGCTGTTGACAGGTCATGTTCCGCTTGACTTGACAATTTTCTCACCAGCAGGTCTTTGAACCTCTGCAGACTTGTGTCTGCCGGAAAGAGAGATACAATGTAGGTTTTAAATCTAGGATCGAGCACGGTGGCCAAAATGTAGTGCTCTGATTTCAACAGATTGACCACCCGTGAATTCTGGTTAAGCGAATTAAGGGCTCCATACACAAGTCCCACATGCCTAGCGGAATCGCTCTGTTTTAGCTCCTCCTTCAATGTCTCCAGCTTCTTCTGCAAAAGCCTGATGAGGGGAATGACCTGACTCAGGCTGGCAGTGTCTGAACTGACTTCACGTGTGGCAAGTTCAAAGGGTTGCAGAACCTTGCACAACGTTGAAATCATTCTCCACTGCGCTTGAGTCAGGTGCATTCCCCCTCCTTTGCCTATATCGTGGGCAGATGTATAGGCTTGAATGGCCTTTTGCTGCTCCTCCATCCTCTGAAGCATATAGAGGGTTAAATTCCACCTCGTTACCACCTCTTGCTTCAGATGATGGCAGGGCAGGTTCAGGAGTGTTTGCTGGTGCTCCAGTCTTCGGCACGAGGTGGCTGAATGCCGAAAGTGCCCCGCAATTCTTCGGGCCACCGACAGCATCTCTTGCACGCACCTGTCGTTTTTTAAATAATTCTGCACCATCAAATTCAATGTATGTGCAAAACATGGGACGTGCTGGAATTTGCCCAGATGTAATGCACGCACAATATTGGTGGCGTTGTCCGATGTCACAAATCCCCAGAAGAGTCCAATTGGGGTAAGCCATTCTGCGATGATGTTCCTCAGTTTCCGTAAGAGGTTGTCAGCTGTGTGCCTCTTATGGAAAGCGGTGATACAAAGCGTAGCCTGCCTAGGAACGAGTTGGCGTTTGCGAGATGCTGCTACTGGTGCCGCCGCTGCTGTTCTTGCTGCGGGAGTCAATACATCTACCCAGTGGGCTGTCACAGTCATACAGTCCTGAGTCTACCCTGCTCCACTTGTCCACATGTCCGTGGTTAAGTGGACATTGGGTACAACTGCATTTTTTAGGACACTGGTGACTCTTTTTCTGAGGTCTGTGTACATTTTCGGTATCTCCTGCCTATAGAAATGGAACCTAGATGGTATTTGGTACCAGGGACACAGTACCTCAAACAAGTCTCTAGTTGCACACAAAATAATTGAAGCGCTGTATAGTCAGAATATAAATTTCATGCATTTATTATCACATACAAACAATTATACATATAACATACAATATATACACACGGCCGGTGTTAAAATTAATAAAAAACCAAGTACCCTCGGTATCAATTCAAAATACACATTCCTTAGGCTGTTAGTATCCAATACCATCAAATTATCTTAGCTCCAAGTGATGTTTATGGAACAATCAATTAGTAATTAGTAGATCACTGAAATATATATTAGCAATTGATTAGTATGAGTCCTTAATGATACTGATAAAATATTGATGAAATATATTAGCAATCAATTAGTATGAGTCTTTAGTGATGATCATATTTGGCTCAATAGCCATCCATTTCTCAAAAGGCATGTACTTTCACGAAGGAGGTAGATCAGAATCGATATTTAAATTATGGAAGTAGCCATTTACAGAAATGGCGTGACAATATACCCAAGGGACAATTCATTAGACTTAAGAGAAATAGCTCAACTAGGGAGATGTTTGATATACAGGCTGAGAAATTGAAATTTCCTTTTTAGAACAAGGTTACCCTATTGGTGTGGTAAATAAGGCGTATAGTGAGGTCTGTGAGATTGAGAGAGCTCAATTGCTGCGAGGAAAGAGGATAGAGGAGGAATCTGCATCAGTAGATGGGGTTAAAGATAGAGCAGCCAATTTTATCACGAAATACAATTCACATGCTTATGAGATCAGAAGGATCATAAAGAAAAATCATGCTTTTTTGGAGATGGATGAAATTTTGAATAAGGGTCCAGGGTATAGTGATAAAGTTATTTTCAGGAGAGCGGACAATCTGAAACTGAGGCTGGCACCAAGTCATATGAAAAGTAGTGCACCTGTGAGGAGTACATTGAGTTGGTTACCAGAGAAACCAATGGGCTTCCACAGGTGCGGTAATAATAGATGTCAGACCTGTCCTTTTAGTCAGCGGAAAGTAACGACGTTTAGTTCTCAAAATATGGAAGAATCCTTTGATATTAAAGAATTTATAAATTGCAAATCTTCTTTCGTTATTTATTTCTTAATTTGTGGATGTGGAAAATTATATGTCGGTCGGACGACCAGAGCGGTTCATGATAGATTGATGGAGCATAAGAGGAATTTAGTTAATAAAATAAGAAAACCAAGTCTCTATGCCCATATAAATACCTGTGAATTAGGGGATATAAAGAATATTCGTATGTTTGGCATTGAACATGTAAAGAAAACCCATAGAGGAGGAGATCGCTATAATGTTCTATGTAAGAGGGAGGCATACTGGATTTTTCGCTTAGGGACACTAGCACCATATGGGTTGAATGATACAGTAGAGCTGAATAACATCTATTAAACTGGTGTGTCCCTCCTTATGCATGTGTATATATATATGTGTATGTATACGTGTGTCTTGTGTACATGTATATATATATATGTGTGTATGTATATTTACGTATACATATGTGCATGTTTTGTTGGTTGGTCGATATAGGTCTTATATATTTTTTTATTAACTTTTGGTCTATTGATAAATGGGGGGAGAATACTAATAATAATTAAATAATAGGAATGATCATCTAGTTGAATATATGAATTATGGCTATAAGAGTACAAAATAAGGGGTATATTTAATATATATATATATTTCTTACATCTTGCACTGTGGTAGAAGGGGACCTTCTATGTATATGAAAATGATTTTATATAAATGGGGGCATTAAATTATGTTCCATGTATATGTAATATTTATGTTCCGTTATTCACCTAAGTTTTCCTGATAAAAGAATGTAATTGATATATACTGAATACGCATATATAATAAGATTTGATCAATAGTGATCTTAAAGAGGGAGCGCAAGTGGCACGCACGCAGTATATATGCATAATGCTGAGATACTTGGAAATAAATTACTTATGATATGAATAAGATATGTAAAGGCGAGCCTGTGTAAGGCAATGATGCCTGGAAAGAGTACTAATGGCATAAAATGATGCGCACGAAGTGCGCGAGCGTGGCATTAGTGGCACGCAGATGACACGCACGTAGTACGCATGCGTGACAGCTTAGCGCCCGGAAGTGGATACTCAGTGGGCTATTTAAAGTGAATACACGGGAGCATGAGTATTACTACTCCTGAGGAAGCCGCCGATTCTAAAGGTGGGGAAACGCGTTGAGATTGTTTCTGCACGGATCCGGTACCTGATCACACTTAATGGGACATTGAACGAGCGGACCTCTAGTGTGGCGGAACCCCGAGAAGGAAGCTAATCCAGCACCAGCTGCAGGTGCATGGGGGAGACTACTATATAGTAAGCCGACAGAGGTGTTTAATGCCCATAATTGAGTGAACTTATCTTTATGCCGAATGGCTGTATGCTCAGTTATGGGTGTTCTTTGATGCATAACAACTTCAGTATAGAAGAGAAGCATTGACTGTGATTATATTATATCATTGCAATCTTTAGCATGGATATTACTGGCTATTTCAACAACTAACATCCAGCTATGCATGTGACAAAATCCCACTAACAGCTGTGGATAGAGCCTTGATTAAAACACCCAGTTATGCATGTGACAAAACTTTACTAACAGCTGTGGACGGAGTTCTGATTGATAACAGTTGCTGATTACCAATTAATTTTGAGTCTACTGAGGACTGTGCCTTTTGAGAAATGGATGGCTATTGAGCCAAATATGATCATCACTAAAGACTCATACTAATTGATTGCTAATATATTTCATCAATATTTTATCAGTATCATTAAGGACTCATACTAATCAATTGCTAATATATATTTCAGTGATCTTCTAATTACTAATTGATTGTTCCATAAACATCACTTGGAGCTAAGATAATTTGATGGTATTGGATACTAACAGCCTAAGGAATGTGTATTTTGAATTGATACCGAGGGTACTTGGTTTTTTATTAATTTTAACACCGGCCGTGTGTATATATTGTATGTTATATGTATAATTGTTTGTATGTGGTAATAAATGCATGAAATTTATATTCTGACTATACAGCGCTTCAATTATTTTGTGTACTTGTAAAAAAAATTTTTATTGGAGAATCAGTGATCTCCTTTTTGAAGCTGCAGTATATTCAGAATACTGGAGGAAAAATTGTTACATAGGAGGCCCCCATTGACAGTCTGCGCCTAGATTTATATAAGTCTCTAGTTGCCTCTGAATTAACGGTGGATACCGGAACCACGTTTCTCACCACCCAGGCTGACAAGATCTGAGTTATCCGCTTTGCTGCAGGATGACTGCTGTGATATTTCATCTTCCTCGCAAAGGACTGTTGGACAGTCAATTGCTTACTGGAAGTAGTACAAGTGGACTTCCGACTTCCCCTCTGGGATGACGATCTACTCCCAGCAGCAACAACAGCAGCGCCAGCAGCAGTAGGCGTTACACTCAAGGATGCATCGGAGGAATCCCAGGCAGGAGAGGACTCGTCAGACTTGCCAGTGACATGGCCTGCAGGACTATTGGCTTTCATGTGTAAGGTGGAAATTGACACTGAGGGAGTTGGTGGTGTGGTTTGCAGGAGCTTGGTTACAAGAGGAAGGGATTTAGTGGTCAGTGGACTGCTTCCGCTGTCATCCAAAGTTTTTGAACTTGTCACTGACTTCTGATGAATGCGGACCAGGTGACGTATAAGGGAGGATGTTCCTAGGTGGTTAACATCCTTACCCCTACTTATTACAGCTTGACATGGGCAACACACGGCTTGACACCTGTTGTCCGCATTTGTGTTGAAATAATTCCACACCGAAGAGGTGATTTTTTTGTATTTTGACCAGGCATGTCAATGGCCATATTCGTCCCACAGACAACAGGTGTCTCCCTGGGTGCCTGACTTAAACAAACCACCTCACCATCAGAATCCTCCTTGTCAATTTCCTCCCCAGCGCCAGCAACACCCATATCCTCATCCTGGTGTACTTCAACAGTGACATCTTCAATGTGACTATCAGGAACTGGACTGTGGGTGCTCCTTCCAGCACTTGCAGGGGGCGTGCAAATGGTGGAAGGCGCAAGCTATTCCCGTCCAGTGTTGGGAAGGTCAGGCATCACAATCGACACAATTGAACTCTCCTTAGGGATTTGTGATTTAGAAGAACGCACAGTTCTTTACTGTGCTTTTGCCAGCTTAAGTCTTTTAATTTTTCTAGCGAGAGGATGAGTGCTTCCATCCTCATGTGAATCTGAACCACTAGTCATGAATATAGGCCAGGGCCTCAGCAGTTCCTTGCCACTCCATGTCATAAATGGCATATTGGCAAGTTTACGCTTCTCATCAGACGCTTTCAATTTTGATTTTTGGGTCATTTTACTGAACTTTTGTTTTTTGGATTTTACATGCTCTCTACTATGACATTGGGCATCGGCCTTGGCAGACGACGTTGATGGCATTTCATCGTCTCGGCCATGACTAGTGGCAGCAGCTTCAGCACGAGGTGGAAGTGGATCTTGATCTTTCCCTATTTAACCTCCACATTTTTGTTCTCTATTTTTTAATGTGTGGAATTATATGCCAGTATCAATAGCAATGGCCTACTACTATATATACTGCGCACAACTGAAATGCACCACAGGTATGGATGGATAGTATACTTGACGACACAGAGGTAGGTAGAGCAGTGGCCTTCCGTACCGTACTGCTATATATACTGGTGATCACTGTCAGCAAACTGCAAAACTAAAATGCACCACAGGTATAGAATCTAGATGGATAGTATACTTGACGACACAGAGGTAGGTAGAGCAGTGGCCTTCCGTACCGTACTGCTATATATACTGGTGGTCACTGTCAGCAAACTGCAAAACTAAAATGCACCACAGGTATAGAATCTAGATGGATAGTATACTTGTAGACACAGAGGTAGGTAGAGCAGTGGCCTTCCGTACCGTACTGCTATATATACTGGTGGTCACTGTCAGCAAAACTCTGCACTGTACTCCTCCTATATAATACTGCTGGTCCCCAGTCCTCACAATAAAGCAGTGTGAGCACAGATATATGCAGCACACTGAGCACAGATATGGAGTGTTTTTCAGGCAGACAACGTATACTGGTGGTCACTGTCAGCAAAACTCTGCACTGTACTCCTCCTATATAATATACTGGTGGTCCCCAGTCCCCACAATAAAGCAGTGTGAGCACAGATATATGCAGCACACTGAGCACAGATATGGAGTGTTTTTCAGGCAGACAACGTATACTGGTGGTCACTGTCAGCAAAACTCTGCACTGTACTCCTCCTATATAATATACTGGTGGTCCCCAGTCCCCACAATAAAGCAGTGTGAGCACAGATATATGCAGCACACTGAGCACAGATATGGAGTGTTTTTCAGGCAGACAACGTATACTGGTGGTCACTGTCAGCAAAACTCTGCACTGTACTCCTCCTATATAATATACTGGTGGTCCCCAGTCCCCACAATAAGCAGTGTGAGCACAGATATATGCAGCACACTGAGCACAGATATGGAGTGTTTTTCAGGCAGACAACGTATACTGGTGGTCACCAGGGTTGGATCTATTTATTGGCCAGGATGGCACTCGCCAGGGGCGCCAGGCAAGAAGGGGGCGCCGCCTGGCTGTGCCACCCGTGGCCAAAGGATAGAAAAGCAGTACTGTTAGACTGTACCTGGTGAGAGTCTGTTACTGCTGGAGCGGCGCTGGTGTCCGGCAGCACTGCATTTGTAATCAGACTGAAAATAAATAACAGCTCCCAGCAGCCCTTGTTGCTGGGAGCTCCCGGCAGCAAGGGCTGCTGGGAACTGTAGTTTATTGTGAGTCTGATTACAATTGCGGTGCTGCCGGACACTAGTCTGATCACTAGTGCAGTGCGGTGCTGACAGACACCGGAACCGCGCCGGCAATAACAGACTCTCACCAGGTACACAGCGATTGTTATATAGCACAGTGCTATAGATCTATTTGTTGTTGAAGATAATAAAAAAGTGTCAGTGTTTGGGAGAAGGGACTGTAGTACCTGGAAAACTACACGATTTTCATGCATGTTAGATGTAAGTAAGTAGCGAAAACTTTAACTTGTTGAGTGTAATAAAGAAAATACATATCTTACCTATTTCAAGGCCAGGTTCAAGGAAATGCACATCAGTTAATTGTATAATATGACATTTTATCTTGGAAGTGATGGCACCCTGATGTTTCTTCTAACAGGAAGCACTTCTACCATCCAACTAATGGTGTTTGGTTAATGGCTGGGTCCATTTGAGGCTCATCTCACAGCAGCTCATTAGCATTTCATTCAAGATGCAGTCAAGATGCCGGCGTTTGGAATCCTGGCGGTCGGAAAGCTGACGCCAGCATCCCGAAACTGCTTGGAATGCTGATGCTGGCTTCCCAACATAGATAGCGATGCAGAATGCCAAAATCCGGATCGAGTTGGTGCAAAAGTCTCCACTGGCAAGCCACGTGAGAGGGTTAGGGTTAGGCCGCGAGGGTGGGAGGGTTAGGGTTAGGCTGCAGGGAGGGAGATTAGGAAGGGTGGGTTAGGGTTAGGCACCACTGAAGAGGCTTTTGGGGGGGCGGGTTAAGGTCAGGCTGTGGGAAAGGTGGGTTAGGGGGGAGGGATGGTGTAACGTGAATACGAGACACTACTGTGCGGTGTAATGTGAATGAGGGACACTACTGTGTGGCATAATTTGAATTGGAAGTACTATTGTGTCCACGCCCTTCCCCCACAAGACCATGCCCCATTTCCAATACTCACACCTTATTCCAAATGTGTGTAGGGGGGGGCGCCAGCCCCTTACTTTGCCAGGGGCGCTCGGACCCCTAGATACACCCCTGGTGGTCACTGTCAGCAAAACTCTGCACTGTACTCCTCCTATATAATATACTGGTGGTCCCCAGTCCCCACAATAAAGCAGTGTGAGCACAGATATATGCAGCACACTGAGCACAGATATGGAGTGTTTTTCAGGCAGACAACGTATACTGGTGGTCACTGTCAGCAAAACTCTGCCCTGTACTCCTCCTATATAATACAGCTGCTCCCCAGTCCCCACAATTAAGCAATAAGCACAAATATTTTTGCATCAAGAATTCAAGATTAATAAACGGAGAGGACGCCAGCCACGTCCTCTCCCTAACATTTCCAATGCACGAGTGAAAATGGTGGCGACGCGCGGCTGCTTATATAGAATCCGAATCTCGCGAGAATCCGACAGCGGGATGATGACGTTCGGGCGCGCTCGGGTTAACCGAGCCATACGGGAGAATCCGAGTATGCCTCAGACCCGTGTAAAATGGGTGAAGTTCGGGGTGGTTCGCTTTCCGAGGAACCGAACCCGCTCATCACTACTGATTCCACACAGCAGTGATAGCAGATAAGTCAGCAGAATTCCATAGGGTTCCCCACAGCTAACTATCACTAATTCCACACAGCAGTGATAGCAGATTAGTCCACACAATTCCATAGGGTTCCACACAGCAAAACTATCACTGATTCCACACAGCAGTGATAGATTAGTCCACACAATTCCAAAGGGTTCCCCACAGCAAAAATATCACTGATTCCACACAGCAGTGATATCAGATTAGTCCACACAATTACATAGGGTTCCCCACAGCAAAACTATTACTGATTCCACACAGCAGTGATATCAGATTAGTCACAGCAGTGATAGCATATTAGTCCGCACAATTACATAGGGTTCCCCACAGTAAACCTAGAATTAATTCCACACAGCAGTGATATCAGATTAGTCCACACAATTACATAGGGTTCGCCACAGCAAAACTAATACTGATACCACACAGCAGTGATATCAGATTAGTCCACACAATTACATAGGGTTCCCCACAACAAAACTACTACTGATTCCACACAGCAGTGATATCAGATCAGTCCACAGAATTTCATAGGGGTCCCCACAGCAAAACTATTACTGATTCCACACAGCAGTGATAGCAGATTAGTCCACACAATTACATAGGGTTCCCCACAGCAGTACTATCACTGATTCCACGCAGCAGTGATATCAGATTAGTCCACACAATTCCATAGGGTTCTCCACAGAAAAACTATCACTGATTCCACAAAAGCAGTTAAAGCAGATTAGTCGCAGAATTCCACAGGGTTCCACACAGCAAAACTATCACTAATTCCACATATGAGTTATAACAAAGTAGCCAACAGGAGAAAATTTGTATAAGTACACACAGGATTGGTGACACATTTCACAAGGTACCTTGGCAGAGCTTCACCCCTTGGCCAAAGTCAGTGACTAGAATTAACACACCGCACTCCATGCCAAGGAGTCCTTTCCACTGATGGCACCATCATGCCTAGCCAGGGTATGTGCTGCTGATATCCAGCTTTAAACTTTCCCATATGACCCATGCTGTCATGGAGTCCACTGTTTCTGACAACATCCTCTATCTATGGAACAAAGAACTCCCCCATATTGACAGTTAGCTAATTGACATAGTATTGTTCTATAACAGTCGCATTTCACAGGTACAAGCAGAGTTATTTGATTTATTGTCCTAGACCTAGACATAAACCTCCTACTGCTGAGGGGTGTACCTTCCTCATGACAATGAACAATTCCAGACAACTTATACTATAAAATAACGACACGGAGACATGCATTTTGGCAGAAAGTTGTTAGCTATTTATTATATAATATAATAAACTAGAGAAAAACCTGTAATAGAATGATATTAATATGCAAATTTAATAAAAGAGTATGGTGGCCAGAAAAAAGAACGGCTGAAAACCAATTGACAAACAACCCCCAGCTAATTAAATCTAAACCAATCAAAATCACAAAACATAGGTATCCACTCAGACCTTCATCTTGACTACCCACCCTGAAGGGTGATGACGCTGCCCCCTGAAGGGTGGTCCAGCAGATATAACAGTCAACGAAGGAGAGTGCACCTAAACAGCACCAAACCGACTGAAAACTGTGACTAACAACTCAAACACGAGAACCTGCCGCTCTTTTCCGCCAACAGGGAAAGTCTCTTCTTAAAGAGGCTTCGCACCGCCACCATACCCACAACCTAAACGACCCCGGGAGCAAGCGACCTGGCAGGAGCAACGGCAGCCCGCGCAACGAGCCTGCGCAAAACCCCCACTTGCTGACCGCCCCACTGCGCAGCGGCGTCCCCCAAATCCTGGCAGGCACGCGCGATCCGCCCCACCGGCGAACCCGGCGTAACGGCAGAAGCCCCTCTGCTGCGCCGTGCGGAGGAAAGCCCGACAGCATCAGTGGACATGGCCGCCACCAGCGGAGCCAAAGCAGCCACCACCGATGACAGCGCGGATGCCAAGTCCACTGCGCCACCCTGCTCCTCCACAACATCCCGTTGCCTGAGGGGCAACGAGGAGGACCCCCCAGCCAGAGCATCGCTCCCCCGCGCAGGAGGCCTGCAGCTCCGCCCCCTATTCCTAGCCCTACCCACCGGAGGCTCCAACCCACCCGCAGCATGGCCACCGCCCCCAAAATAGCCCCGATCGCTGAACCCCCGGAATTCATGATGGGAGCTACCAGGGGACTGCTCCCTGAAGCTCGGATGGTGTAATGGTTAGCATTACTGCCTCACAGCACTGAGGTCATGGGTTCGATTCCCACCATGGCCCTAACTGTGCGGAGTTTGTATATTCTCCCCGTACTTGCGTGGGTTTCCTCCGGGTACTCCGGTTTCCTCCCACACTCCAAAAATATACTGGTAGGTTAATTGGCTCCCAACAAAATTAACACTAGTATGAATGTGTCTGTGTACATGTGGTAGGGAATATAGAATGTAAGCTCCACTGGGGCAGGGACTGATGTGAATGGGCAAAATATTCTCTGTACAGCGCTGCGGAATATGTGTGCGCTATATAAATAACTGGTAATAATAATAATAATAATAATAAGCTCCCCCAATCACCACCATCAGCAACCTCATCAGGGAAAACATCCCTGTTATTACTGATATGCGCGCCCCCGCGCGCCCTTTATCTCTGAACCCCCCGCCGACCCCGGCCGAGAACAGACTCCGGCGCAAGCGCGCACAACCGTGCACCCGCGCCTCACGGACATCAGGGGAGGAAGCCACGGTCCGAGACCCGTCCACAGATACTCCCCGCCCGTCAGCTGCATGCCGCCCGCCCCGCCGCCCACGACCGGCAAACGAATCCGGCTCCGCCAGTGGCGGCAGGGGAGAAACAGCCCCCTCGACCGTCGCTGCGCGCACCCGCGGCACGCGCGCGACAGTCGCAGCGGACAGCGAGCGGGCAGCAGAGAGTGCAGGCCATGTGGAAACCCCGCCACTACCCAGTGGCATCACAAGGGGGGTGCGGCCCGCTCCCGGGTGTCACCCGCCGAGGGGTGACACCAAAATGCCGGCTCCTGCAGAGTGACAGAAGCCGTGTGCAGCACTGTTATATTATGTGCAGCACTCGGCTCCTGTCACTTTGTAGGAGCCAGCACTGCAGGGACAGCACCTCCCGAGAGTCAGCCCTCACCTCCCACACCCCCCAGTGAAAAAAAAAAACAGGTGTCGGGACGCGAAGCCCCGCCCCTCCGCAAAGCCCCGCCCCTTTGTGTGCCTGCAATGGTTTAAAAACGGGTTCCGCCCGCGAAGCCCCGCCTCTCTATTTAAACCCCGCCCATTCCCGCGAAGCCCCACCCATTTTATCCTCGCTGCCGCACCGGGTGTCACAGAGGTTAGTGACGCCTCTGCCACTACCGTCACCTGAACGGTAACGGGCTGGGGTGCGGCGGGAAAGGTGGGGACGAGAGGCGGCGGCCATGCTAAGCAGAGAAACTCTACAGCTAATAAAGTGGGAGGGAGGAACACACTAAAGGGATTAGACCAGGGATTAGACCAACTAAAACAGCTAAAACACACTGGCCTAAACACTTGCCCAACCCCACAAAACAGACTGACCAGTCTGAAGGCAAAATGAAAAGACCAGGAACAACACAAATCCACCCCAATTCCATCACTAACACCACCCATGACTTTTCCTGATTGGCTGCAAAAAATCATGCCATCCTGATCCACCCCCAGCCCAGGAGGTTTAACTCTCTCCATACCAAAGATTGTCATTCTATTCTCCATAGAATCAGAAACTGCTCACAACAGCCTATTACTCATATCTGTCATCTACAGGGCTGAACCATAAAACATACAGTTCTGACTTCAATCATCAACACACAGCGCCATCTCAACAGAGGTGTAGGCCCCTGGGCACAGCAATGCACTGGGCCCCCTACCCATCCTCCATCGGCAGCTTTGATGTCCCGTGGGCTGTAGGGGATGTTCTATCTACCGCTCAGCATGTAGGACCTGGAGCAGTAATTTCTGCTAATTGCTCCTTTAGTGCACAGATGGGGCTTCACTGTAGAAGGGGGCATTGGGCTGAATGAAGGGGCCCTGGTACATGACTTCCAGGGTGGTAGGGGGTGTTTAATATGCAGGGGAGGGGTGGATAGTGGAGTGGGCTTAATAGTTACCATTTTCCAGTGGGAGGGCAGCTTGCTTGACTGCAGATATCTCAAGTTCCTGAAAATATATTTCTTCGATTTGAATGGGATAAAAAACTAGAGAGTCCCACCTTTCAGGAGGTACTGGGGACTTGGAGATCAGAGTTCAGGAGCCAGAGCAATTCACCAACGAAAATCTAAAACTGCATATAAGGCGTGTGGAGCTGGAGCAGGGAGCAGATTACGGGTTATATCTCTGGTTCTTGGCATAGTAGAGACAAGCTGCCAGTGTTCACCAAAAAGTTGAGATTCACAGCTTTAGGATTATACCCTCAGAAATACTTTAAGTCAGACAGAACCGGAGATATCTGGCTGGGAAGAGCAATTAACAGGCTCAGATAGGGACCACTGCTTTCAAGTCAGATATCTCCGGTTCCCCAGGGCCGATTTTCAAAAATCTGGTACCCCTGGAAAGAGGGGACCCTCAGCTATCAGCCTAGGGCCCTTATACTCCTGGGACCCTTGGGCAAGATCCCATTGAGCCGATACGAAAAGACGGCCCTGTCAACACACAGAGGTTCTTTGAAATGTGAATTTACTCTAGATGTATGTCACCTTATCTCCTGAGATATCTAGGCTACACCTATGGAGGTAATATCTGCATATCTGTGATAATCTGGTCACCTTGTAAAAACAGTTCTTGACCTCATCTATGCTGCTAATTAATTCTTGCAGTCCATGGGCTAATTTAACTTTTTAACTATTTTTAACAATATGGCCACTGTTGTGTGAAGGGAGAATATGTTCTGATTATTTTTTCTGAAAAAGGGTCAAAGACCACGAAGCCGCAGCATAATGTGAAAGCGGTGAGTACAGTCTAAGGGCAACCGTATACAGTTTTACATACACATATAGTCTAAACATGATAAGGATACATACAAGTTAATTGGAGTGCAAACACTGCTAAATATCATCTACTATAGGGCTGGGAAAACTTCACTGCTACATACTGATCACATTCCAGAACAAATATCCTAAGCCGCAGTGAATCACTTGTACTGCAATAATTAATACAGTACAAACATTTGGCATCTGCAGGGAAGACTCTATGAAATGCTGCTGTAGCAGGATTGGTCATTCTTAATTCACTTTCTAAACAATAGTGAAGCATATTTCAGTTCTGGACCTTTTGCAAATGCTGTAATTTGAATTACAGTATGCAGCCTAATAATGAATCTATATTAATTGCAGCAGCGTACCTCCTTGTAGACAAACTGATGTGTTTCATCCCAAATGCAGAACTTTTTCCAAACCATACAGAGCAAAACATCTTATGACTGTCAGCTGTGTTATGTCTTAATATTAATACAAAGCAAAACTACAATGTCATAACAATCATATTAGTGGCTTTTATTTATATGAGACACTGGTAGATTTCTATTTCGTGGCCATCAGTGATGAATTGATGGTTTTATCATGTGAGGAAACATTGACATGATTTTTAGCCAAACTAAAGATTATGGGGGTCATTCCGACCCGATCGCAGCGTGCTTTCATTCGCACAGCTGCAACCGGGTCACTACTGCACACAAGCGGGGGCTGTAATACGCACTCGCTTCATTGCCCAGCGACAGCCGTCACCGGGCAACGACGCTGACAGCTAAAAAAACGGTTGCAGCGGCGATCGCAAGAAGATTGACTGCAGGAAGGCATTCCGGGGCGTCAACTGACCATTGGAGACCATTTTCTGGGAGTGGTAAGAAAAATGCAGGCGTGCCCAGGCGAACGGAGGGCAGATGTCTGACGACAAAGCCGATCCCATCATCTCTGGATCCATCGCACAGGGTAAATATGTCCAGGGCTGGTCTTGTTTTGCAGGAAACTTTCTTAGCATAGCAGGGCTGCACAAGCGATCGCAGCCCTGCTAAACTAAAATACTCTCCCCTATAGGCGGAGATTATTTGATCGCACCAGCAGCAAAAAGTTGCTTAGTGCGATCAACTCGGAATGGGGGCCATTGTCTTATGTGTTCCATGTATATGTAGATTATTCATTTGGGATTGATTGATGATAAAAAAAAAGGTTCGTATCACACTCACCAGAATGGATATGTAACATTCAAGTATTTGGGATTAAAATGACAGACAACACCCACAGATTGTAATTACCTAATTGACCATTTATAGGCTTCTTATTACGTCGATGTAAGAGGTGTTGGGGGAGGAGGGAGGTGACAACAATTGCTCTAAATATGAGGTCAACCCAAAAAAAGTATTATATCCTAAGGAACTCAATTCCTTTGCCAGTTCCAGCAGCAATTTATATAGCTCAAATGTAAGTTAAAAGTTTGCTTTTATACTGGTTCATTCAAAACCTTTTCAATCTATTACTATGTGTCTATTTTTAGGGGGCATCCAATTACCCATGATGAAACATCAGGAGCAAAAAACAGGGTTTTTTTGCGATTTTTCTCGATGTTTCACTGATATTTTTTTTACAGGGTATCCAATTAGATTGCCCGTGAAAAAAATATATTTTCGTCAAAAAAAACACAGGTTCAGTGAAACCTGTGTGTTATTGCAGCTGAACCCCCCGAAAAAGCCGACACTTATCATGGATTTTGCTTCGTATGCCTGAGGCAGGTGAAACAAAATCCCCAATAAACTGTGGCAACCCTCAAGCTAGTGTCCCGCGCCCACTGCAGCAGAGGCAGCTGGGGACTGCAGGGAGGGCGCCCCATGGACCCACACCTTTCCTCCGCTTTGGGTACCCCAGCCAGACAGGGGTCATGTGATAGGGTGGACCCAGAAATGGCGGAGCACTTTAGGAGCTGAGGTAGCCGAAGCTAAGGTATGCACTGATGACGGTAACGGAAGCCCCAATAAGCTGCGTCCTATCGGGGCTGATAGGATAATCCCAGGTGTTATTATTGTACGTGGTAATGTACCGCGGGTAACTGGATATCCCCCGTAGCATTTTTTATTTAAGCCTTGTGACAACATTATGTGATATTAATTAAGCAATGTGTAATACTGTTATTGTGTATTCATGCAATGCTATTTTTTGATGCTGCATATTATGGCACATATTGTTTGGCTAACAACAGGGCCAGGATGTAATGGGACCCAATAATGACAAAATGTCCGAAGTTTGCCGCTATAGCGGCCGCATACAACTTGGCCAATGTAATGAAGTCCGTTATTGCAGGTGGGACACAGCTCTAAAACTCTCAAAGAATTTAGAGGTTATTTTTTTGGGCCGAGTTGGTTATGAAGATGTGGGAAATCAATTATAAGTATACTTTTCAAGCACATTTGCAAAAAATAAACTGGAAGCTGTTAAGATGCCACCACACGGGATCCCAGTGATCACAATGTCGGTACAATTCCGGCACCAGAATAGCGGAGAGGTAGGTGATTCTCCCTTTATGGGTGTCCACCACACCCATAGAGGGAGTATATAACTTGTTGCAAGCACAGCGTGCCACCGTGCCTGCAGCGCGGAAAGTGCAGCGAGCCCACAAGGGTCTAACTAGCACTTGTCTCGCTGCCGGCATACTGGTGGCTGGGATGTGCTGTGTTCCTGGAGACATCTTTATGCGCATGTGCAGATTTTCAGGAAAATGGCTTCTGTGCCATTTTCACAGTGATTTGTGTCTGCAGCACCTGCCGACATAGGAATCCAGAGAGCTAATTAGAATTACTGTATATGGGTGCAGGGTGCATACCGCATACTACACACCCTGCACCCATTGGGGGTCATTCCGAGTTGATCGCTCGGTAGCTACTTTTAGCAGCCACGCAAACGCATAGTCGTAGCCCACAGGGGAGTGTATCTTCGCTTTGCAAGTGTGCGAACGCCTGTGCAGCCGAGCGGGTACAAACACATTTTGCGCAGAACAAGAACAGCCCTGTAGTTACTTATTTTGTGCAATGATTGCAGCGATGAAGGTCCCGGAATTGACGTCAGATAACTGCCCTGCAAACGCCTGGACATGCCTGTGTTTTTACAAACACTCCCAGAAAACGGTCAGTTGACACCCATAAACTCCCACTTCCTGTCAATCTCATTGCGATCGGCTGTGTGAATAGAATCGTTGCAAGAAGCAGTGCAAAACAACGATGCATGCCCCATACGCATGCATACTTTTGACATTTTTTTAAATGATCACTACACAGCAAACATCGGCAGCTAACAATCAACTCGGAATAACCCCCATATTTATACGTACTGTATGCCAATGATTTTTAAACTTGCATGTAATGCAGACTCAGAGGAGTTATATTTGTAACACACTGGCTGACAGCGTGTGAAGTAGTTTTATTTAAAAAAGGAGAGAATTAAGTTGTGCTTACCAGAAAATAATTTACCAACATCAGAATTCAAAGCTTCACAAATCATAAAGCAAACAATTCCCTCTCTACCTCTATTTTCTATATCTATCACAAGTGTTTGGCAAACAGTTGGAAGCAGACCAACGATGCTGGTTGATCCAGAGTAAACTTACATTCTCATGATCAGTTAATGCTATTGTCAGCTTGTTGCTTCTGGGCTGTTCCCAGGTTGTTTGTGGGTCTGCAATGCAGTAATTCTGTGCACTTTACCCATAAGAACAAATCTCATGACTCAACGAGTGACTAGCTCAATTTGCTGTTTGAATCTACAGTATGTAAAATGGACTCCTATCTATGTGGCATTTCCTCACACAAAGTTCTGATGTGCTTCATCTTCAATTTTGTACATTTGTAAAATCAATTAATGTGCAGCTAAGGTCACAGCCCAGCATCTCTGGTTACAGTGTGAGTGGTTTTTTATGCATCTGTGATGTGACTAATATGCAAATGTTAAGGAAAAATATTGTTCTCTGCTCATATCTGAACATCTCAGTTTTATCATCTCACGCTATATGGCGTACGGATGCCCACTTTGTGAGGACACATCTGTATCTTTTAATCATACAAATGTAAATTACTGATATTGCTGTTGGTTATATTATTATTACTTTTGTTCAGGATTGTAAAGCAGAGGTCTTTGTTAAATATTACAAATCACTGTATTCTACACTTGTAGATAATCCCATATTGGGCATCATTTACAAAGCTAATGACTAAAGATACGGGGTTCTTACAGTAGATAAACCTAAGAACTGAGACTCCCATTGGCTAGTTTCACAAGAGTCTGGGGGTGTGCTTAGAAGGAGAAGTGAAGCTGAATGCTGCTGCATCCCGGATGAAGTGGCTATAAAACGCACAACACTGCTTATCCCGTATGAAAGGCAGCCAGCACATATATTACATACAAAATTGCATGCATGTTTATATGTGCTAACTCCAGCGCACCCCCCCCCCATTCAAAGTGTGGTGTGTGCTGCAGCCCATGGAATGCAACCACCATTGGTTGTAGTCAGTTCTTCTGCCGATATTGCCAGTAGATGGCGTTCTGCCCAACGTAGAATCCATGAGACTTCCTTCATTGCCAAACGGCTTAGAGTGCCGCCTTGATGATTTATGTAAGCCACTGTGGTGGCGTTGTCCGACTGTACTTGAACAGGACGGTTCTGAATCAAATGCTGGGCTAGGTTCAACGCATTGAAGACCGCCAGCAGTTCCAGAATGTTGATCAAAAGGAGAGATTCCTCCTTGGTCCACCGACCCTGCAAGGAGTGCTTCTCCAGCACCGCGCCCCAACCTCTTAGACTGGCATCTGTCGTCAACAGGACCCAGTTGGATATCCAGAAGGGATGGCCTCTGCACAATTGTCGGTCCAGGAGCCACCAGAGCAGCGACAGACGGACCTCCGGAGTCAAAGAGATCATGTGAGACCTGATCCGGTGAGGCAGGCCATCCCACTTGGCTAGAATCAGCTTCTGGAGGGGGCGAGAATGGAAATGAGCATACTCCTCCATGTCGAATGCTGACACCATGAGGCCCAGCACCTGCATTGCCGAATGTATCGACACTTGCGGACGAGAAAGGTAGCAACGAATCCTGTCCTGAAGTTTCAGGACTTTCTCCTGAGACAAGAACAACCTCTGGTTGTGAGTGTCCAACAGCGCTCCCAGATGCACCATGCTCTGAGCAGAGACCAGGGAGGATTTCTTCCAGTTGATGAGCCACCCGTGGGCTTGCAGAAACCGGACCGTCATATCCAGATGACGCAGGAGAAGATCTGGGGAATTTGCCAGGATTAACAAGTCGTCCAGAGACGGCAGTATCCTGACCCCTTGACGGCGGAGTACCACCGTCATCACCGCCATAACTTTGGTGAAGACTCACGGAACATTGTTAAACCAAAAGGTAATGCCCGAAACTGGTAATGGAGGTTGCCAATAGCGAGCCTCAGGTATTGTTGATGTGACACTGCTATAGGAATATGCAGGTAAGCATCCTGTATGTCCAGGGAGACCATGTAGTCCCCAGGTTCCAAGGCCAGAACTATAGAGCGAAGTGTTTCCATACGGAACTTGGAAACCTTCACAAATTTGTTCAGTGCCTTGAGGTTGAGAATGGGCCGGGAGGACCCATTCGGTTTCGGGACTAGAAACAGCGGAGAATAGTACCCCCGGCCCCTCTGAGCAAGAGGCACCTGTACTACGACTCCTGTATCCAGGAGGGTCTGTACCACCGAATGCAGAGTGTTTGCCTTTGTCTGGTCCGACGGGACATCTGTCTGGCAAAATCGATGAGGGGGTCGGTTTTTGAAGGCTATGGCGTAACCTCGAGTGACGACTTCCCGTACCAGGCATCTGAAGTGGTCTTCAACCATTCCTGGGTATACCCTAGAAGCCGGCCTCCCATCCTGGGATCCCCCAGGGGGAGGCCCGCCCCGTCATGCGGCAGGCTTATCGGTCTTGGCTGCTGGCTGACGGGCAGCCCGGGCTCTTATGGGCTTCGGCTTACCAGGTTTGGAAGTGCGGCCTGCTTATGGTACGCCTGACCTTTTGCTTTACCTGAAGGACGAAAGGGGCGAAAGGGTGTGCCTTTGGCCTTCGACACAGAAGGAGCTGTATTAGGCAGACAGGCAGTTTTGGCAGTAGCCAAGTCAGCCACTATCTTATTTAAGTCCTCCCCAAACAGAATATCCCCCTTGAAAGGGAGTACCTCCAGGGTTTTTCTAGAGTCCAGATCCACCGACCAGGATCTCAGACACAATATCCTGCGAGCCAGGACTGACATAGTAAAGGCCTTGGCTGCTAGGATACCGGCATCAGAAGCCGCCTCTTTAATATAGCGAGAAGCTGTGACAATATATGACAAGCATTGTCTAGCATGGTCAGAGGAGATTTCAGCCTCTAACTCCAAGGCCCATGCTTCAATAGCCTCTGCCGCCCATGTAGCTGCAATAGTGGGCCTTTGTGCAGCTCCCGTGAGGGTGTAAATCGCTTTTAGACAACCCTCGACACGTTTATCCATAGGCTCTTTTAGAGACAAGACAGTAGTGTCAGGTAGAGCTGAGGAAAGGTGGTCAGAGTGAGGTAAAACTTGTTTAATCACCTTCTGACGCTTGAACCTATCTGGTTTCTTAGGAGGAACGGATGGCTCGGGATCATCCATGATCTGCAGAATTAACTTAATAGCCTCCAAAAGATCAGGAACATCCTCATGTGAACTACCCTCCCCATCAGCCGTATCTGAGTCAGAACCTGTGGGGTCAGTGTATGTGCTGTCTTCATCAGACGGGGTGTCAGTGACAGCAGTGGATTGTGACGAGCGCTCGCTTAGAGGACCTCTTGGACTTAGGCAAGCGCTGGTCAGACTTTTTAGTAGTCAGGGACTGGTTCAACTTCTTTAATTGAGCAGATAAATCGTCTGCCCACGGCGGGTTAGCTGCAGGGACCACATACGGTTGTACCGGCATTGGGGGTCCCATAGGGGGTGTCAGTTTATGAACTAGCGTATGCAGAAGCGTGGAAAAAGTGGCCCACGGAGGGTCAGTATGTGCCTCCGTTGCCACAGTCCCAATGGGGGGCGAGGAGCCCCCAGAACCAGAGCCCAGAGCTGCTATATTCTTCCCATATGTGCCTGTGGCTTCAACAACACCAGCAGTGTGTTCAGCCCCAGAACCGTTACCCTCAGAAGCAGACATGATATAACTTGCATTATGAGGTAACACAGTACAATTATTAGCAGCACTATATCCCTAAACCCAAACCCCTGCGCAGTGCAGTCAGCACCAGCAGAGATAAAGGAGAGATATGGTGACTAAATCACAGAGAAAAATACGTAATACAGTATATCTTTGTGAAAATCCTATATTAAATAACACCTGACGCACCAAGCCCCCTCAGGTTATAGAAAATATGGATAGCAAGTTGAGTGAAAGACACAATATGGACACCACTCAGCTATCAATGCACACACAAATAGTCACAGTTTGTACAATGCAGAGGTTATTACAGACAATAGTACTGCACTGGACTAGCTTACACAGCTATATAGTCAATAGATATAACACTACACAGTAAGAAACTGGATGTATATCACAGGGTAATTGTACTATAAACCCCTGACTAAATGCACTCTTTCTTTCTAACATTGACTAAAAAGGCAGGTAGAATACTTAAGTGTCATGTAAAGTCACAGCACTGACAACCAGGCGGCTTTACATAGGAGGATTAGCCCAAGCAGTCCCTGGAACAGTGAACTGAGAAGTAATGGCGCCGCAGACACTGACAGGGAGTGAGGAAAGACAGAGATTCAGCTCCAGGGCAGGAACACTTGCTGGAAATGGCGCCCCTGGGGCTGGGGGAGGGACTTCAGGTCTAAGCCTTATCCCCCTTGCTGGCAAAACCACCGGGTACTGTGGGCGATATTAAAATCGGTTTTAAGAGAAAACCTGACCTGCGCCAATGCCCTGGTGATCTAGTGGGATCGCCTGTATCCACAGTGTCCACCGCCAGCGCGCGCGGCCCACCTCCCACTGACCGCACCGGATCGCAATAAATACCGGGTCCCACGAGTGGTCCCACTTACCACCTCCCGAAGCGCGGGCACGTGATCCAGGAGAGCTCCAGCCATGTGTGCCTAACGTGAAGTAAACCGGAGCCTCCGCTGTAGGTACCCGGCAACCAGGGCTCGGGAGTGTACAGCGCCGCTGGGGAGAGCTGGAGCTGCAGCTGTTATGATTCCAGTACTCCTGACCGGAGGAGATCTAATGACAATGGCCAGAGTACTGGAAGGGGAATGCTGGTTACGGGAGCTAGAAAGACTAGTTGCCCCTGGCGCCCTAACTCTATTGTCTCACCCGTGCTATCGAAAATCCCTTGCGAGACTATGGTTTCTTGAGCCCCTGGCAGCCACGTTTGAAAGGCGGATTATGTCTGCCCAACTCCGGTGCCCCCCGGTCTTAGTGAGAGACAAAGGGAAATCCGAGGCAGGATGATGACAAGAGGACCTCTGACTGACAACAGGCCAGGGGCAACAAGCTAACTAACCAAACCAGAAGTATGCGCGGAAAAACCGCCAGATAAAAGGACAACCAAAATCCACTAGTCCGTTACTCCTACCCAGCACCGCTGGATACCAGAGTGGATCTGTGGGAGCGGAATCCTCCGCAAAAGCTCCGAAACACAAATAATAAATAATAAGTAATAAAGCGGCCAAGCCGCAACACACGGCTACGCCGTGACTCACGAACACCACTGGATGTTTAAAGGTGCTCAGTCAGGACTCCAGGAACAGATGACGACTTCCGAGTACAGGACAACTGAGGACAGGAACGACCGGGTACAGCAGGACTGGAAACACTCTCAGCAAACAGATACAGCATGCAGGAAGCTATTACCGGCGTCTGTGAGAAGCTCTGGAAGTGTACTTAACAGGGAGTCCTCCAATCAGCTGTTCAGAGGCTGATTGGATTAAATGCCGTGCAGCTGCCTTGCTGCACGGCCAGGAAACAGGTGCCCAATTAATTTAAATGGACCCAGCAACGGGGAACGCGGTCCGCCAGTGGCGTCCCCGTTGCTAGGGTCCGTGCGGCTCCGTGCGCCCGGCGTCTAGCGTTGCCAGGGAGCCGGCGGCTGTACGCGCACGGCGTCCCTGGTTGCTAGGCGCCGGGCCGCACCGACGAGCGGACCCCGGCGCCTAACAGTACCCCCCCCTTAAGGAGGGGTCAAGGAACCCCTAAAGCCAGGTTTCCGAGGAAATTCCCGAAAAAATGCCCTCTTGAGCCTCGGGGCATGGAGATCCTTATCCAGGACCCAAGACCTTTCCTCTGGACCATAGCCTTTCCAGTGCACCAGAAAATAAAGCCGACCCTGGGACAATTTGGAATCGAGAACCTTCTCCACCAAGAACTCCTGATGTCCCTGTACATCTACTGGTGATTTCCCCTGAGAGATCTTCCGAGGAAATCTACTGGAAGAAACGTATGGTTTCAACAGGGAGCAATGGAACGTATTTCCGATTCGGAGAGCTCTTGGTAAACGTAACCGGAAAGCAACTGGATTGATTTTTTTAATAATATGAAATGGTCCAATAAATTTGGGGCCCAATCTAGCTGAGGTTTGTCGAAGTCTAATGTTACGAGTCGACAACCATACCCTGTCTCCCACCTTAAAAGTGCAAGGACGCCGGAGCCTGTCAGAAAACTTTTTCTCTCGAAATGCCGCTTTTCTGAGAGCAAGGTTCACTTTTTTCCAAATGACTCTGAGATGAGAGGTTAAGGTTAGCGAGGAAACAGAGGAATGTTGAAAAAACGAATTAGCTCTGGGGTGAAAACCAAAAACTGAAAAGAATGGAGACACATTAGTGGAGGAATGACAAGAATTGTTGTAAGCAAACTCCGCCAAAGGAAGAAACTCGGACCAATCATTCTGGAGTTTGGCTGAGTACAAACGCAAATACTGTTTTAATGATTGATTAACTCGCTCGGTCTGCCCGTTGGATTGGGGATGATAGCCGGATGTTAAAGACAATTTCATCTTTAATGAGGCACAAAAAGACTTCCAGAATTGTGCAATGAATTGTGGACCCCGATCAGAAACAATATCAGTGGGCAACCCATGAAGTCTGAAAACATGGCGGAGAAACAAAACAACCAATCCCTGGGCAGATGGCAGTCGGGGAAGAGCAATGAAATGGGCCATCTTGCTAAAACGGTCCACTACCACCCATATGACTCGGAATCCGGCTGACAGAGGGAGGTCTACCACAAAATCCATGGAAATATGAGACCATGGCCTGAGAGGAACATTTAAGGGCATAAGTTGCCCGATAGGCAAGGAACGGGGAACCTTTTGCTGTGCACAGACCTGACAAGAAAAAACAAACTCCTTAATGTCTTTAGAAAGACCAGGCCACCATACTGAGCGGGAGACTAATTCCAAAGTCTTAGAGATCCCCGGATGCCCGGCAACTTTGCTATCATGAAACTCAGTCAAAACAGTAGCTCTCAAAAACTCAGGGACGTAAAGACGACCAGCAGGAGTATTTCCAGGAGCTTGATGTTGAAGCTGCTTTAACTGGGTAAACAAATCTTGTGTGAGGCCTGCCCAAATGACTGAAGACGGAAGTATGGGAGTAACAGGACTGTTATTATGAACTGGAAGAAAACTGCGTGACAGGGCATCCGCCTTGGTATTCTTGGAACCTGGCCTAAAAGTGATAATAAACTTGAAACGAGTAAAAAATAAAGCTCAACGAGCCTGCCGGGCATTCAGCCGCTTAGCTGATTCGATGTACTGAAGATTTTTGTGGTCAGTCAATACTGAAATGGTATGTGTTGCTCCCTCAAGCCAATGCCTCCACTCCTCGAAAGCCCATTTAATAGCCAGTAACTCCCGGTTACCAACATCGTAGTTGGATTCAGCAGATGAGAATTTCCTGGACATAAAGGCACAAGGATGTAGTTCCAGAGAGTCCGGATCCTTCTGAAATAGGATAGCCCCCACTCCAACCTCCGAGGCATCAACCTCAACAATGAAGGGCAATTCTGGGTTGGGATGTCTGAGGACTGGAGCTGAGACAAAAGCTTGTTTCAAGGCCTGAAAGGATAACTCAGCTTCACGTGACCAGTTGGTAGGATCCGCTCCCTTCTTAGTCAGTGCCACAATGGGAGCAACCAGGTCGGAAAAAGAATGAATAAATCTTCTATAATAATTCGCAAACCCTAAAAAGCGCTGAATTGCTTTTAAGTTGGTGGGTTGCGCCCAACTAAGGATGGCTTGGAGCTTCTTAGGTTCCATACAGAATCCCCGAGGGGAAATAATGTACCCTAAAAAGGATACCTCCGTGACATGAAACTCACACTTCTCCAGCTTGGCATATAGGTGATTTTCACGTAATTTTTGAAGAACCTGACGCACCTGGGTAACATGTTGTTCAATTGAGTCAGAATAGATCAGGATGTCGTCTAAGTAAACGACCACGAATCTTCCTAGAAAATCACGGAGCACATCGTTAATGAGATCCTGGAAAACTGCCGGAGCGTTAGACAAGCCAAACGGCATCACCAGATACTCGTAGTGACCCAACTGAGTACTGAAAGCCGTCTTCCACTCATCTCCCGACTTGATTCGGATGAGGTTATACGCTCCCCTCAGGTCAATTTTAGAAAAAATCACAGCCGAACGCAGCTGATCAAAGAGGACAGAAATCAGCGGCAGAGGGTAAGTATTTTTAACTGAGATCTTATTCAGGGCTCTAAAGTCAATGCAAGGTCTGAGTGATCCATCTTTTTTCTCCACAAAGAAGAAGCCTGCACTTAAAGGGGATTTAGATGGCCTGATAAATCCTTTCCCTAGGCTCTCCTTAACATACTCATTCATGGCCGCAGTTTCTGGCCCGGATAATGCATATAACCTTCCCTTTGGCAATGTGGCACCAGGAATTAGCTCAATAGCACAATCATAAGGCCGATGGGGAGGCAGAATGTCCGCATTGCCCTTGGAAAACACATCAACAAAGTCCTGGTATTCCACGGGAATGAGTTCGGGAATGGCAGCAGCTATTCTGACGGGAAACGTAATACATTCCTTATTACAGATGGTACCCCATTGTGAAATCTCCCCCGACTGCCAATCAATGATGGGATTATGAAAGGCCAGCCAAGGGTGACCCAGAACCACTGGAACTGCTGGGCAATGGGTAAGGAAAAACTCGATCTTTTCGGAATGAAGAGCTCCTACCGTAAGTAGTATAGGGGGTGTACGGAGGGAAATAACCCCATTGGACAAGGGACTCCCATCTAAACCATGCATGGTGATACACCTACCCAAGGCTAACTGAGGAATACCTAAGGCTTTGGCCCACGTTAAGTCCATAAAGTTCCCTGCAGCTCCACTGTCAACAAAAGCCGACACCGAAGAACTGAGGCTGCCAAAGGAAACTTTAGCTGGGACTAAAAGGGAGTTATTCGAGGAGATAAGCTGCAGACCAAAGTGAACCCCCTCACAATTCACTTGGTCGAGGCGTTTCCCGACTTGTTCGGACAATTACGGGCAAAATGTCCCTTACCCCCACAGTACAAACAAAGACCAGAGTTTTGCCTTCTGGCTCTTTCTTCTGGAGACAGCCGGGAGAGACCCATCTGCATGGGCTCCTCTATGTCCTCAGGAATGGAAAATACACATGGAGTAGACCTGACAGGTGCTCCTTTTTCAGCCCTCCGCTCTCTGAGACGACGATCAATCTTAATAGAAAGCTCCATGAGTTTATCGAGAGTCTCAGGAGCGGGATACTGAAGGAGACTGTCTTTTATAGACTCAGATAAGCCGAGGCGAAACTGACTGCGCAGGGCTGGGTCATTCCAGCCACAGTCGTTCGACCAACGGCGAAATTCTGTACAATAAACCTCTGCAGGATTTCTACCCTGTCTGAGAGCGCGTAACTGACTCTCAGCGGATGCCTCTCTATCAGGGTCATCATACAAAAGCCCTAAAGACCCCAAAAAGGCGTCTACTGACAACAATGCCGGATCCTCTGCTTTTAAACCAAAAGCCCAGGTCTGAGGATCCCCCTGGAGCAAAGAAATAATAATTCTGACCCGCTGAGATTCAGTACCTGAGGAGATCGGTCTTAAACGAAAATAAAGTTTACAGGATTCTTTAAAATTAAAAAACTCCTTCCTATCACCAGAAAAACGGTCAGGCAAGTGCATTTTTGGTTCAGGGACTACCCTCGGGGAAGTTCGTAAAAGATCTTCCTGCGACTTCACCCGAAGGGAAAGATCCTGAACCATCTGAGTAAGTTCTTGAATCTGGCTGACTAGGAGCTGGCCAGGATTTGGCCCTAAACCTGTGGGATTCATGAGGCCGATAACTCTTACAAAACTGAATAAGGAAAAAATCAAACCCTGTTTAATTTTTTAAGTTTTGGTATGGCCGGTAATAATGTTATGATTCCAGTACTCCTGACCGGAGGAGATCTAATGACAATGGCCAGAGTACTGGAAGGGGAATGCTGGTTACGGGAGCTAGAAAGACTAGTTGCCCCTGGCGCCCTAACTCTATTGTCTCACCCGTGCTATCGAAAATCCCTTGCGAGACTATGGTTTCTTGAGCCCCTGGCAGCCACGTTTGAAAGGCGGATTATGTCTGCCCAACTCCGGTGCCCCCCGGTCTTAGTGAGAGACAAAGGGAAATCCGTGGCAGGATGATGACAAGAGGACCTCTGACTGACAACAGGCCAGGGGCAACAAGCTAACTAACCAAACCAGAAGTATGCGCGGAAAAACCGCCAGATAAAAGGACAACCAAAATCCACTAGTCCGTTACTCCTACCCAGCACCGCTGGATACCAGAGTGGATCTGTGGGAGCGGAATCCTCCGCAAAAGCTCCGAAACACAAATAATAAATAATAAGTAATAAAGCGGCCAAGCCGCAACACACGGCTACGCCGTGACTCACGAACACCACTGGATGTTTAAAGGTGCTCAGTCAGGACTCCAGGAACAGATGACGACTTCCGAGTACAGGACAACTGAGGACAGGAACGACCGGGTACAGCAGGACTGGAAACACTCTCAGCAAACAGATACAGCATGCAGGAAGCTATTACCGGCGTCTGTGAGAAGCCCTGGAAGTGTACTTAACAGGGAGTCCTCCAATCAGCTGTTCAGAGGCTGATTGGATTAAATGCCGTGCAGCTGTCTTGCCGCACGGGCAGGAAACAGGTGCCCGATTAATTTAAATGGACCCAGCAACGAGGAACGCGGTCCGCCAGTGGCGTCCCCGTTGGTAGGGTCCGTGCGGCTCCGTGCGCCCGGCGTCTAGCGTTGCCAGGGAGCCGGCGGCTGTACGCGCACGGCGTCCCTGGTTGCTAGGCGCCGGGCCGCACCGACGAGCGGACCCCGGCGCCTAACAGCAGCAGAGAATGTCAGAAGACATTTACCCCTGCTGCTGACGTTGAAGTCTTCACTTTTTACCTCATAAAAAGCTTTTCTTAGGGCTGCCTGGAGCAGCCCCTCTGTTAAGTGCCTGCTTACTGCAGCACCAACTGACAAACTGAGCTCCTGTGCTGGGAGGCGGGGTTATAGAGGAGGCGGCGCTTTGCATTCTGGGAACAGTGAAAGCTTTGAGCCTGTTGGTGCCTCGGATCAAGATCCTACTCTACAACCCATTGTCCAGACTTGTGGAACCCAGTGTACCCCGCAGCAGAAAAAAAAACACTTAGCTCACCATTTACTCTTACTAGGCCCAATTGAAACTATTTGTAATTGACTATGGCATGGGTTAAATAAATTAATTGGTAACTCATAAATGGTGCTATGAATGTGACAAAGGATACTGATTGTTCTGAGCACACTGAAAATCAGCTATTTAGAAAGTGACCTTCCTAAAATAGCCACTGCTCCTCCCCCTTCCACATCCATGAGGTTTACACAAGATGGTGGACAGGCCCTGTGGTTAGGCCAAAATAGAGGACAAACCATGCGGCTCCTTTGTCACAAAGAAATCTCAAATTATACAAGCACCAGAAATTACTTTAGGTCTGAGTTTTTTTATTTAAAAAAAAGCTATACCAAGGCTATGCAGCAACTTTTAAATGTACTTTTAAATCTACTTAACAGATCAACAATCCAATCTGAATCAAACACAATATGACTTATTTGAACTTTGTTTTGCAACAATATGTGAAAGAGTATGCAAAGTATCGGTGCCCTTTGTGTACGCTTTTGGCGCCCAAAAAAATTTACACAGAGATTTTTAAATAGCTTTTTTTTCCTGTTTACCTACTGGTTCTATCAGCACCTCTGCAGACCAGACAGAGCAGATGCAATCTAACAGCACACAAATAGGGTTTTTAGAACATCCACCAACCAGGAAAAGGTTACGTAGATAACTTTCCACCCTTTGCTGATAGATTAAGTCTGCTATGACCTGCTAGCCTGTGAGCATGTGAATCCCGGACGAGCCCCAATTGTAAACGTCGATTTACATACAGGACTAAAAGCAACACTTTAAAAACACATTAAATACACTTTAAAATGGAGCCGCTGCGGCCGTTTGTGATCAACCTTAGCCTACGTACTTTTTACACCATTAGCGTACAAAGCCCCGTACCATGGGGGTCATTCTGAGTTGTTCGCTCCTTGCCGATTTTTGCTATATTGCGATTAGTCGCTTACTGCGCATGCGCCAAGTTCGCAGAGTACATGCGCTTAGTTATTTTACACAAACGTTAGGTATTTTACTCACGGCATAACGAGGATTTTTCATCGTTCTGGTGATCGTACTGTGATTGACAGAAAGTGGGTGTTTCAGGGCGGAAACTGGACGTTTTCTGGGCGTGTGCGAAAAAACGCTGGCGTTTCTGGGAAAAATGCGGGAGTGTCTGAAGAAATAGGGGAGTGTCTGGGCGAACGCTGGGTATGTTTGTGACGTCAAACCAGGAACGAAACTGACTGAACTGATCGCAATGTAGGAGTAAGTCTGGAGCTACTCAGAAACTGCTAAGAAATTTCTATTCGCAATTCTGCTAATCTTTCGTTCGCAATTCTGCTAAGCTAAGATACACTCCCAGAGGGTGGCGGCTAAGCGTGTGCAATGCTGCTAAAAGCAGCTAGCGAGCGAACAACTCGGAATGAGGGCCCATGTACGCACTTTGCGTACAAACGCCGTGCTGGCCGTACAAAGTACACGCAGTGCGTACACACCCAAAGACACGCCGTGAGCACTTTGCAGCTACACGTGTGACTGAAATACACTTATAACCTTAGCAGGGAAAAGAGACACGCCAACAGATTGTATTTAAGATGCTGGGTTCCGACACACCAACATATAATTGCTGAAAGGGGGTTACAATAACAACAATACAATACAATACAATAGAAAAATGGCTACAGTCAATGGTACATACGTTTTGGTTTCGCCTGCGCTTCCCGGCTGGTCCTCAGTCATCAAGGGAGATGACCTTCAGAGTCTGTGTGGGACCAGGCATGCAGCTGGCTTTTTATACAATAGTCCAAAACATAATACAATAGATACTGTGTGCTCTTCTTCCATTGGTTCGGGGGTGGGACATATCCTGTGCAATGGGGATCATTGGTCAGCTCAAGAGGTGGGCGATGGCTAAGACTTGAGATGTGATTTCTGTTGTTTGCATCTGAGTTCCCGCCCCATGACCAGTTAAACCCATCACATTAATCATACATAAATCTGGTATTATTAATAACTTAATGTTGCAATATATGATAATATTCTTATACCCACCAGATTAATGCTTATGTGACTCTGAACAATACGATCCCACACATGATATGATTATCTATTTACATCCTCAAGATATACATATATCCATATATATCCATATACACACACATATATATATATATATATATATATATATACATACATATACACATACATACACATACACTCCTGCTATTACAATTTGTTAGGAAATATATATATATATATACATACACATATATATTTCCAAGAGTTTAGACTATGAATGTTATTACTTCAGATTTCTAAATGTCTGGTTTGTAATTTGTTAGCTATTGCCAATTGAGTTTCTCTTCAGTCAACCTAGGTTCCTGGATATTGTCTTTCTGTTTGTCCTGTCTTCAGATAAGACAATGACAATCCAATATTTATTGTCTTCGACAGATACTGGACAACTCTAGAACAATGGGGGTAACCAAAGGTATTTGCCTTCTTCATAGGATTTCAAAGCTTTGCGTAAATAAGGCCATCTGGTACATTGTATTTGAGTTTCTGGGAGGATAATTTATGTGCGACCCATCTTCATGCTATTAGAAGGATGAGCAGACAGTGGGTGATTTATGCAATATGTGGATTGAATATATGATATGTATTTGTGGCTTTTCCATGCGAGTACAAATGCCTCCATAATTACTCATACCACGTGATTGTTAGGTTCCTGGTGCTCAGAACAAGGGAGATGTTGCATAGTGAGTCCAGAGCACCAGAACGTGATGCTGAAATAAGTAGTGATGAGCGAGGTTCGGTTTTACTCGGTTTTACTCGGTTCTCAAAACGGCATCTTATTGGCTATCCAAAACACGTGACATCCGTGAGCCAATAAGATGCCGTTTTGAGAACCGAGTAAAACCGAGTAAAACCGAGTAAAACCGAATCCGCTCATCACTAGAAATAAGGTGTGGTGTGGAAATAGCCCCTAGCACTCTACCTCCATTGTTTCACCCGTGTGGTCAGTTCACGCCTGAGTGACTATGGTTTCTTGGGCCCACGGCAGCCGCGTTTGAAGGGCGGATTAGGTCTGCCCAACTCCGATGCCCCCAGGTCTTAGAGTGAGACAAGGCGTGAACCGAGACAGGATAATAACAAGGGGACCTCTAACTAAAGCAAACAGAAGGCTAGGGGCTACTAACAACCCTAAAACTAAATATATGTGTGGCATGCCGCCAAAGGAAAAGAACAACAAAGGAAATGCTGTCCACACGCCAACACAATACTGTTGTGTACCGGCGGTGACAGCATAAGCAGAACCCTCTGCAAAACACCAGTAACAAATATAACCAAAGAATACTGCGGCCTAGGCCGACGGACGCGGCAAAGCCGCTACTCATGGAACCGGTACAAATACTGGCAAACGGACAGGAACCCCTAATGTAGCCGACACAGATTCTCAGAACCGGAGGACTGGCAGAATCCCAAATGACAGACCGGTGGACACCAAGAAGCCAGATACTCAACCAGGCACAGACAAAGCCACAGGACTTCTGGACAGGAACGCTTCACGGCAGGACACAGGATCAGACACTGGAATCGACAATGGAACCGACACTGGAACCGACACAGGAACCGACACTGGAACCGACACTGGAAGCAGCTAGACAGACACTGCTAGACAGGAGCTCAGGAACTGGCAGGGACTAGCTCAGAACTCAAGAACTCTGGAACTATCACCAGCGTCTGTGTATTGCACTGAGCCAGAATATAACAGAGAGTCCTAATTAATTATGTCGTGCAGCTGCCCTGCTGCACAACTGAGAGGTGCAATTAACAGACAGGTGAGGCTGAACACATGGGAACAAGCTGCAATTACACAGACTCACCACCGGCAGCAAACAAGAGTATTCTTAAACCAGAGCAATGGGAAATCCTGGCCTGCAAGACAACTAAAAACATAAAATACGGAAAACAGGAATGAACCACTACCTGTGATTCATAACAGTACCCTCTCCTTAAGGGTGAGCTCCGAACACCCCATGACACCCACGGGGAACATAAACAGAAGTATAACATAAAATACATAACCAAAATGCAAAACAGGAATGAGCCACAGCCGTGGCTCATAACAGTACCCCCCCCCCCCTTGAGGAGGGGTCAACGGACCCCAAAATTCAGACTTTCCAAAACAAGGGATACAAAAAAAAACCTGACACACTGGTCTAACAGGCAAGAAAACAGAAACAAACTGTGGCAACAGCCCCCCCCCCCCTCCCCTTGACAGTGGCCACTGGACACAAGACAAGAGGAAAAAAATCTTCTTCTTTTTTTATATATCAAGGCAAGAGTCAATAATTATTTCTTTTTCTTCTTCTTCTTCTTATTTTTACAAAGTTCTTGAGGTCTGACCAAGGTAATTCCCCAAACATTGTCTGAACTGATGGTACCTCCCAGCAAGGCTGGGTTCAAATCAGAGATTGGTTTCTTAACCTTGGGAGCTGAACTTTCAGGCAAAGTACTACTATTAGAAGAAGACAGAAAAGCACATCCTGCAGTCAAAACAACGGGCTGAGACTCTTGTGCTGAGTTTACAGTATACGGCGAACTCTCAGCAGATAAGACGGGTGACCTAGAGGAACCTGAACCAATTTCTTTGGAACCATATCTTTTAATAACTGCATCACTGAATGCTGGGGGATCCTGAAGAATGGGATCTTCAGTTTTCATTAAATTGGATGCCCACTCAAAAGGCTCCCCTCTAAAGGAATATATCAGGTAGAGCACAAGGTTCTCTGAAGTGATGCCCAGAAATGGTCTAGACAACATAATGATGTAATAGTGTTTGTAAAACGTCAGAAATTGGACTAAGTCCCCATCAAAGATTATAGATGTTGAGATATCAACAGAGTCAGGATCTGCTTCCTTCCCATCTGACTGACTAGAGTGCTTTGCTAGGACCTGGTCACTACTGACCTTACTCGAGGCTGAGACTTTCTGAACCCCACCTGGGGCAGTGACTTTCTGAACCCCACCTGGGGCAGTGACCCTCGGAATCCCACCTGGGGCAGTGGCCCTCGGAACCCCACCCGGGGTAGTGACTTTCTGAACCCCACCCGGGGCAGTGACTTTCTGAACCCCACCCGGGGCAGTGGCCCTCGGAACCCCACCCGGGGTAGTGACTTTCTGAACCCCACCCGGGGCAGTGGCCCTCAGAACACCCTCTGGGGCAGTGGCCTTCGGGAACCCTGCTGGGGGCAGCACCTCGGATTCTTTTACTGGGACCGGGCCGTCAGCCTCCCTCTCTGGGACCGGGCCGTCAGCCTCCCTCTCTGGGACCGGGCCGTCAGCCTCCCTCTCTGGGACCGGGCCGTCAGCCTCCCTCTCTGGGACCGGGCCGTCAGCCTCCCTCTCTGGGTCCGGGCCGTCAGCCTCCCTCTCTGAGTCGATAATTATCGAAACTTCTCCCGGGACAATGACTTCCGGGACTTTTGCTGAAGCTATAACCTTCAGAACCTCCACTAATGCTATGCCTCTTGAGTCCTTTCCTGGGGAAGCGACTTCTAGACCCTTCTATGGGGCTGTGTCTCTCGAGACCCCACTTGGGGATATTACTTCAAAGATCCCTTCTGGGGTTTTGCTTCTCGAGTTCCCTTCTAGAACTATGGTTTTAGACACCTTCTCTGGAGTTGCGCTTTTCAAGTCCCTACCTGGGGTAACAGCTTCTGAGACCCCATCTGGTATTGACACCTGAGCTTTAATATTCGATGTCCCTCTATGACCCAGGGCATCGGGTACCGCTCCAGGACTCTGGGCATCGGGTACCGCTCCAGGACTCTGGGCATCGGGTACCGCTCCAGGACTCTGGGCATCGGGTACCGCTCCAGGACTCTGGGCATTGGGTACCGCTCCAGGACTCTGGGCATTGGGCACCGCTCCAGGACCCTGGGCATCGGGCACCGCTCCAGGACCCTGGGCATCGGGCACCACTCCAGGACCTTGGGCATCGGGTACCGCTCCAGGACCCTGGGCATCGGGCACCACTCCAGGACCCCGGGCATCGGGCACCGCTCCAGGGGTTTGCAACTCTGCTTCAACAGGAAAATCAAGAGAGGAGAGAAACATTCTCCTTTGGTTCCTGAATCTATAATGGGGCTCCCTAGCCCAAGGACCCCAATTATAGAACAGAGTGAGGGAGGTTGCCGCAAGGGTCACTAAGCTAATCCAGATGTTTATTCAGAAAATTTACGATTTTAGGAAAAATCAGACCTGCTGTGGAGGGGCTGTAAAAAAGATGTATAGAAATCACTGCATTCCATATTCAAAACTGCAATTGAATAGCAAAACTCTATGGCTTTAGGTTAAACCCTGCAACGCTTTTTCTCCTAGTTTTTAATATTATAGTCCCATATTAGTTACTGTTTCTGTGCACTGTATCTGCTCTATTCCATTTAGAATATATCAAAACAGGAATAGTTCATTTATATTTATTTTGTCATCACTACAAACTCCACAGAGATCAAACTCACATCTCCTAGGCCCTAAGTAGTATCACGTTGGTAATATATTTTCACGAGCTTAACTAATCAAACATAAATTATACTACTGTTTAGACTCTTTTATCTTGGTGTGAGGTTTGGGTACACAGACATTAATGTATTGTAAACAGCAGTGCTGTCAGACTATCACAGTCTTCAGGATATCATTTAAGAGCATGAAGGGCATAGAAAGAGGATGACGTTACAGTGAGGGGTAGAACTTGGGGGCATTTTGGAGTCTCTTCACTTGCTACATATGTGACGTGATCATTGTTGCCATGGTTGAAGTCTTAGGACCCACACCGGCGGCAATAGGTAACTGTCAGGCTGCTTCATGTGGCAATGGGGCAGATATATTAAGCCTGGAGAAGGAATAAAGCAGTGATAAGTGCACGGTGATAACACACCAGCCAGTCTGCTCCTAAATGTCATTTTTCAAATCCGTAATGATTAGCTGGTGCGTTATCACCTTGCATTTATCACTTCTTTATCCCTTTTCCAGGTTAATATATCTGTCCCAATGTGAGTTATGTTTTAGGGATAGCTGCTTTAAGTTTCATGAACAGGTCAATTGGGATTGGGTTAAAGGGAAAAATTTAATCCTACAACATGAACTAATACAAAATACAGTGTATCCTATAATATTGAATCAAAAGGTTAATTGCCCTTGGCTACTGTTTGTGTCTTGTATCTCCATTGATAAACTTTCTTTCCACCTCTCTGTTTCTCTTTGGTAGTAGTCCCAGCAAGACATGTAATGTTCATATTTTCTTACTGCCAGGGAATGACGGCACACGAAGATCAGCAGAAAAGACCCATATTTGTTGTTTAATGCGACTGATGATGAAGTTGGTAACTGTACACTAAAAAATGTTTTGTGTCCTTTGGTTTATGTACTATACAAAAAATGTCTGGTTGCACCTAGTCACTGTGAGCATCTCCGTCTGGACGTGTGCGTGTGCCCGCCCAGACAGAGACACTACCAATTCACTTTAATGGAAAGCGTCTCCGTCCGCGCGGCCAGACAGAGACGATCTGAATGGGAAGCAGCTTGTGCACTCCCGGCGTGACTAGGCAGATGGATCGCCTAGTCACGCTGGGAGTGCAAGCCTGCGCCTCAGCCAGATGAAATAACGCTGACTCCATCTGTAGTAGAGTTCCCTTAGAAGAACTATTAGCATAACAAACAGGAGGGTATATCCTGTACTGCTATCACTGAAGTCACACATGTAAAGTTGAAATTTGAAAACCTTTTGAAAACGCATTACACTATTATCTAATTTAATTTTTCTATTTTATTTTTTCGGTCCTATGCAGAGGGAAGACTGCCTTCTCTCATTATATTTAAATTAATGGTGAGTTTTAATTGGAAAAGATGATGCAACTGAGTCTAGTTTAATCAATTGATTGTTCTGTCTAAATATGTGAAGGTTTGCTATTTCATATTATATCTATTAAGTGTACATCCCATCCCAGACAAGCTATCTGTCCATTCTCCACTCTCCGCATTGCAGGTTGTCACAGGGGATGCTGTGGGGGATCTTCAATAAGTTCTTCTGATGCTGTAAGAGATCACATCCTGGATAACCCTGTCTAGCTCAGACTTCCAGAGGAGGATTTCCAGCAACCTCTCACCCAGTTTCTTAGCGGTGTACAGTAAACCTGGCTGCTCTGGGCCCAGGCCACGTGTTCAGCTGCCACCAACTTAGATTTATAGCGCACCTTCTCTGTGCATTCCTTGTCAGTGTACCCCTGAGAAATAGATGTGCAGCCACCCTGCTGCAATTTCTTAAGCTAGTACTTGGCAGTACAGGACCGAGTGGTAGCCAGGCCAGAGGAGGAGCTGTGGTCCATGTTATATGCTGGATCCCCTGACTCTAAAAGGCTTCAAGAATAACTCTATGCTAGAAGCCTTAATAATTGTATTACCAAAGTCAGGGAAGGATCCTAGATAATTGATTCATATTGTCCAATTTTATTACTCTCAATGGATGTTAAAATGTTAGCACAAGTTTTGGCAACTCGACTTACAAGTGTTATTACTCTGGTACTACATCTAGATCAAACTTGCTTTATTCCAGGTAACTCAACATTGGTCAATGTAAGACGTCTTATTACACAAATACAGATCTCTCACGAGAAAGAGTCTACCTCTGTTTTTGCTGCGTTAGATGTGGCAAAAGTGTTTGACTCTATAGAATGGATGTATTTATGGGAGATCAATAAACGATTTGGAATACGTATCCGTTTTATCCCGTGTTGTCACTCAGCACATCATCACCTACCCTCTGTGTAGTCACTCAGCACACCATCACCTACCCCCTGTGTCGTCCCTCAGCATACCATTACCTCCCCCTGCGTCGTCATTCAGCACACCATCACCTCCCCCTGTCTCGTCTCTTAGCACACCATCACCTATACCGTGTCGTCACTCAGCACACCATCACCTATCCCGTGTTGTCACTCAGCACACCATCACCTATACCGTGTCATCACTCAGCAAACCATCACCTATCCTGTGTAGTCACTCAGCACACCCTCACCTATCCCGTGTCGTTACTCAGCACAACATCACCTATCCCGTGTTGTCACTCAGCACACTATCACCTCCCCCTGCGTCGACACTCAGCATACCATCAACTACCCCCTGTCTCGTCACTGAGCACACCATCCCCTTAACCCACTGTCATCTCTCAGCACACCATCACCTATCCTGTGTCGTCACTCAGCACACCATCACCTACTCCCTGTGTCGTCACTCAGCACACCATCACCTACCCCCTGTGTCGTCACTCAGCACACCATCACCTCCCCCTGTGTCGTCTCTCAGCACACTATCACCTAACCCGTGTCGTCACTCAGCACACCATCGCCTACCCCCTGTGTCGTCACTCAGCACACCATCACCTACCCCCTGTGTCATCACTCAGCACACCATCACCTCCCCCTGTGTCGTTACTCAGCACACCATCACCTATCCCGTGTCGTCACTCAGCACATCATCGCCTACGCCCTGTGTCGTCACTCAGCACACCATTACCTACCCCCTGTGTCATCACTCAGCATGCCATCACCTATCCCGTGCCGTCACTCAGCACACCATCGCCATCCTACACACACACAAACACACGGGTCAGGGACACCCTATAAACAAACAAACATGGGTAATTTCCAGCCTACAGTTACACAGGGGCCAATTCCAGACTATGCACACACATACACACACTGTGTTAGAACCACACACTCACCTTGGGACCAGACACTCCTCCTCCATCCACCTCCAAATTCAATCTTCCTGCCAGAGCTCTCCTTGCCTGGCCTTTTCTTCTATCACTCCCGAGTCCCCCTTCGCAGATATCTCAGTGCCCGCTGCTTCAAATGTGCAGGGGCAGGAAGAGGGGGGGGGGGGACTGCTTCTGCTTCTACTGCCGCTGAGGGGGGGACAGCTGCTGCTGCCACTGAGAAGGGGGGGAACCGCTGCTGTTTCCGTCGAGGGAGGGGGGTTGAACCGCTGCTGATATTGCCGATGAGAGGGGGGGGGGAACCGCTGCTGCTACTGCCGCTGGGAAGGTGGGGGACTGCTGCTGTTGTTGCAGCTGAGAGGGGGGGGGCGCTGCAGCTACTGCCACTGGAAAGGGGGGGACCGCTGCTGCTGTGGCCGCTGAGAGGGGGGGAGGGAACCGCTGCTGCTACTGCCGCTGGGAGGGGGGGGAACCGCTGCTGCTGTGGCTGCTGAGAGGGAGCCGCTGCTGCTACTGCCGCTGGGAAGGGGGGGACCGCTGCTGCTGTGTCTGCTTAGAGGGGGAGGGAACTGCTGCTGCTGTTGCCGCTGAGGGGGGGGGGGGACTGCTGCTGCTACTGCCGCTGGGAAGGTGGGGGGGAACCTCTGCGGCTGCCGCCGAGGGGAACGGGACGGACTGGGACCCGGATTTAACATGGGTCAGGGGGATCGGAGGCACTTTCTTGGGCAGACTGGCCGGGGAAATTGGAGGCGGGAGTGTCAGGACGTATGTAGCGGGGGCAAGTGAGCATGTTGCCCTGGCTGGCGGTTCCCCCCTCTGCTGGACGTGCCACAGCGCCCAGGGCACGTGCCCTGCTCGACCCCCCTTAGATACTCCTCTGCAGGCATGTTGTGGAAAGTGGTTGCCTATAGAGACTTTGAATCGCTCACATTGGAGTTCATACTCAGACGCATAAACTGCACTTAGCATAGGGCAGGTGAAAGTTTCAAAGGTGTGTTCGATGGTGGCGTCTAAAGACACAAAAGCAAGATTGCAGCACCTGTAGACACTGACAGTGGGCATCTTACTCTTTGAACATTCGAACACATGGCTGTGCAACAGGGAGTGGCATTGTAGTAGTATTAGCACAAAGCTGCAGACAAAACTGCAGTAAAAGAAGCAAGGAAGGCCACAACTGTTTGTCAGAATCAAGTCCTATGAGGAGGGATCCGCCCGCTTAACAAACCCCACCCCCTCTACAGAATCTGCCTCCATTAGGGCTACTTCCAGTCGCCCGGAGGCAAGTTGGAGTTTGGTGCCCCCCACCCTGTAAAAACAAATATGGTGTGTGTACATACACTACTTACATAATTATATAGACAGCACTGTCAGCTGGTCTGCAGAGACCGGGGCCCACAGTGAATTGGCAGGGCTCCAGCAATGCTGTATGACAATAATAGGGGTCAGGGTCAGACTAACAAGATTCAGCCGTCTCCAGCATGCAGAATCAGAGCTCACCGGCATGTCCCATCTCACAGCCAGCAGCAGCAGCGGGTGCAATGTCACTTGCTGCAGCGCAGGCTGAGCGGTACCAAGTGTGAGCTGTCCTGTCCTCTATTGCAGGTGTTAGCAAGGCTCCTGGGACGGAGCAGATAAACTCTGCAGCAGCAGCGGGTGCACCACACAGGTGCAACTATACCTTAGAGATGAGCGGGTTCGGTTCATCGGGATCCGAACCCCCCCAAACTTCACCCATTTTACACGGTTCCGAGGCAGCCTCGGATCTTCCCGCCTTGCTCGGTTAACCAGAACGCGCCCGAACATCATTATCCCGCTGTTGGATTCTCGCGAGATTTGTATTCAATATAAGGAGCCGCGCGTCACCGCCATTTTCACTCGTGCATTGGAGATTGAACGTAGAGGACGTGGCAGCATTCTCTCCCTGAAAAGCTCTGTAATCTGTGCTCAGTGTGCTGCAAATAATCTGTGCTCAGTGTGCTGAAAATATCTACGTTCTCTGCCTGAAAACGCTCCATATCTGTGCTCAGTGTGCTTCAAATATCTGATCAGTGTGCTGCATTGTGGGGACTGGCGACCACCAGTATAAGTATAAGTATATTACATGATGTGGTGATGTGGTACCTGGTGACAGAACGTATACTGGATTCCCCCAGGTGTTGGCAAGCGACCAATGGTGTCAATTATTATTATGGAACCAGGTATTTATGAAAGCATAAAATTTATTTCAGAAACATAGCACTAAAAAAAGGTAGTGTATAAAATAATTACAATAAAAAACAACCTATGCAAAGTGATGTATATATAAAAAAATGATATATAAAAAAATATCCAATATGCCAAATTCATAAAAGAGAACATAAAAACATAAGAGATAGGGCATAAAATATACAGGATAAAAGATTTTAAAAAAGGAGAGAATTAGCTTAACTTCAGTGATTGAGGTGTAATCAAAGTAGCACCCAACGTGTTTCGTCCCTCATGGACTATTGTAATTATTTTATACACTACCTTTTTTTAGTGCTATGTTTCTGAAATAAATTTTATGTTTTCATATATACCTGGTTCCATAATAATAATTGACACCATTGGTCGCTTGCCAACACCTCATCCCTTCGCACCATATATATATATATACATGATGTGGTCATTCACTGGTACCTGGTGACAGAACGTATACTGGATTCCCCCACAATGTAACTTTATATCTGTCACCTATATACATGATGTGGCCATTCACTGGTACCTGGTGACAGAACGTATACTGGATTCCCTCACAATGTAACTTTATATCTGTCACCTATATACACGATGTGGTCATTCACTGGTACCTGGTGACAGAACGTATACTGGATTCCCTCACAATGTAACTTTATATCTGTCACCTATATACATGATGTGGTCATTCACTGGTACCTGGTGACAGAACGTATACTGGATTCCCCCACAATGTAACTTTATATCTGTCACCTATATACATGATGTGGTCATTCACTGGTACCTGGTGACAGAACGTATACTGGATTCCCCCACAGTGTAACTTTATATCTGTCACCTAGTATATACATGATGTGGTCATACACTGGTACCTGGTGACAGAACGTATACTGGATTCCCACACAATGTAACTTTATATCTGTCACCTATATATATACATGATGTGGTCATACATTGGTACCTGATGACAGAACGTATACTGGATTCCCTCACAATGTAACTTTATATCTGTCACCTATATACATGATGTGGTCATACACTGGTACATGGTGACAGAACGTATACTGGATTCCCCCACAATGTAACTTTATATCTGTCACCTATATACATGATGTGGTTATTCACTGGTACCTGGTGACAGAACGTATACTGGATTCCCCCACAATGTAACTTTATATCTGTCACCTAGTATATACATGATGTGGTCATTCACTGGTACCTGGTGACAGAACGTATACTGGATTCCCCCACAATGTAACTTTATATCTGTCACCTATATATATACATGATGTGGTCATTCACTGGTACCTGGTGACAGAACGTATACTGGATTCCCACACAATGTAACTTTATATCTGTCACCTATATACATGATGTGGTTATTCACTGGTACCTGGTGACAGAACGTATACTGGATTCCCCCACAATGTAACTTTATATCTGTCACCTATATACATGATGTGGTCATTCACTGGTACCTGGTGACAGAACGTATACTGGATTCCCTCACAATGTAACTTTATATCTATCACCTATATACATGATGTGGTCATACACTGGTACCTGGTGACAGAACGTATACTGGATTCCCTCACAATGTAACTTTATATCTGTCACCTATATACATGATGTGGTTATTCACTGGTACCTGGTGACAGAACGTATACTGGATTCCCCCACAATGTAACTTTATATCTGTCACCTAGTATATACATGATGTGGTCATTCACTGGTACCTGGTGACAGTACGTATACTGGATTCCCTCACAATGTAACTTTATATCTGTCACCTATATATATACATGATGTGGTCATTCACTGGTACCTGGTGACAGAACGTATACTGGATTCCCCCACAATGTAACTTTATATCTGTCACCTATATATATATATACATGATGTGGTCATTCACTGGTACCTGGTGACAGAACGTATGCTGGATTCCCTCACAATGTAACTTTATATCTGTCACCTATATACATGATGTGGTCATTCACTGGTACCTGGTGACAGAACGTATACTGGATTCCCCCACAATGTAACTTTATATCTGTCACCTATATACATGATGTGGTCATTCACTGGTACCTGGTGACAGAACGTATACTGGATTCCCCCACAATGTAACTTCATATCTGTCACCTATATATATATATATATATATATACATGATGTGGTCATTCACTGGTCCCTGGTGACAGAACGTATACTGGATTCCCCCACAATGTAACTTTATATCTATAGATAATAGAAACATTTCAGTGCGCAATTAACAGCAGCTGGAAACCAGAAATTCTCTCCTATGAGGTTTCCTTCACCCCTCACCAAAAGTGCATATAAAGAAATAAATTGGAGAGAACACTTAGCCAGCGTGGTTCTCGTTTTCTTCCCTTTAGGTTCCCCTTCAATAATATTCTCACAGATATGATGGCATGTAAGATAATGAAAAAAATTGTATATAGTGAAGTACTGTTTAATACAAAACACATATACACAAATACACATTAAGATAGGATCAGATTTGACAAAATCCTTTAGGAGTCGTGTAAGATGGGTAATTACCAGGATCAGTGGGGACTGTACACAAACAGTCCCGACAGCATTTGTGTCCCAAATATGGGTGCTCCGGATCAGCCCACACTTCTCACAGATGGTAACTGCTGGATCTAGGCAACGACACTCCACTTATTCAGCGCCTCCACAGGAAAGAACCAACGCGTTTCCTCCCCTAACAGGGGACTTTTTCAAGGTGCAGTCAAGATACTGATCCTCTCCCTCCAACCCTCTATTTAAATGTCCATGCCCCAATAGGATTGGTCCATCCCAGCCGGACATCGTTACGTAATCAAGTCCCTCAATCTTTTTGTTGCTCCTGGCTCTCCGTCCAGCACCAGGAGTGACTTCTGTTTATAATGGTTGCCATAGGTACCAGAGTCTCCCCGTCCTTGTTCAGCCGTCCGGTAATCACTTCCGCAAACGTTAAAAAAATATTCAAAATATTGTTATTCAAGTAATCCGGCTGTCGGGCTGGGATGGACCAATCCTATTGGGGCATGGACATTTAAATAGAGGGTTGGAGGGAGAGGATCAGTATCTTGACTGCACCTTGAAAAAGTCCCCTGTTAGGGGAGGAAACGCGTTGGTTCTTTCCTGTGGAGGCGCTGAATAAGTGGAGTGTCGTTGCCTAGATCCAGCAGTTACCATCTGTGAGAAGTGTGGGCTGATCCGGAGCACCCATATTTGGGACACAAATGCTGTCGGGACTGTTTGTGTACAGTCCCCACTGATCCTGGTAATTACCCATCTTACACGACTCCTAAAGGATTTTGTCAAATCTGATCCTATCTTAATGTGTATTTGTGTATATGTGTTTTGTATTAAACAGTACTTCACTATATACAATTTTTTTCATTATCTTACATGCCATCATATCTGTGAGAATATTATTGAAGGGGAACCTAAAGGGAAGAAAACGAGAACAGCGCTGGCTAAGTATAACTTTATATCTGTCATCTATATAATAATTATAGTAGTACAGTACAGTAGGCCTTTGCTGTGTCTTGCAGCTCTGTGTCACTGCAAGTATCCATTCCATATCTGTGCGGCATTTTTGTGAGCAGTATATATAGTATTACAGTGTAGCATTTTGGTGACTAACAGTATATAGTTGTACAGTAGGCCATTGCTGTATCTTGCAGCTCTGTGTCACTGCAAGTATCCATTCCATGGAAGGAAAAAATGGACAGCGCACTTTGGGGATGTGGATACCAAGGAAAAAGGGGAGGGGGAAGGAATGGGTGACAAATTGCAAAATGTCTATTTTGCATAAGGAGTGTCAATGATGGCTGTAAACCTTATGTGTACAATGATAATCGTGAGACAGAATAAACTGTATTTGTTTATTATTTTGGCTTAAGTGAAACCCTCTTCAGATGTGTCGTGCAGACTACCCTTTCTAAGTGTACCCTCCTGAATGGTACACTTTTACCCAGACCCTTGTAGTCAATATGTCTAAAATGCCACTATCAGGTGTATCTTGCAGACCACCCTTTATAAGTATACCCTCGGTATACCCTGTTCAGAAGGACCCCTGCTGGGGTTAAATGTCGGGTGTACCCTGGTATGGGTCACCTTGTCACCTTTACCATAGGTGTGGTGTGCCTATGTGCTTCTGAGTAGTCTCTATTAGTTTGATGTACACATAAGGTTTACAGCCATCATTGACACTCCTTATGTAAAATAGACATTTTGCAATTTGTCAACCATTCCTTCCCCCTCCCCTTTTTCCTTGGTATCCACATCCCCAAAGTGCGCTGTCCATTTTTTCCTTCCATATCTGCAAAAGGAGGTAGGACACCTCCAGGTCTAGCAGCACTCACCCAAATTGTTCCCCAGTGAGCGCCATCTCTCCCAACCACAAAAAAGTATCCATTCCATATCTGTGCTGCATTTTTGTGAGCAGTATATATAGTATTACATTGCAGCATTTTGGTGACTAACAGTATATAGTTGTACAGTAGGCCATTGCTGTATCTTGCAGCTCTGTGTCACTGCAAGTATCCATTCCATATCTGTGCGGCATTTTTGTGAGCAGTATATATAGCATTACAGTGCAGCATGTTGGTGACTAACAGTATATAGTTGTACAGTAGGCCATTGCTGTATCTTGCAGCTCTGTGTCACTGCAAGTATCCATCCATTCCATTTTCTTCCAGTGATTTGGACCAATAATACCATTGATTAGAACGAATAATTCCAGTGATTTTGTCATTTTCTTCCAGTGATTTGGACCAATAGTACCATTGATTAGAACGAATAATTCCAGTGATTTTGTAATTTTCTTCCAGTGATTTGGACCAATAATACCATTGATTAGAATGAATAATTCCTGTGATTTTGTCATTTTCTTCCAGTGATTTGGACCAATAATACAATTTATTAGAACAAATAATTCCTGTGATATTGAGGTGTTTGTGTCGCTTAGCTTAGCCATCCAGCGACCACAGTGCACCTCTTTTTCTATTTTCTTTGCATCATGTGCTGTCTGGGGCCAATTTTTTTAAGTGCCATCCTGTCTAACACTGCAGTGCCACTCCTAGATGGGCCAGGTGTTTGTGCCGCCCTCTTGGGTCGCTTTGCTTAGTCATCCAGCGACCTCGGTGCAAATTTTAGGACTAAAAATAGTATTGTGAGGTGTGAGGTGTTCAGAATAGACTGGAAATGAGTGGAAATTGTGGTTATTGAGGTTAATAATACTATAGGATCAAAATTACCCCCAAATTCTATGATTTAAGCTGTTTTTGAGGGGTTTTTGAGAAAAAAAAAAACACCCGAATCCAAAACACACCCGAATCCGACAAAAATATTTTCAGGGAGGTTTTGCCAAAACACGTCCGAATCCAAAACACGGCAGTGGAACCGAATCCAAAGCAAAAACACAAAACCCGAAAAATTTCCGGTGCACATCTCTACTATACATACAGGTACCCCCTTCAGGGATTGGAGACCGGAGGGAGGCATCTCCATTGCCTCTAGTAGTTATGCTGCTGACGACTGGCAATATGTTATCTGTGAGGTATATTATTTTGTAACCGCTCTGCGATCTTTTCGTTCGCACTTCTGCTAAGCTAAAATACACTCCCAGAGGGTGACGGCTTAGCGTTTGCTCGGCTGCTAAAAGCAGGTAGCGAGCGAACAACTCGGAAGGACCACCACTATGATTTATGTTATTTTGTAGGGATAACTGCTTTACTTTTCATAAGTAGGTCAGTTAGGATGGGATGATAGGAAAATATGCAATCCAATAATATGAACTATTACAAAATACAGGAGCTGTGTAGTCTCTGGGACTAGCATGTGGCAGCAAGTGCATGGCTTTGTTACTAGGGTTCTATAGCAGCATAACAGCATGTCTGTGTTCCTCCATATGGTTTCCCTTAGAGTGACACAGGGGGTAATTCCAAATTGATTGCAGCAGGAATTCTGTTAGCAATTGGGCAAAACCATGTGCACTGCAGGGGAGGCAGATATAACATGTGCAGAGAGAGTTAGATTTGGGTGTGGTGAGTTCAATCTGCAATCTAAATTGCAGTGTAAAAATAAAGCAGCCAGTATTTACCCTGCACAGAAACAAAATAACCCACCCAAATCTAACTCTCTCTGCAAATGTTATATCTGCCCCCCCCCTGCAGTGCACAT